>NC_086102.1:128338864-128652435 GCF_963921235.1 Mobula hypostoma
CTTTCTGAAGGATATTCTGTTCAAGAGAATTAGTGTTTCCGTACCGAGCCGTGATGCAACCAGTCAATATGCTCACCATCACACCTCTATAAAGTCTGTCATAGTTTTAGATGGCATGCTGAATCTTTGCAAACCTCTAAGAAAGCAGAGGTGCTGCTGTGCTTTGTTCGTCATGGTACTTACCAGCTGGACCCAGGGCGGATCCTCCGAAATGTTAACACCAAGGAATTTAAAGTTGTTGCATCTCTCCATCTCTGATCCCCAAATGAGGACTGGCTCATGGACCTCCTTTTGCTCCTCCTGAAGTCACTAATAAGCTCCTTGGTCTTGCGGGCATTGAATGAGAGGTTATTGTTGGGGCACCACTCAGTGAGATTTTCAATTTCCCTTCTATGGTACATGCTGAATTGTCTCCACCTTTCATTTGAAAGGACCAGGTATGCCACTGCCCACCCTGACAGTCTCCAATGCACTTGAATTTACAGTCACCTTCGGGCATGCAAGATCAGTCTTCTGAAGAGTGAATCCACTGAAAGCATTGGGCCCAGATGGTGTCCTGGCCATGTCCTTAGATTGTGTGCAGATCAGCTGGCAGGGGCATCTGGAGACATTTTAACCTCTCCCTGCTTCAGGCTGTGGTTCCCTCCTACTTTAATTCCATTATCATTCCAATACCCAAGAAAAACAAGATAATGTGCTTTCATAATGACTGCCCACTGGCTGCAACATCCACGTCATGAAGTACTTCAAGAGGCTGGAGCGTCAACTCCAGCTTTCTAGGCAACTTTGATCTTTGCCCACTCACTTACCCTATCGATATCTCTGTAGACTCTCCAAATCCTCTGCACAATCTGCTTTCATACTGAATTTGGGGTCATCAGCAAACTTACATATGCTACACTTTGTCCCCTCTTCTAAATCATTAATGTGCACCATGAAACTTGCTGGTCCAGCACTAATCCCTGTAGCACTCTGCTCTCTACTCACTGCCAACCATAAAACACCTGTCTATTCCAATTTGTTAGTACTATGTTAAAAGCCAATATCCCTAAATCAGCATCACAGAGGAAAAGTCATAGAGTTGTAAAAGTACAGGAACAGACCATTCTGCCCATCGTGTCCATGCTGAACCATTTAAACTGCCTACTCCTATTGACCTGCACCTGGACCACAGCCCTCCATGCCCTTACCATCCATGTAACTATCCAAACTTCACTTAAAAGGTTAAAATAGAGCATCCACCATTTGTTTTGGCAGTACGTTCCACACTCTCACAATTCTCTGAGTGAAGAAGTTGCCCATCATGTCTACCTTAAACCTTTCACCCTTAACCCATTACCCCTAGTTGTAGTCCCACCAACCATAGTGGAAAAAGCCTGCTTGCATTTTCCCTATATATACTCATTATAATTTTGTCTACCTCTATCAAATCTCCCCTCAAGCTTCAATGCTCCAAGGAATAAAATCATAATCTATTCAGTCTTTCCTTATAATTCAGGTCCTCCAGACCCAGCAACATCCTTGTAAATTTTCTCTGTACTCTTTCAGCCTTATTCACATCTTTCCTGTAGGTAGGTGATCAAAACTGCACACCAAATTAGGCCTCACCAACGTCTTACACAACAACTTCAACATAACATCCCAACTACCATTCTCAATACTTTGATTTTATGAAGGCCGATATGCCAAAAGTTTTCTTTACAACCCTATCTACCTGTGCCATCACTTTCAATGAACCAAGGACCTGTATTCCCAGATCCCTCTGTCCTACCGCACTCTTCACTGCCCTGACGTTCACAATGTAAGACCGACCCCGGCTGGTCCTACCAAAGTGCAACACCTCACACTTGTCTGCACTAAATTTCATCTGCCATTTTTCCAGCTGGTCCAGATCTCTCTGTAATGACTGATAGTCTTCATTGTTGTCCACAACACACCCAATCTTGGTGTCAGCCGCAAATTTACTGACCCAGTGTTACAAGGTAACAGGTTCACGGGTTTGGTCAGTGAGAGAGAAGACATGATTATGAACAAGCACATTAAAATATTTATTTACAGAAAACACTAAAAGATTCAACCAAACATCTAAGTCACCCTAAGTTACAGAACTATGATACTGTGGAAGTCAAATCCGGATAAAGTCACTCAGAGACCATACATGTACAAACTCTTTATTCAAAGCACCTGGGGCTTACTCAGTTAGTCGCTCAAACAGGAACAGTCTGTCTGTGACTGTTCCTGCCCGATCCACCAAGTAACTCACAATCCCCTTGTAGAAGAGATACATCCGTTCAGATACCCCCCCCCCCACCACACATACCTAGCTGGAGTCAGGCTTTATCTGTTGCTTGACAGTACTGAAAGACAAATTACAGAATAGGCATAATGGCCTAAATGCTCAAAACAGACTGGAGCTGTCCTATCTCTATGCATGACTGCACAAGGAGATAAGCACCCTGAAACCCTAGCTAGCTACCTTCAAGAAGAAATATTGCTCAGTATTGAATAACAAAATTAGCACTCAGGTTGGAGGTAAGATGAAGCCACACTCAGGTTGGAGGAACAACACTTTACATTCCGTCTGGGTAGCCTCCAACCTGATGGCATGAACACTGACTTCTCTAACTTCCGTTAATGCCCCACATCCCCTTCGTACCCCATCCGTTATTTATTTATTTATTATTATATATATTTCTCTCTCTCTCTCTCTCCTTTTTCTCCCTCTGTCCCTCCCACTATACTCCTCGCCCATCCTCTGGGCTTCCCCCTCCCCCTTTCTTTCTCCCTAGGCTTCCCGTTCCATGATCCTCTCGTATCTCTTTTGCCAATCAATTGTCGAGCTCTTGGCTCCATCCTTCCCCCTCCTGTCTTCTCCTATCATTTTGGATCTCCCCCTCCCCCTCCAACTTTCAAATCTCTTACTAGCTCTTCTTTCAGTTAGTCCTGACGAAGGGTCTCGGCCCAAAATGTCGACTGCACCTCTTCCTAGAGATGCTGCCTGGCCTGCTGTGTTCACCAGCATTTTTATGTGTGCTGCTTGAACAAAATTAGCACATCTGTTTCTTAAAGTCAAATCTGAATAAAACTCGGAAGACCAGCTTCTTATCGTCACCACAGTTTACTGCGCATTCTCCTGCAGGAACTTGAGACCCAGTTGTCAAAGGGGAGGCATGTCACCCTCTGATAAGTGGGACTGACTTAGTCAGGTTTCAGCCATATATTTATACATAGTAAGCCCCATACATTACTATCGTAAGGTGTTATTAGAACTAGTATGCCCACCAAGTTTGTTGGAGCAAAACTTAATTACTTCAGTAAGACGGCCCACTAAATCAAAGTTTTAATTACAGACATATGTTCATCCCTGTCTTTGTGAGTGTGTCCTCCCTTTTGCTAAACAATGAGGGTACTTAGCTCAATACATGGGAAACCATGTCAGGATGTGTGCGACCGATAAACAGACCCCAACGGCCAGAGCATAACATAGTCAGGGAGACACCTGCAAGGTCATTAGTCTGAAATCTGCCTCATGCGGGATTACTCAGAGCAGAATAAACAGACTTTTGTATGCAATTTTAACCCATTCGTTACACGGGTCCAACAATCATTTTTTATGTCCGCAATACCCATCAGCGGTTTCTTTCAGAAAAACAGGTTGCTATTGTTTAACGAAGTGTTAACCCTTTTACATACTTTATCAGTACTAAACATCCAGAAAACTTCAAACAGGTACCTCATTAAGTCTCCCCAAGTTAAACATGTACAAAACTGAACATTCAACTTAGCTAAGAGTGCACGTAGGCCCTCCTATATCTGCAGCGCTTTGCCAACAGTTCTTCAGCACTGGTTGCAACCTCAGTGTGAAGAGGAGCCCCTGGAGACAAAGGAAAAGCCCCCGAGGCACCCAAATCCGAACAGCAGTGCCATGGCACACAAGGCATCCAATGAGAAAGAGCTGCTGCATCCTTTGAATAGGACAATCGATGACCGGCACAGCAGAAACGGCTTTCGACTGACTAGTAAATTAACCCTTCACATTACCTTCCACCCCTCGAAAGACGTGACACCATAACAATCCGGCACCCAGACTAGTACGACCCCTGCAAACGCCCCATTAAACTACAAACGTTTGTACATATAAAACACTGAAGTACAATACCCAGTACTGTAAACCCAAATAGTCACTCCTTAGTATACTACAGTAGTCCACCAGCCTTCCCCCGAAGCATGGAGCTGGTCCCTCACTTAACGTTATCCACCGACTGTCAGATGTGATCAGCCAGGTGAGTAATGTTCCCCAACTTGTCAGGAATGTAGGTGCAGCATTCTTGACCGATAACAACACAAGTGCCTCCTTTCTTTGCAAAAGGTATTCTAAGGCCATTCATTTCGGTTCCTGGAACAGTTTGGGCATACTGTACTGGGAAAGGCCATCATCTACAACCTTCCTTGCTCAGTGATAGTCCTCTTACTACACTGACCAGCACAAGTAGGGTGCTCATCCCAGACCACAGCAGCCGTACCACCCCACAGGATAGGCGTGGGAGCTGCATATCCAGTAAGTGCCATTCTGAGTTTAGGGAATGCCCACCACAGCACCATTCAGCATAGACGGTCGCCCAGGATACTGTTCCTTCTCACTGACTGGTTGCACATGTGCTTATCATAACACCTACACCAGCATTCCTTTCCCATCCCTGCCAGATGGGGCATTACTTTAAGAGTTGGGACCTTCCAGTTCAACAAATAGTCTATAGGGCAGGGATCCCCAACCTTTTTCACACTGCGGACCGGTTTCATATTGACAATATTCTTGCGGATCAGCCGACTGGGGGGGGGGGGTGGGTTGGGTTGTCAACGGACAAGAGTAGCAGTCAAATACGCTGGGTTTTCCCCGAGAAAGACTGCAATGACCATGAAGCCTTGCGCAGGCACCAGTGCGCATGTGTAACTTGCACATGCGTGTACAATTTCTTTCTACAAATCATTTTTGGCGATTCTGTTTGGGGGGGTGTGAATCATGACTGGAATATAGATGATAATTAGCTAATACACTCAATTTTGTTTCTAAAAGAGTTTATCTAATGAATTTAATATTAAACACACAGCACATATTTTCCTCGCATTAATATAGTGATAAGTCAATTATCAGGGGAGGACAGGGGAGCTTGAAGTAAATGTTGAACGAACTTCCAGTAGAAGTGGTAGAGGCAGGTTCGATATTATCATTTAAAGAAAAACTGGATAGGTATATGGACAGGAAAGGAATGGAGGGTTATGGGCTGAGTACAGGTCGATGGGACTAGGTGAGAGTAGCGTTCGGCACGGACTAGAAAGGCATAGATGGCCTGTTTCTGTGCTGTAATTGTTACATGGTTATATGTCAATAGCATCATAACATTTTAAGTATCATTTGGATATTAAACACATATTTTCCCCGTATGAACATATAAAATCATTGCAACACACCAGTATCGCTGAATCAGTGGGAGCCCTGGGCTTGTTTCCCTGCAACAAGACGGTCCTATCGAGGGGTGATGGGAGACAGCGATACTCGAAGGGGGTTCCTTATGTCCAGTCTATTCCGCAATTTAGTTTTCGTTGCATTCATTGCAGAGATACGTTGGAAATGGAAGCAACGTTTTCAGTGCTTTCATGGCTATCTCAGGGTATTTAGCCTTGACTTTGATCCAGAATGCTGGCAGAGATGTTATGTCAAACATACTTTTCAGCCCGCTGTCATTTGCAAGCTCCAGGAGTTGATCTTCTTCCTGCGCTGAAATGGATGACGTGCGGGTAATGACCTCGCATGCGTAATAGCTCAACAGTGGCCGTGACAGGGAATGAGGGAAGGTGCAGCTGACTCCTATCGCCAAACCATATCGTTCCCTCGCGGCCCGGTAGAGCATGCTTTGCGGCCTGGTACCAGTCCGCAGCCCGGTGGTTGAGGACCGCTGCTATAGGGAAATACCAGTCCTTAAAGCCCTTACTCCACTGGGAGTTACTACGGCTCAAGTTCCTCAAGGGTGCCACTGTACTATGGGGAGAGGTTGTCCTGAATAAGCTAGTCCCTCCTGGCTTCCCCCAAAACAGAATGCTAAAACCCAAGAAGGGGGACAATTTTCCCCAGCAGTCTCTTTCTTATCATTGAAAAGGATCGATATGAATAGCATCCCATCTGTGGTGTGGTTTGGAGTCCTCAAACAAATCAAGCAATCCAGCACATTAGTCCTGCTTGCATATTCATACACCATCCATGTAAAACGACCGCCCACCACAGATCAGCCTCATCACCACTGCCACCAGCATCCATCACTTTGCCATTCCGTAATTAGGGAAACACAAGCAACACACATCAAAGTTGCTGGTAAACGCAGCAGGCCAGGCAGCATCTATTGGCCCTTCGTCAGGACTCGGCCTGAAACATCGACTGAAACTCTTCCAATATATGCTGCTTGGCCTGCTGCGTTTACCAGCAACTTTGATGTGTGTTGCTTGAATTTCCAGCATCTGCAGAACTCCTGGTGTTAGGGAAACACAAACTCACTCGCTCCTGATTAGACAAAAAGCAGCGTGTGTTAGCAAAAACAACAACTCTTAGGATTGCTCCCCAAGTCTTCTAAAACATGACATCCAAATTCCCAAATTAACTGTCCACCAATGAGCAATTTCCCCAAATGCACATTTCCCTCTGAAATGTGGGCATCTCATATCCAGAATAAAGATGTACAGATTTCCATCACCTTAACCTGGATTCCACATGGCCAGTGTGGAATCGGGGTCTCTCCCTGAACCTAATTTTATGGAAAGCAGATGACAAAACAAATTAAAAATACAGACAGGACAAACAAAGATCCAGGCTCGTAGAAGCTTTGCAAGTAACTGCAGAATTTAGAACAAATAGTTAACTCCCCGTGAAAAAAACAACTGGGTGGGGTCCCGGCACATTAACACATTCACACAGCCAATTAAAGGCGCAACCTTCACTCACACACATACACTCAACCAGCTGATGTGTGGCCACTCACTAACTCAAACCATTCACATTTTATTATAGGGGGAGGGGATGCAAGCCCAATGACCTCCTCCCTATGTGGGAGAGGTGGGAAGGTGCTATGTTCCCCCCTACTCCCACCGATGCCTGCTGCCACTGCCATCACTGCCTTTTACAGAGCCTCCTGCAAGGGATACAGGGATGTGAATATACAGAATGTGAGGAATACGGAGGACAAAAGGAGCCCTTTTTCAGAGAGGACTTGAAGAACAACCTTTTCGTGGAATCCTGAGCTCTCTTTCCTTGGCCTTACACCCTCCACACTGCAGAAAGGGTGGGAGTGGGAACCCCATTTACCTGCTCCTTCAGGACCCCAGCTTTGAGCAACATCAGAAACATTTCCTTACAGACCAAGCCGGATCCCCCGGATCCTCCACTCCCCATCTCCTTATCCCGCTTCCACACCTGTCTACACGCACTTTCTTCCACATGCACCAAACACTGCGATATGGAATGGCTGTATTAATGGGACGTCCAACTGCTGGTCCTTTTAAAGCCAACATCACCCCTTTCAAGTGAGGACTGCTGCTGTGACCAAGTGCCCTCACAGGGGTTAGTTCAGAATCCTCCAGTGAGTTATCACCATCACCATCACCATACAAGGCTGTAATAACAGACGGGTACTTGATCCTGACTGCTACTGCCACCCGATCCCATAACGATGCATGATACTCATGGGATGCAAGGGCATTACTGATTGCGTGTTGGGATGCAAGGCACCTGAAAACACCCATATCTCTATTAGATGGGCTCACTCTGGTATCCCTCTCATCCCATATCCTTAATAACCACATGGTCAGAGACTCTCCAGGCTTCTGTCTGTACCTGTCACCGATTCCTTAGTGGAGAATTCCCTGATCTCTGTTGTCATGAGGGGGCCTGTTGTACCACTCCCCACACGTTCCTCATCCTCCTCCTTCTCTCCCTCCTAAGAGGAAGCAGCTGCAGGCCAATGTCCCCCATGGCGGCCTGTCTCTTACTGCTTCAGGAGAGTAGGGGAGAAGGCGATCATTAAAGGGAGAATCCTAGAACTCCACTCTTACCCAATCTCACCATCCAGCCAGACATCCCCATCCCCATTCCACGAGGGTGGGTTCATCATCCCACCGCATCAAGGCTCAGACCTTAATGGGACCCGGATGCCAATTAGCCTGTCAAACCACCTCTAACTGGCTCTCTCCGCACTTCCTCTAGCTGTGTGGCACGGGTCTTAGCCAGCCGGGTGACTTCCCCCATGGTGGCACAGCACTGGTGCAGCATCTCCACCTCATTCTAAAGGGCCCTATCTCCTGCCGCTTCTGTGTGATGGTGTTGTGCTGGTACTTTATGACGGCTGCAAGCAGCCAGAGAGCACCCCTTCCACTGTCCCTTTTCCTGGAGAATCCTAGCCTGTTAAGTATGGACACAATGTGGTGTCCAGTTTCAACCCGAGGGGAATCCAACTGATGTAACCAATCTACGGGCATCTCTACGTCTAGGCTCCCAAATCCCACACTGTTGTCGGTCCACCCTGCGACTCAGCATTGCTCATACGTGAGGAGGGGTGCGTTCTCTCTTTTAATTAACCTTCTAAAGATATTCATTGTCTGTTCAATCGCCAAACCCTGCTCACTGTGCCAAGTGTTACAAGAAAGCAGGTTTGGTAAGTGAGACAGGAGACACTGATTACTAATAAGCACATTAACCATTTACTTACAGATAACAGTAAAACATTTGATCAAACATCTAAGCCACCCTAAATTACAAAAACTACAATACTAAACAGTCAGTAACACTTCAAACTCAACAGGTACTTCATTAAGTCTCCCCAAGTTACACAACTACAAAACTAAACATCCAACAGATACCTAGCATAGTGTGTGAATGGGCCCTCCTATATCTGCAGCACTTTCCCAACGGCTCTTCAGCACTGGTCGTGACCTTAGGGTGAAGAGGATTCCCTCCAGACAAAGGAGAAGCCCATGAGACTCCCAAAAACTGACACTGGTACCATGGCACATAAGGCAACCAATGGGAAAGAGCTGCTGCATCGTTCCAATAGGCAGAGCAGAAGTGCTTTCTTTCTTTTTAAATCTTTTTATTAAATAAGTATACAAAAAGGTAAGCCATATAGACACTAATATATTGTTAGAATATAATAAAATTACAGAAGATATTAATACAAAAAAAATACTACAAACAATGTAATTTAAACATAACATACCAAGGTAACATAATAGTATACTAATTTTATATATATATATATCAATAGAGAAAAAGAAACCCCCCCCCCCCAAAAAAACCCACCGTGCAACTAACTAAAAGCAAAGCAAAGTAATGGGCTAACTTGAAACCAAACAGAGTTAAACTTAAAATCACGTCCTCAATCCCGACCTCCTTTAAAAACAGTAAAAAAAACAAGAAGGGTATATATTACATTAAATGAAAATATTGAATAAAAGATCTCCAAGTCTGTTCAAATTTAAATGAGGAGTCATAAAGATTGCTTCTAATTTTCTCCAGATTCAAGCATAATATCGTCTGAGAAAACCAAAAAAAGGTAGTTGGAGCATTAAGCTCTTTCCAATGTTGTAAGATACATCTTTTCGCCATTAAAGTAAGAAATGCAATCATTCTACGGGCAGAAGGGGAAAGATTACTGGAAATTTTAGGTAGTCCAAAGATAGCAGTAATAGGGTGAGGAGAGATATCTATATTCAATACCTTGGAGATAATATTAAAAATGTCTCTCCAAAAAGTTTCCAAAGTAGGGCAAGACCAAAACATATGAGTTAAAGAGGCTATCTGCCCCAGACATCTATCACAAAAAGGATTAATATGAGAATAAAAGCGCGCTAACTTATCTTTGGACATATGTGCTCTATGAACAACTTTAAATTGAATTAGGGAATGTTTAGCACAGATAGAGGAAGTATTGACTAATTGTAAAATCTGCCCCCAGTCATCCACAGAAATGGTAAACCCCAATTCCTGTTCCCAATCTACCCTAATCTTATCAAATGGAGCTTTCCTAAGTTTCATAATAATATTATAAATCATAGCCGATGCACCTTTCTGACATGGATAAAGGTTGATTATAGTATCTAAAATGTATGTAGGAGGAAGCATTGGAAAGGAAGAAAGTATAGTACTTAGAAAATTTCTAACTTGTAGATATCTAAAAGAATGTATTCTTGATAAGTTATATTTATTAGATAATTGTTCAAAAGACATAAGGGAACCATCTAAAAATAAATCCAAAAACCGTGAAATACCCTTAGTCTTCCAAGTTTGAAAAGCACGATCCGTAAAAGAGGGAGGAAAAAATATGTTACCTAAAATAGGAATCGCTAACCCAAATTGATTAAGATCAAAAAATTTTCTGAATTGAAACAAAATACGCAAGGTATATTTAACTATCGGGTTAGACACCTGTTTAAGGCGTTTCCAATCAAAAGGAAGAGAGGAACCTAAAATAGAGCCAAGTGTAAAACCCTGAACAGATTGTAATTCCAATACTACCCATTTAGGAATGGATAGTATATCCTGGTCCAGTAACCAGAATTTCATATGTCGAATATTAATTGCCCAATAATAAAATCTAAAGTTAGGTAATGCTAAGCCTCCATCTCTCTTAGCTTTCTGTAAATGTATTTTACCCAGTCTCGGGTTTTTATTCTGCCAAATAAATGAAGAAATTTTAGAGTCAACTTTGTCAAAAAAAGATTTTGGAACAAAGATTGGTAATGCCTGAAATATATATAAAAATTTTGGCAAAAAAAACATCTTAACTGCATTAATACGACCAATCAAAGTTAAATATAAAAGAAGCCATTTAGATGAAAGTTGAGTAATATGGTCTATTAATGGTAAAAAGTTAGTCTTAAATAAATCTTCGTATTTACAAGTAATTTTAATCCCAAGATATGACAAATAATTATTAATCAATTTAAATGGAAATTTATAATATAAGGGAAGTTGTTTATTAATCGGAAAGAGTTCACTCTTACTAAGATTTAATTTATAACCTGAAAAAAGACCAAATTGTGCTAATAACTCTAAAACAGCCGGGATGGATTTTTGAGGATTAGAAATATATAAAAGTAAATCATCAGCATAGAGTGATAATTTATGGGACTTTAAGCCCCGAGTTATCCCAGTAATATTTGGAGATTCTCGAATGGCAATTGCAAGAGGTTCTAATGCAATATCAAATAATAAGGGACTAAGAGGACAGCCTTGTCGAGTACCTCGAAAAAGAGGGAAAAAAGGTGAACTTAAAGAGTTAGTACGGACCGAGGCCACAGGAGAATAATATAAGAGTTTAATCCAGGATATAAATTTCGAGCTGAAATTAAACCTTTCAAGCACCTTAAATAAATAAGGCCATTCTACTCTATCAAAAGCTTTCTCAGCATCTAAAGAGATAACACACTCAGGAACATTTTGTGAGGGAGTATAAACGATATTTAACAGTGTACGAATATTATAAAAAGAGTAACGACCTTTAATAAAACCTGTTTGGTCTTCCGAAATAATAGAGGGAAGTACTTTTTCTAATCTATTTGCTAATAACTTAGAAAAAACTTTAGAATCAACATTTAATAAAGATATTGGTCTATAAGATGCACATTGAGCAGGATCTTTATCCTTCTTTAATATTAAAGAGATTGACGCTCTATTAAAAGATTCAGGAAGTTTACCAAGTTTCAATGAAGCCTCAAAAACCCTACAGAGCCAAGGGATTAATGAAGGAGCAAAACATTTATAAAATTCTACGGTAAACCCATCAGGGCCAGGAGCTTTCCCCAAATTCATAGAGAAAATAACATTCTTAATCTCATCCATGGTAATAGGAGTATCTAACATAGAAGCCATATCCTGTGAAATCTCAGGGAAGTCTAAATTATCTAAAAAATCATTCATATATTTAGAATCTCGAGGAGACTCTGATTGATATAAAGAAGAGTAAAAATCACAGAAGGTTTGATTAATCCCCACATGATCAAGTATTAGTCGATCATTTTGGTTATAAATCTGATTAATTTGAGATTTAGCATAATTAGACTTCAATTGATTAGCCAACAGTTTACCAATTTTGTCACTGTGTACATAAAATTCACTTCTTGTTTTCTTTAATTGGTTTACAATCAAGGACGAGAGTAATAAACTGTGTTCCATTTGAAGTTCAGTTCTTTGTTTATATAACTCCTCAGAAGGAGCTATAACATATTTCTTATCAATTTCCTTAATCTTGTCCACAATTACCAACTCCTCCTGCTTCTGCTTCTTCCTCAAAGCAGCAGAATACGAGATAATCTGACCACGAATATAAGCTTTAAAAGTATCCCAAAGAGTGTTAACAGAAATATCCTCTGTATGGTTAATTGTAAAAAAAAGATCAATCTGTTCATTCATAAAGTTAACTAAGTCCGAGTCCTGAAGCAACAGCGAATTAAAACGCCATTGTCTATTATTTTGTATATTGGCCAGAATTTTAATAGAAAGCTTAAGTGGAGCATGATCCGAAATGGTTATAGAATCATAATCACATTTAATCACTGAGGGAATAAGACGAGAATCAATAAAGAAATAATCAATTCTTGAATAGGAATGATGAACATGTGAAAAAAAAGAAAAATCTTTTTCCTGAGGATGCAAAAAGCGCCAAATGTCCGTCGACCCAGAATCAGAAAGAAATGAATTAATCAAAGTTGCAGATTTATTAGGTAAGGTCCGTAAAGGAGCCGAATGGTCCAAAGCTGGAGACAAACAGGTATTAAAATCTCCGCCCCAGATCAATGAAAACTCATTCAAATTCGGAAACTGATTAAATAATGATTTATAAAATTCCGGACAATCCATATTAGGAGCATAAACATTAACCAAAACTACTTTTTTATTAAATAGTAAACCACTAACCAATAGAAATCTACCATTCGGATCAGAAATAATATCATGTTGTATAAAAGTAACTGAGGAGTCTATAAAAATAGAGACGCCTCGAATCTTAGCATTGGAGTTCGAATGAAACCGTTGTTCCTTCCAGAATTTAAAAAAACGTAGTCTGTCTCCGCTCCGCACATGGGTCTCTTGTAAGAATAAAATTTGTGCTTTAAGTCTCCGGAACACTTTAAAAACTTTTTTCCTTTTAATAGGATGATTAAGACCATTAGTATTCCAGGAGACAAAATTAATAATAGACTCCATAAACCCTAAAGTCAACCCACAACAAGGAGGATTGACGATAGGCTCGACCCACGAACCCGGAGAGGGAACAGAACATACAAGAGATACCGGGAAGAAGAACGCAACCAATACTTCAATAATGTATATAGCCCAAGAAGAAAGAAACTAAAACGTGAAGCCCCTCCCACCACCCTCCACCCCATGACCCCAAAGCTAAATCTAACGCAGACCAGCCCGAAAGAAGCAAGCACTAAAACTACCCCCATGACTTCCGGTATACGCTCCCTAAAAAAAAAGTGTAAATGTAAAAAAGATCAGCTGAATATAAAACAGTAAAAGAATAAAAAAAAGATAACTCAATTAAAATAAACACATAACAGAATAAAAGCCAGAAAATATATTAAAAAAACCGCAATAAACCCCAGACCCATGAATAAACAGAACAACAAAAAAAAATAAGATTATCAACATAAACTAGTTATAAAAACCTACAAAACAAAATAGATTTTAAAAAAACTACAAAATTTAAGGCCACAAAGGAAATACATAAAATGACAATAAGGAAGTAACCACCCAGAATCCCCTGGGAAAAAGAAAGAAATGACGCAGTTAAAAAGAAAGTTTAGCAACCATATTAAGTAATCAAAAATAAACTTTTCTGCCCAAATAGGGCAAAAAAAAAATTAAGACCGACAAATTCACAGCCTCCGATCAGCGGAGATAGTTAAAAAATTACAATTAAGATGTTGAAGGTGAAAATTGATCCAGATAACTCTGGGCATCCGATGGAGAGTCAAAAAAACGGAGGGCTCCATCCAACGTACGAATCCTTAGACGTGCAGGGTAAAGCAGCGCTGGTCTTAAATCCATCTTGTAGAGTTCCGACATCACAGATCTGTAACGAACCCGTTGATCCCAGATTGGTCTACTGAAATCTTCCACGAATCGGAACTTAAGATCCAAAAAATCAATGAAACCCTTAGATCGAACGAATCGAAACAGTTTCTCCTTGTCTTGAAAGTAATGAAACCGTAAAATAACATGTCGAGGTTTATCTGACCTAGGCGAGTATGATGGAACTCTGTGAACACGATCCAATAACGGTGGTTGGTCAGGAAATACAGTAGGAAATGCATCTTTTAAAAGTTGAGAAAAATACTTCATAGGGTTATCAGATTCAACAGCTTCACGCACCCCGATCATTCGTAGATTCTGCCGTCGCATTCTAGATTCTAAGTCAGAGTTTTTAAAGGTCAGAAAGTCAAGTTTCTTCTTCATTACATTAATTGTTTCTTCGATTTTCCCCATCTTAAGCTCACTTTGTTGCGTGGATCTTTGAAGATCAGATATAGCCGACTGATGTTCCGTAATAGATGTTTGTATCTTATCAATTGAATCGGCAATTTTCTGGAAATTAATTGAAATTTCCGCACGAATCAGCTCCGTAACAGAGGTTGAAATTTCCCTTTGAATTAACTCCGATATAGCTTTCAAAGTCACTGGTGGTTCAGTCGGAGGGAAATCAATACCTTTCGGTTTAACCGGAGGTTTGCCATCCTTCCCATTTTTCCCATTCTTAGACATAGCAGACCTTAAACGCATCCAGTTATCGAAGAGCCCAATTTGTTTCAAAGTATTGTAAAAGTTGATGCCTTAATGGTTAATTAAAATATAGCTGATCAGAAGAAAAAAAACTCAGAGGTAATGGAGCGAGTCAAGAACGCGACTTCACTCCATGAGCGCTACCGGAAGTCTCCCCGCAGAAGTGCTTTCGACTGACAAATAAATTACCTCTTCACATTACATCCAATTAACCACATCATCACCCAGATCATTGATAGAGATGACAAACAACAACGGACCCAGTACTGATCCCTGCGGCACACCACTAGTCACAGGCCTCCAGTCAGAGAGGCAACCATCTACTACCACTCTCTGGCTTCTCCCACAAAGCCAATGTCTAATCCAATTTACTATCTCCTTTTGAATCAGCCTCCCGCGCCAGACCTTGTCAAAGGCCTTGCTAAAGTCCATGTAGACAACATCCACTGCCTTGCCTTCATCAACTTTCCTGGCAACTTCCTCAAAAAAGTCCGTAAGTTTGGTTAGACTCGACCTACCATGCACATAACCATGCTGAACTATCCCTAATCTTGCAGTACGTTGGAAGGCAGAGAGACCTCAAGTGTCCCTGACAACTACACCTGTGAGAAGCGCATCCAGCTGCAGCTTCCAACACTTTGTCTTAAAGAGCTGGAACAGGAACTGGATGAACTCCAGATCATTTGGGGGTGACAGTTAGGACATACAGAGAGGTAGTTACACCCAAGGTGCAAAACACAGGGAACTGGGTGACAGTCAGGGAGGGGAAAGGAGTTAAACAAACAGTGCAGAGTACCCTATGGTTGCGAACAGTTTGGACACTGTTGGGGGTGGGGTACGTAGCAGAGGAGAGTCACAGTGGTCAGGTTTCTGGCACTGAGTCTGATTCTGCAATTCAGAGGGAAGAGGTGAGGCTGCGACGAAAGGGGATTCGTTAGTTAGGGGAACAGAAAAGCGGTTCTGTGGACGAGAACGAAATTCCCAAACTGTATATTGCTTCCTAGGTGCCAGAGTCTGGGACATCTCGGATCGAGTCCTCAGCATTCTGAAGCGGGAGGGTGGACAGTCAGAGGTTGTGGTCCATTTAGGTACCAATGAAACAGGTAGGAAGAGTGACAAAGTTCTGCTAAAGGAATTCAGGGTGTTAGGTGCTGAGTTAAAGGGCCCCAACCTCCAGGGTTGTGTTCTCAGGATTGCTACCCATGCCATGTGCTAGTGAAGCTGGAACTAGGAAGGTTATACAGTTTAACATGTGGCTAAGGAGCTGGTGCAGGAAGGAGGGAGGAGGGCGTAAGATTTTTGGATCATTGGGGTCTCTTCCAGGGAAGGTGGGACCCGTACAGAAGGGATGGTTTGCTCCTGAACTGGAAGTGGATCCTAGCTGGAAGGTTTGGTAGTGCTGGTGGAGTTTAAACTAGAGAGTTTCAGGAGGATGGGAACTGGAATGCCAGAACAGTTTGTAGAGACAGATGTTGTTAAGTCCTCAGGCCTTAAGATTCCAGACGAAGTCAGGAATCAAAAGAAACGACTAACGTCCTGAACTGTGTATATATTTCAATACAAGAAATACCATAGACAGGCGGATGAGTTCAGGGCATGGACCAACACCTGCAATTATGATATTGTAGCCATCGGTGAAACTTTGTTGTAGGACTGGCATCTCAATATTCCGGGATCCGCTGGTTTAGACACCAGAGAGCGGGAGGGATTAGAGGAGGAGGAGGAGTGGCATCACTAGTCAGGGAAAAGGCCAAGGCAGTGCTCAGTCAGGCCAAAGCGCAGAACTCATCTGGCTGAGGCTCTAAGGCTGGAACTGAGGAATAAGAAAGTGTGACCATGTGAATGGATTTAGAAGAACAAATTTGTAGAGATCACAGAGCTTAAGGTTGCAAGAAGCATAAGTGTGTTACAGTAGGTGATTTTAACGTTCCACATACTGACTGGGAGGTCTCCACAACCTCTCCACTAACTGATCTGGCACTCTGGTTTCCATCCCCCTGCAACTCTAGTTTAAACCCCCTCGCTCCCCCCATCCAGCACTAGCAAACCTTCCAGCTAGGGTATTAATACCTCTCCAGATGAGGTGCAAACCATCTCTTCCATACAGGTCCCACCTTCCCTGGAAGAGAGTCCAAAGATCCAAAAATCTTACACCCTCCCTCCTGCACCAACTTCTTAGCCACGTGTTAAAACATACGATCTTCCTATTTCTGGCCTCATTTGCATGCGGCATGAGTAACAATCCTGAAATCACAACCCTGGAGGTCCTGCCATTTAACTTAGCACCTAACTCCCTGAACTTACTTGCAGATCCTTGTCCCTCTTCCTACCTATGTCACTGGTACCTACATGGACCACAACCTCTGATCACTCACCCTTCCTCTTAAGAATTTTAAGGACTTGCTATTTCTATCTTTAATATCTTTATCTTTTTCTTTCAGGGTTCTTGTGAAGACCCTGACCTGGAGTTACATGTAGGCTTCAGTTCTTTGTGGGAATGGGACCCATTCTCGAGGATCCATGACTGGCCGCTATTTGACATGCCAAGGATTTGGCCTGAGAATCTTGATCGTGTTCGGAAGCCTGAGATCTCGGGGCTCCGGAGACGGGCGGATCGAGGGTCGGTGAAATGGCAGGAGACTTATGTGTCGTCGGGGAGGCCGGAAAATCTTTTGCTGTGGGCCCGCAGACCCGAGGTCTTTGTGATCTTCGGACACAGAGCTTGAAAAAAGCAACGATCAGACTTTTAAGACTGTAAACCAGCGAGTTGTTGTTATGTCTCCTGCTCGCTGTGAAAATGGGGGACACCTCCCTCTCCCCTGCCAGAGAGAGAGAGAACCTGTGGGTTGTCCAATGTCGGATGAAATGTGAAGCTTTCGGGGTAACTTTGGTATTGCTTTGCACACGCTTGGGCTCGGTGATGGTACCGATGTGCTTTTTTTTTGCTGGTGGGGGGAGGGGGGATCGTTGCTCACTATAGAAGAAAACAATAATATTCTGTTTGTTATTAGAATCTTGCTTTAGGGATTATGCTGAGTTAAAAACTAGCAGTTCATGCAAGGAAGCCCACCAACATCCCAGAGTTGAAGCAGTTTTGAAAGGAGGAATGGCCTAAAATTCCTCCAAGCTGATGTGCAGGACGGATCAACGGTTACCAGAAAGGTTTGGTTGAAGTTATTGCTGTACAAGGGGGTCATACCAGCAAAGGTTCACATACCTTTTCATTCAAATACTTGTAATATTAGATAATTTTCTCAATAAAGAGATGAACAAGTATAATGTTTTTGTGTTGTTTATTTAATTGGGTTCTCTTTATCTAGTTTTAGGACTTGCATGAAGATCTGATCACATTTTAGGTCATATTTATGCAGAAATAGAGAAAATTCTACAGGGTTCAAAGTTTCTAGCATCATTGTATTTCGTTTTAATTCTCTTTAGGACAAAAAACAACATTCCATTCTTTATATGATTATGTTTGTACCTCTCCTCTACACATTTCCATTCCCTGGTTCCTCCCCAACCTCTCACTTTCTCACAGTTATCTCCAGCTTTCCCAATTTTGTCTGCTCAATTCATAAACATCTCTTTGTAGTTTCCTGGTCCCATGCTAGTTGCCCTCCCTCTAAATATAGTGACATCTGGAGAACTAGCTGTCACCTCCTTTATACAAACAACATGATGGAAAGATTCTCATGGTTCCATCACTTGCTCCACCCTGTCAATCAAACTTCGTTTCCTTTATTACCATTCTTCATTTCCTTTCTCCCAACCAATTAACAATGCACATTGTTAGGTTCTCTCCAAATCCATGTTTGCTTCTGCTACTAATTTTTTTATTTGAAATATAATTAAATGTTTTCTGGAAATCTCCTTAAACGAAGACATTCACCGATAATCTCAAAACAAAAAGGATTTCCAGTTGGCAGCCACATAAGAGTAGTTGCAGAGAACAGGCGCTCCATTCTACATTTTATTTCCACACTCCTTCTTCCCCCTTTTCTCATACCAAACTGTTGGGACTTCTTGCTCTTCCCCCTGCCTGCAACTATGCTCGCTTCACAACGACCTCAAACAGTACTAAATCCGGGAAGAAAGACGATTTGGCAGCTGGCTTGACAGTTGAGGCTATCTCCACGTTGCTAGACCAACACCGTGAGGCGTTAGCGGCCGAATTTAAATCTTTTTTCAGTCTGCTGGAAACGAAACTCGACCAAATCCAATGCAAAGTGGAGGATCACGCCCAGCGCCTACCCTCTCTCGAGCTTGCTACGGACGACCTGAGCTAGCGCGTCAGTGAGCTGGAAAACATTTGCTCCAGTTTACGTGAAAATAATATCAAGCTAATGGCTAAAGTTACTGACCTGGAGGGCCGGAGCAGACAGCAGAACCTATGCATCCAGGGCCTGCCGGAATCTATTGAAGGCGGGCGTCCTACTGAATTTTTTTCCAGTCTGCTTTGTGAGATCTTCGGGAAGGAGACGCTCCCATCCCCGCCGGAGATTGATGGAGCCCACCGTTCACTAGCAGCTAAACCAGCCCCAGGACAGAGACCGTCCCCGGTCATTCTTCGCCTGTTCCACTACCAGATTAAAGATCTCCTGGTGAGAGAGACCCAGCGGAGAGGGAAGTTAGAATACCACGGCCAGCAGATTCGGGTTGTGGAGGACTACTCTCCCGAAGTTTTGAGCCTGCGAGCCGAGTACAGAGAAGTAATGATGGCGCTATACAACCGAGGACTCAGGCCTTCTCTACTATACCCTGCACGGCTCCGTATCACACATCCCAGCGGTGACAAGAACTGTCTACGCTCGGTAGACGAAGCACAGAAATGCAACAACAGCCTCCCCACTATACCGAATTCTTCAGAAAATACTTTTCTCCCATACTCTCTGCCAGGTAACATTAGCAGTGCTTGGAAAGTGAGGTCTGGTTTGGTTTGGCTGGGTTAGATACTGACTACCACGCAATTCAGTGAACTCTACAACGATAGGTGGAATAACATTCATTCAGACTGCTCTCTTGAGAGAGTATTTCCTTTTACCTTCAATTCAGTGAACTCTACAACCTTTCGTGGGAAGAGCACTGGGTAAAGTCTGTTTGTCTACATGGACATTAGTAAGGCCTTTGACAAGGTCCCACATGGGAGGTTAGTTTAGAAAGTTCAGACAGGAGGTGAGGTTGTAAACTGGATTCGAATTTGGCTGTGTGGGAGAAGACAGAGAGTGGTAGTGGATGGTTGCTTCTCAGACTGGAGGCCTGTGACTAGTGGTGTGCCTCAAGGATCTGTGCTGGGACCATTGTTGTTTGCTGTCTATATCAATGATCTAGATAATAATGTGGTAAATTGGATCAGCAAGTTTGCTGATGACACTAAGATTAGAGGTGTTGTGGACAGTGAGGAAGGCTTTCAAAGCTTGCAGAGGGATCTGGACCAACTGGAAAATGGGCCAGAAAATGGCAGATGGAATTTAATGCAGACAAGTGTAAGGTGTTCCAGTTTGGAAGGACAAATCAAGGTAGGACATACACAGTAAATGGTAGGGCACTGAGGAGTGCGGAGGAACAAAGAAATCAGGGAGTTCAGATATATAATTCCCTGAAAGTGGTGTCACAGGTAGACAGGATTGTAAAGAAGGCTTTTGGCATCCTGGCATTCATAAATCAAAGTATTAAGTATAGGAGTTGGGATGTTATTGGGAGGTTGTGTAAGACATTGGCGAGGCCAAATTTGGAGTACTGTGTACAGTTCTGGTCACCTAACTATAGGAAGGATATCAGTAAGATTGAAAGAGTGCAGAGAAGATTTACTAGGATGTTGCCGGGTCTTCAGGAGTTGAGTTACAAGGAAAGATTGAACAGGTTAAGACTTTATTCCTTGGAGCGTAGAAGAATGAGGGGAGATTTGATAGAGGTTTACAAAATTATGAGGGGTATAGATAGAGTAAATGTGAATAGGCTCTTTCCACTTAGATTAGGAGAGACAAGTACAAGAGTACATGGCTTTAGGGTGAAAGGGGAAAGGTTTAGGGGGAACTTTTTCACTCAGAGAGTGGTGGGAGTGTGGAACGGGCTGCCATCTGACGTGGTAAATGCGGGCTCACTCTTAAGTTTTAAGAATAAATTGGATAGGTACATGGATGGGAGAGGTCTGGAGGGTTATGGACTAGATGCAGGCCAATGGGACTAGCGGAATAATGTTTCAGCACAGACTAGAAGGGCCGAATGGCCTGTTTTCTGTGCTGTAGTGTTCTGTGGTTCTATTTCATATTTTTTTCTTCAATTCTCAGTTTATATTTCTGTTTTATGGTTCATTTTTCAGAGCCATGTTTAATAAACTTTGGCGGAATTGTTTTGTCTCTCACTAAGCACAAGGTCAGTTTAGGAGTGTGGAATGCTTACTGTTTCCTTTAAATATCAATAATGGAGTTGAAGATGATGCTACGACTGACAGGAAGTTGTAGTGTTGGGTGATTATTGTTCTTACGAGCTTGCTGCTATGCTCTCTGGCAGCTGTCTTGTTGTGGGTTGGGGGTGGTGGGGGGAGGGCACTCCGATGCCAGTACAGTTTTAAGAACCCTTAGAGGTCCTTGTTCTACAGGATTTATTTCTGCCCTGTTTCTCTTTGTTTTAACACTTTTGCCCCAGAGCTGAAACCCAAAATCTTGACTCCACTTATACCCATCAACCTGTATCTCTTTTAAAGGTGAATGGTTAGTCCGTTAAATTTTGTAAGCTGGAATGTCAAGGGACTGAATCACCCTGTTAAAAGAAGGAAGGTGTTCTCACACCTCAAACAGTTTAATACAGCAATTTCATTTCTACAAGAAACACACATTTGCAGTTCTGACAATTCCCGTCTTATGTCACAATGGGCGGGGCAGCACTTCCACTCCACTTTTCAGGCTAAAGGCGAGGGGGGGGAGGGGGGTCTCAATTCTCATCGATCAAAATGTTCCCTTTGAGCTCCACAATACAATATCACATACAAACGGCCATTTCGTCATTGTCTCGGGGAAATTATATAATACATTGGTAGTGTTGGCGAACATATATGTTCCTAACTCGGGATGATGTGGACTTCTTTGAATGTTTTTTTCTGCGCTGCCTGATCTAAATTCATACTCTCTCATAACAACAGGAATTCTGCAGATGCTGGAAATTCAAGCAACACACATAAAAGTTGCTGGTGAACGCAGCAGGCCAGGCAGCATCTCTAGGAAGAGGTGCAATCGACGTTTCAGGCCGAGACCCTTCGTCAGGACTAACTGAAGGAAGAGTGAGTAAGGGATTTGAAAGCTGGAGGGGGAGGGGGAGATGCAAAATGATAGGAGAAGACAGGAGGGGGAGGGATAGAGCCGAGAGCTGGACAGGTGATAGGCAAAAGGGATACGAGAGGATCATGGGACAGGAGGTCCGGGAAGAAAGACAAGGGGGGGAGGGGACCCAGAGGATGGGCAAGGGGTATATTCAGAGGGACAGAGGGAGAAAAAGGAGAGTGAGAGAAAGAATGTGTGTATAAAAATAAGTAACAGATGGGGTACAAGGGGGAGATGGGGCATCAGCGGAAGTTAGAGAAGTCGATGTTCATGCCATCAGGTTGGAGGCTACCCAGACGGAATATAAGGTGTTGTTCCTCCAACCTGAGTGTGGCTTCATCTTTACAGTAGAGGAGGCCGTGGATAGACATGTCAGAATGGGAATGGGATGTGGAATTAAAATGTGTGGCCACTGGGAGATCCTGCTTTCTCTGGCGGACAGAGCGTAGATGTTCAGCAAAGCGGTCTCCCAGTCTGCGTCGGGTCTCACCAATATATAAAAGGCCACATCGGGAGCACCGGACGCAGTATATCACCCCAGCCGACTCACAGGTGAAGTGTTGCCTCACCTGGAAGGACTGTTTGGGGCCCTGAATGGTGGTAAGGGAGGAAGTGTGAGGGCATGTGTAGCACTTGTTCCGCTTACACGGATAAGTGCCAGGAGGGAGATCAGTGGGGAGGGATGGGGGGGACGAATGGACAAGGGAGTTGCGTAGAGAGCGATCCCTGCGGAATGCAGAGAGAGGGGGGGAGGGAAAGATGTGCTTAGTGGTGGGATCCCATTGGAGGTGGCGGAAGTTACGGAGAATAATATGTTGGACCCGGAGGCTGGTGGGGTGGTAGGTGAGGACCAGGGGAACCCTTTTCCTAGTGGGGTGGCAGGAGGATGGAGTGAAAGCAGATGCACGTGAAATGGGGGAGATGCGTTTAAGAGCAGAGTTGATAGTGGAGGAAGGGAAGCCCCTTTCTTTAAAAAAAGAAGACATCTCCCTCGTCCTAGAATGAAAAGCCTCATCCTGAGAGCAGATGCGGCGGAGACAGAGGAATTGCGAGAAGGGGATGGCGTTTTTGCAAGAGACAGGGTGAGAAGAGGAATAGTCCAGATAGCTGTGAGAGTCAGTAGGCTTATAGTAGACATCAGTGGATAAGCTGTCTCCAGAGACAGAGACAGAAAGATCTAGAAAGGGGAGGGAGGTTTCTGAAATGGACCAGGTTAACTTGAGGGCAGGGTGAAAGTTGGAGGCAAAGTTAATAAAGTCAACGAGTTCTGCATGCATGCAGGAAGCAGCGCCAATGCAGTCGTCGATGTAGCGAAGGAAAAGTGGGGGACAGATACCAGAATAGGCATGGAACATAGATTGTTCCACAAACCCAACAAAAAGGCAGGCATAATTAGGACCCATATGGGTGCCCATAGCTACACCTTTAGTTTGGAGGACGTGGGAGGAGCCAAAGGAGAAATTATTAAGAGGAAGGACTAATTCCGCTAGACGGAGCAGAGTGGTGGTAGAGGGGAACTGATTAGGTCTGGAATCCAAAAAGAAGCGTAGAGCTTTGAGACCTTCCTGATGGGGGATGGAAGTATATAAGGACTGGACATCCATGGTGAAAATAAAGCGGTGGGGGCCAGGGAACACATTCTTTCTCTCACTCTCCTTTTTCTCCCTCTGTCCCTCTGAATATACCCCTTGCCCATCCTCTGGGTCCCCCCCCCCGTCCTTCTTCCCGGACCTCCTGACCAATGATCCTCTCGTATCCCCTTTTGCCAATCACCTGTCCAGCTCTTGGCTCCATCCCTCCCTCTCCTGTCTTCTCCTCTCATTTTGGATCTCCCCCTCCCCCTCCAACTTTCAAATCCCTTACTCACTCTTCCTTCAGTTAGTCCTGACGAAGGGTCTCGGCCTGAAACGTCGACTGCACCTCTTCCTACAGATGCTGCCTGGCCTGCTGCGTTCACCAGCAACTTTGATGTGTGTTGCTCATACTCTCTCATACTAGGTGGAGACTTCAACTGTTGGTTAGATCCAGTGCTGGATCGATCGTCTCCTATTCCCAGAGTACTAAGCAACTCTGCCTCATTAATTCAGTCCTTCCTCTCCAACTATGGCATCTCTGATGTATGGCGCTCTCTCCACCCAAATAAGAGAGAATATTCTTTCTTCTCACACGTCCATCACACCTTTTCTAGAATTGACTACTTTCTAATCGATAATCAGTTGATTCCATCGGTCCGTTCCTGTGTTTATCAGAGTATAGTGATATCAGACCACGCTCCAGTTGTCTTGTCTATAATTCTTCCTGGCCTTCCTCAAATAAATAAGCATTGGCGTTTTAATTTGACCTTACTGTCAGATAATGATTTTGTAAAATTTATGGAGGACCAGATAATCCTTTTCCTTAATACCAATACATCACCTGAAACCTCAAGCCTGGTTGTCTGGGATGCTTTGAAAGCATACCTCAGGGGTCAAATAATTTCTTACACTGTGAACATGAAAGAAAGACCCATAAGAACAACTAGATCTGGCCAATCAAATTAAAGAAATAGACCAACAAAATGCTCAAATTAAAAATCCGGAGCTGTACAAAAAACAAGTGGAACTTCAAACGAAATTTGATCTTATTTCCACTCACGCAATTGAATGCCTATTTTGAAGAGTAGGAGTCGGTTCTACATCCATGGTGACAAATCTGGTAAACTTTCAGCCAACCAATTAAGGGGCCTCAAAGCCAAACAACACATTACAAAAATTTGAATGGAAAATGGAAACCTCACCTTGAATCATTCTGAAATCAACGACACATTCAGGAATTTTTACTCTCGAACTTTGCACTTCTGAATCCCCAAATGATAACATTTCTGTCGAGAATTTTTTAAACAGCTTAAGTATCCCCACACTTTCTCCTGATCTCAAAATGAGACTGAATGAGCCAATATCATTAGAGGAAATATCCTCAGCCACCTCGTTACAGCAGACTGGTAAATCTCCAGGATCCGATGGGTTCCCTGTAGAATTCTTTAAATCATTTTCGTCACTGCTCTTACCTCAACTAAACTTCTATCTGATTCGTTTAAACAAGGTAAACTGCCAGCATCATTTAATGAGGCATGCATCATTCTTCTAGCGAAGAGAGGCAAAGATCCAACAGAGTGCTCCTCATACAGGCCAATCTCTCTGTTAAATGTCGATGTCAAAATCTTAGCTAAAGTTTTGGCCAGTAGACTGGAGATCATTTTACCCTCAATTATTTCTGAAGACCAAACCAGTTTGGACAAAAACCACCTCCCCTTTTTTAGTCCTGACGAAGGGTCTCGGCCTGAAACGTCGACTGCGCCTCTTCCTATAGATGCTGCTTGGCCTGCTGCGTTCACCAGCAACTTTGATGTGTGTTGCTCCCCTTTTTTAACATACACCGTCTATTAGACATTTTAAATTCACCTTCAGTTGGGATCCCTGAATGTGTCATCTCCTTAGACGCAGAGACAGCGTTTGACCGTGTGGAATGGAATTACCTCTTTGCTGTTTAGAAAAATTTAATTTTGGACCAAGTTTTATCACGTGGATTAAACTGTTATATTCGCGTCCCACCGCCTCTGTTTTCACCAACTCTCAGCAATCCCAACCTTTCAATCTCAAACGTGGAACCCGCTAAGGGTGCCCTTTAAGCCCCTTACTTTTCGATCTGGCCATAGAGCCACTGGCGGTTGCGTTCCACAGTGGTGCAGATGTGACAGCGATTTGGGGGGAGGGAGTTGAGCACAAAATCTCCCTTTATGCTGATATTCTTTTACTTTTTATATCAAACACAATCACTTCCTTACCCCCCACGTTCTCACTCCTTAACAAATTTAGCCAGTTTTCAGGGTATATACAAACTTAATTTACACAAGAGCTAACTTTTTCCAATAAATGGAGAAACACAAGAGTCAGAGTTCCATAACCTCCCTTTTAAGGCAGTGAATAATCAATTTACTTACCTTGGCGTCACTGTAACAAGGAAACACAAGCGTCTTTTTGGAGAAAATTTCATTAATCTGTGAAGTCATACAAAACAGAACCTAGCACAGTGGTCACCCCTGTCCATGTCCCTGATGGGCCAAATCAATGTTGTCAAAATGAACATCTTTCCTAAATTCTTATACCTTTTCAATCCATACCAACTTTCATTCCTAAAGCCTTCTTTGACTCGTTAGGCTCAGTCACATCATCCTACCTACGGAAGGGCAAGAGTCCCCGACTGAATAAAGTCCATCTTCAAAAATCTAAAAGTGTTGGGGGCATGGCTTTGCCCAATTTCTGCTTATATTACTGGGTAGCTAATATACACTGTCTCATCTTTTGGTCTCATTTTTACAATCAATCTGACTGCCTAATATGGGCGGCAATGGAGCCCATTCTATTAAGAATTTCTCCATCTCTGCACTTCTTGGATCCGCAATCCCTTTTCTTACTCCTAAACCAATTGTTAATCCTGTTATCAGGCACACCCTGAGAGTATGGACTCAGTTCAGAAAGCATTGTGGTCTCCATGGCTTCTCTCTTTCAAGTCCTATTATATATAATCATCTCTTCCAGCCTTCTATACATGATCCAACATTTCAAGACTGGTACAGAAAGGACATCAGGAGCTTTAAAGATCTTTTTATAGACAAATGCTTTGCATCATTTGAACAACTGACTGCAAAGTTTAACACCCATTTCTCAGGATATTTGCAAAGTAGACATTTTATCAGCCCTTTGATATCAAACTTCCCTAAGGCACCTGACATAAACATCGTTGATTTGTTTCTCTGCATGAATCCATTGCGCAAAGGTCTAATATCTACTATTTGTGACAAGCTAGTGGTCCTGAGGCAAGCCCCCCTTGACAAAATTAAAACTGCCTGGGAGCAAGATTTAAATTTCTCACTGTCAGACAATGTATGGGATTCAGTTTTTAAGTTAGTCAACTCAACCTCTTTATGTTACAGATCAAGGTCGTACACAGGATCCATATGTCTAAAACTAAATTATCTCGCATTTACCCAGATGTTAATCCCTGCTGCGACAAATGCAAAAGGGGCAAGGCTTCCCTTATTCACATATACTGGACATGCCCTAGCTTGGAAAAATACTGGAAAGATGTTGTCCATACTCTATCCCAAATACTTAATTATAATTTGGAACCTAACCCATTGATTGCTCTTTTCGGCACCTCTGGAGAGGGGGACACGCACCTATGTCTGACCAAACATCGCACATTGTCTTTTGCCTCTGTTTTGGCCAGGCGTGCAGTCTTGCTCAGGTGGAGGGATGCTGCCAAGCCCATCCACGCTCAGTGGCTCAGGGACATCATGTCCAGTCTACACCTTGAGAAGATCCATTATTCAATTCTCAACTCGGACATAAAGTTCCAAAAGGTGTGAGGACCCTTGCTTGAATATTTTCAGAATTCCCAGCCAAACTGAAGGTCCATCCTTTCTTCCTTTCCTCTGCACATAAATCCCTGACTTCCCAGCATTTCCTGGTAAAATTCTACGGACCCAGACTTGTAAACATACAACAGTTTATGTATTAGGAAAATACACCTTCTCTATACCAATGCAGCTCTGTGGGAACAAAGGTTCTGTTTAATACTTTATGCTAATAGAATGATGGCTTGGAGATAGGGATTAGGAGGAGTGGGTTGGGGCAGGAAGGCAACCAAAGCATGATTGTACTATGAGTGCATCTCTTTCATAGATGTGAATTGTACATTTGATACATTTGTTATGAACTGCACAGACCTTCTTTATACTATGCTCTCTTTATTTAAAAAAGCAATAAAAATATTTGGAATTAAAAAAAACAAAAAGGGCAACAGGATTGGTCAATACTAGGTCATTTAATGTATGTATAAGAAACCCTTGATTCATTCTTGCTGTTATTCCCTGGCTGATTTTTTGCCCAACTGGTTAGTCAGACTAAGATAATTTTCATCTTTGTAACTGCTGAGAAACTTTAAAGACTGTAATACAACGTAAGAAAAGGCTTGTGAGCCCACGATGTTTGCGCCAAACATGATGCTAAATTAAATCACTTCTGCCCATCCCTAATCCATATGCCTCCATTACCTGCGTATTATATTCTCATGTCTATCTAATACCATCTTAAATGTCACCATCATATCTGCATCCACCACTACTCCTGGAAGCCCATTTGGAATACCCACCAGTATTTTTAATAAAAAAGCTTGCCCCACAAATCTCCTTTAAACTTTCCCCTCTCATTTGAAATGCATGTCTACTAGCGTGTGACATTTCTACTCTGGTATAAAGATTCTGACTGTCTATCCAATCTACGTTTCTGATAATTTTATTAAATTCTTTCAGGTGTCTCATCAGTCTCTGACTCTGTCAGAAACAACCCAAGTTTATCCAATTTCTTCTTGTTGCTCATTACCTGTGTTTCAGTAAACATCTTCTGCGCCTTTTCCAAAGCCTCCTTATCCTTCGGTAATGGGGCAACTGCACAAGTGCAGCTTAACCAAAATTTTATACAGCTGCAACATGACTTCCTTCCTCTTATACTTTCCTGTGAAGGGAAGTGTGCTATATGACCTCTTTACGACCCTATCTAATTGTTTAGCCACTTTCAGGGAGCTATAGAGTTGGACCCCAACATCTGTCTGTAAATCAATGCTGTCAAGTATCCTGCTATTAACTGTATTCTTTCATTACATGTGACCTCCCAAAGTGCAACACCTTACTCTCAAGAAGGAAGGGTGATGGAAGAAAGGAAATTATAGGTCAGTTAGTCTGATCTCAGTGGCTGGGAAGATGTTGGGAGTTGAATGTTAAGGATGAGATCTCATGATAAAATAGGACAAAATTAGCATGGTTTCTTTAAGGGAAAATCTTGCCTGACACCTCTGTTAGAATTCGTTGAGGAAATTACAAGCAGGAGAATCAGTAGATGTTGTTTACTTGGATTTTCAGAAGGTCTTTGACAAGGTGCCATACATGAGGCTGCTTAATAAGATAAGAGCCCATAGTATTACAGGAATGATACCAGCATGGATACGGGAGCCTTTTCTGATTGGCTGCCGGTGACTACTGGTGTTCCGAGAGGTCAGTGCTAGGACTGCTTCTGTTACGGAAATGTCAATGACTTGGATGATGGAATTAATGGCTTTGTGGTCAAGTCTGCGGACAATATGAAGATAGGTGAAGGGGCAGGTGTTGAGAAAGCAAGGTGTCTGCATTAGAACTTAGACGGATTAGGAGAATGGGCAAAAGTGGTAGCTGGAATACAGTGTCAGGAAGCTTTCAGCAAGAAGGCAGGAGAATGGGGTTGAGACAGAAAATGGATCGACCATGGTGAAATGAAAGAGCAGACCCAACGGGCTGAATGGCCTAATTCTGCTCCCCCTCTTATGATCCTGTTCAGATTAAACTTAATTTGCATTTCTCTGATCTATATTCTGCTGTATTCTTTCACAACCTCTACACTGTCCACACTTCCACCAACTTTTGCGCCATTTGCCATCTTACTAACCGACCTATCAACATTTTCTTCTGAGTTATTTCACAGGTATCACACATGCAGCACTGCTCACTGCAGGGCACCACTGGTCACAGGAATCCAGCCAGAATACCACCCCTCCTGTCTTCTATGGGCAAGCCACAGTACCAAGTCAACATGGATCCCATACATCTTAATTTCCTGGATCAGCCTACCATGAGGGGCTTTGTCAACTGTAATTCCCCTCTCCCTTTATAAGTAATCAACCGACAGTTATAATATTACATTTTACAGGTAAAATTTCAGGATTTAGGGATTGCAAATAATGTACCATAATTTACTCACTCCTCTTTTTCACATTCTGGGATGGAAACCATTAGATCCCAGATCTTTATAACATCACAATTTAAAAGATATATAATAAATATTAAATATAACTCTACTGGGGCTGGGAAATGAACATGAGACCCTTAAGTGAACAAACCTTTTGACATATCAGATGTTCAAAAGTGGCCTATCAAGATATACTACCTTAGGACATTCAAAAGTTCTGACAATTGGGTACTTTTCTGAAGTACTGCCATTGCTGCACATAACTGTGGCTGTCAGTCTGCATATGAAAAAATCCAATTAGCATTGCCACTTATGTTCCAGATCTGATCAATTATTATCAGTTCCATTTGAAGTCCTGAATTACTCTTTATGGAATGCGGATTGTGACACATCTGTGTTCTGTTGTCGGATTCCTTATGGAGGCACACAGAGATGTACAACTTCAGTGCATTTCCACTGATCTGGGCCCTCACAATCTCTATATTCACAAGGTCTCAGCTTAATGCCTCACCTGAAAGATGGTTTTCCCAACAGAGCAGTGTGTTTGTAAAACCACTGGAATGTCATCCTGCAGGGTGCTTAAATTCAGATTTGAGTCTTGAACCACAAATCTGAAACTGATTCCACAACCTACAGACTCTAAAAGACTTTACCACTCAAGTTCTCAGTATTCTATTGCACATTAGTTGTTTGTTGGTCATTGCTTACGTATAGTTTTAATTAACTGTATTCCTTTATTTTCCTGTAAATGCCTGCAAGAAACTGAATCTCAAGGTGGTATACTTTTCAACATAATTGTACAAGGGCTAAGAGAGTTGTAAAAGAGCGCCTGAAGGCTTTATGTGTCAATGCAAGGAGCATTCGTAATAAGGTGGATGAATTGAAAGTGCAGATTGTTATTAATGATTATAATATAGTTGGGATCACAGAGACATGGCTCCAGGGTGACCAGGGATGGGAGCTCAACGTTCAGGGATATTCAATATTCAGGAGGGATAGACATGAAGGAAGGGGAGGTGGGGTGGCGTTGCTGGTTAAAGAAGAGATTAACGCAATAGAAAGGAAGGACATAAGCCGGGAAGATGTGGAACCGATATGGGTAGAGCTGCGTAACACTAAGGGGCAGAAGACACTGGTGGGAGTTGTGTACAGGCCACAGTAGTAGTACAGTAGTAGTGAGGTCGGAGATGGTATTAAACAGGAAATTAGAAATGTGTGCAATAAAGGAACAGCAGTTATAATGGGTGACTTCAATCTACATGTAGACTGGGTGAACCAAATTGGTAAAGGTGCTGAGGAAGAGGATTTCTTGGAATGTATGCGGGATGGTTTTTTGAACCAACATGCCGAGGAACCAACTAGAGAGCAGGCTATTCTGGACTGGGTTTTGAGCAATGAGGAAGGGTTAATTAGCAATCTTGTCGTGAGAGGCCCCTTGGGTAAGAGTGACCATAATATGGTGGAATTCTTCATTAATATGGAGAGTGACATAGTTAATTCAGAAACAAAGGTTCTGAACTTAAAGAGGGGTAACTTTGAAGGTATGAGACGTGAATTAGCCAAGATAGACTGGCAAATGACACTTAAACGTTTGACGGTGGATATGCAATGGCAAGCATTTAAAGGTTGCATGGATGAACTACAACAATTGTTCATCCCAGTTTGGCAAAAGAATAAATCAAGGAAGGTAGTGCACCCGTGGCTGACAAGAGAAATTAGGGATAGTATCAATTCCAAAGAAGTAGCATACAAATTAGCCAGAGAAAGTGGCTCACCTGAGGACTGGGAGAAATTCAGAGTTCAGCAGAGGAGGACAAAGGGCTTAATTAGGAAGGGGAAAAAAGATTATGAGAGAAAACTGGCAGAGAACATAAAAACGGACTGTAAAAGCTTTTATAGATATGTAAAAAGGAAAAGACTGGTAAAGACAAATGTAGGTCCCCTGCAGACAGAAACAGGTGAATTGATTATGGGGAGCAAGGACATGGCAGACCAATTGAATAATTACTTTGATTCTGTCTTCACTAAGGAGGACATAAATAATCTTCCAGAAATAGTAAGGGACAGAGGGTCCAGTGAGATGGAGGAACTGAGTGAAATACATGTTAGTAGGGAAGTGGTGTTAGGTAAATTGAAGGGATTGAAGGCAGATAAATCCCCAGGGCCAGATGGTCTACATCCTAGAGTGCTTAAGGAAGTAGCCCAAGAAATAGTGGATGCATTAGTGATAATTTTTCAAAACTCATTAGATTCTGGACTAGTTCCTGAGGATTGGAGGGTGGCTAATGTAACCCCACTTTTTAAAAAAGGAGGGAGAGAGAAACCGGGGAATTATAGGCCGGTTAGCCTAACGTTGGTGGTGGGGAAACTGCTGGAGTCAGTTATCAAGGATGTGATAACAGCACATTTGGAAAGCGGTGAAATGATCGGACAAAGTCAGCATGGATTTGTGAAAGGAAAATCATGTCTGACGAATCTCATAGAATTTTTTGAGGATGTAACTAGTAGAGTGGATAGGGGAGAACCAGTGGATGTGGTATATTTGGATTTTCAAAAGGCTTTTGACAAGGTCCCACACAGGAGATTAGTGTGCAAACTTAAAGCACACGGTATTGGGGGTAAGGTATTGGTGTGGGTGGAGAATTGGTTAGCAGACAGGAAGCAAAGAGTGGGAATAAACGGGACCTTTTCAGAATGGCAGGCGGTGACTAGTGGGGTACCGCAAGGCTCAGTGCTGGGACCCCAGTTGTTTACAATATATATTAATGACTTGGATGAGGGAATTAAATGCAGCATCTCCAAGTTTGCGGATGACACGAAGCTGGGTGGCAGTGTTAGCAGTGAGGAGGATGCTAAGAGGATGCAGGGTGACTTGGATAGGTTGGGTGAGTGGGCAAACTCATGGCAGATGCAATTTAATGTGGATAAATGTGAAGTTATCCACTTTGGTGGCAAAAATAGGAAAACAGATTATTATCTGAATGGTGGCCGATTAGGAAAAGGGGAGGTGCAACGAGACCTGGGTGTCATTATACACCAGTCATTGAAAGTGGGCATGCAGGTACAGCAGGCGGTGAAAAAGGCGAATGGTATGCTGGCATTTATAGCGAGAGGATTCGAGTACAGGAGCAGGGAGGTACTACTGCAGTTGTACAAGGCCTTGGTGAGACCACACCTGGAGTATTGTGTGCAGTTTTGGTCCCCTAATCTGAGGAAAGACATCTTTGCCATAGAGGGAGTACAAAGAAGGTTCAGCAGATTGATTCCTGGGATGGCAGGACTTTCATATGAAGAAAGACTGGATGAACTGGGCTTGTACTCGTTGGAATTTAGAAGATTGAGGGGAGATCTGATTGAAACGTATAAGATCCTAAAGGGATTGGACAGGCTAGATGCAGGAAGATTGTTCCCGATGTTGGGGAAGTCCAGAACGAGGGGTCACAGTTTGAGGATAGAGGGGAAGCCTTTTAGGACCGAGATTAGGAAAAACTTCTTCACACAGAGAGTGGTGAATCTGTGGAATTCTCTGCCACAGCAAACTGTTGAGGCCAGTTCATTGGCTATGTTTAAGAGGGAGTTAGATATGGCCCTTGTGGCTACAGGGGTCAGGGGGTATGGAGGGAAGGCTGGGGCGGGGTTCTGAGTTGGATGATCAGCCATGATCATAATAAATGGCGGTGCAGGCTCGAAGGGCCGAATGGCCTATTCCTGCACCTATTTTCTATGTTTCTATGTTTCTATATGGTGACATATACCTATTTTGATAATAGATTTTAGTTTGACTTTGTTTCCTCAATTTTCTGGATCTAAAATGATTAAACTGTTGTTTAGGGCATGGTTGAAGCAGTAATAATAATATTCTACTCAAAAGCTTTCTCTCACTCCCAAGTCATCTTAACTGTGGCATTACTCTATTGGGTGGTAACATGATCTTCAATAATGGGTCTGGCTTTTTCTGTTCCTTGATTCTGAAAAATTAAAAAAGTCGCTGACTGCATTAAAGTGTGTGTGTGTGTGTGTGTGTGTGTGTGTGTGTGTGTGTGTGTGTGTAAGAAAAAATCCTGACCCTCAATCTGTTCTCAGTAATCCCCTTCCCCAAACTCCCTCTCCTTATTTATCACGCCTGCCTGCCCAAGTCTCAGTTTACACAGTGTTAAACCCCACCCCCTTTGCCAACACAGAAGACAGAGTTCTTTTACCTTCCTTTGGCGAACCTACAGTTGTCGAAGATGAAGAACTTGCACAGATGGAGTTGGCTGCAGTCACCATCGCTGCACTTTCTTTTGAGGAAGTCATTGCACAGCCTTGCAGGAGTGGTGGCGATGATCAAAGAGTCTCCGCTGAGCTGAAGGCCCGGGAGACCTGAGACCTCGGCCGGCACTTCGGTGAACAACTGCCCGTCTGCCAGTAACTTGCACAACTCTCCGTCTGACACCTTGAAATACCTGGAGACCTCCCTGCGCAAACTGCTGTAGCTCAGCGAACCACAACGGGAACACAAAGTCTGAATACAGTAGTCCCGGACTCGGTCTAGAGACATGGTGCCGTCAGCCCTCTCTAATCTCTGGATCTTCTCCCTTTTTTTAACCGAGTCCTGGAAACAAAGTGAAAAACGAAACCGAAATTTTGGGCTGCTCCGCCTTCCTCAGTCACGATAGGCTGCTTTTGCAAACTACGTCTTTTCCTCCATCTCACAATGGGTCAATAACATTTCCTCTGACAAGGTACGGGATGAAGAGCTGTTGCAAGACAGATGGACAGTGGGCGAAAGCGAGTGTGTGAGAGGGTAGAAATCAAACAGTTAGTTGCCTTTTTGTATGAATAGGGGAAGAACGCAATGGCGCACAAGAGGGACGGTTCTGCCCAGAGCCAGAGTCACTGGAGCAAACGAGAGGTGCGTTTATGCTTAAAATATGGAAAACTGTTGAGAAAGTTCTTTGGCGGAAATATTTGAGGAAAATCCGCTGGGTTCTACCAGGTTTTCAATATTTAATCCACCAGATCTCGTAGTTTTTGTTCTGTTTTTCCTTAACTCATTTAGCAGGTGATTTACAATTTATCCCCACAGCAATCGTTACCTCACCCTACCACAGATAGTTTCTTTGTCCCATCTATTCCTGCCCCATATCCTCTGCGACTTAAAACTTTATTTTCCTTATCTTTCCCGATTCTGACAGGCTATGACCAAAATGTTTACTCTCGTTCCCTCTTCCACTGACGCTTCCTGCTTGCTGGGTATTTCTGACATTTTCTGTGTTTTTCACCAGAGTAGACTGTCAGTAAGTCACAGGGAAACTCAATAAACTGTCTGCATCTTGTCCCCACCTGACACCGAGCTGATATTCAGATACACAAAGTGACTGTTTCCAAACATCAGAACACATCAGTTTTGGTAAAATAACCTACAAACCAGTACAATATACTAAAACTAATCTATACCCCCAGCACTTGGGTTGTGGCGGACTGACAGATTTTCCAGATTATCAGATGTTATTCCCAGTTAATTCTCCAAAGTAATTTAATTCGCTTTATTAAAATATGGCACAGTACTGTCATGAATTTCCAGTGAAGCTGATAAATTTAAGGGGAGTGTGGGAACTGAGGTCTCCGTGTGCAACAGGGAGCACGTAAATTGGCACCCAGTAAGCAAGATGCTGAACCGTGAGGACTTTCAAACAATTGGATATTAGAATAAACTGTACAAGCTTTGCAAAAAAAAAATCCATTATGGCTTTTGTAATTTCCAAACGTTTTCAGCTAGTGATAGACCCTCTAATTCTAATGAAGCAATCAACAGCGACAATCAATGCTTTAGTAATTTTATTTGACAATCGGCAGTGGCAAGTACTGACCTGCTCATTTTGCAGAATACCAGCGAGGATCTTTACCCGTACGTTACAGGAGGCAGGAACCTGGGTGACTTTCAGGGGGACGAAAGGAGGAAAGCCAGTGTAGGTCATTGCCCTCAATAATAAGTATACCGCTTTGGATATTTTTGGGGCAGGGAACACCTACCAGAAGCCGCAGCGGCCTGATCTCTGGCACTGAGTCTGTGTGGCTCAGAAGAGAAGGCGGGGTTGCCAACCAGGTGCCAGCGTCAGGGAGGTCTCAGATCAGGCCACCAGTATTCTAAATGGGGAGAGTGAACAGCCGGCTGTGGTACCAACGATATAGGTAGGAAAAGTGAGGCAATCCTGAAGAGAGAATAGGTTAGGTAGAAAGCTGAAAAGCAGTGCCTCCAGGGTAGTATATAGATTGCTGCTTCTGCTATGCGCTAGTGAGGGTAAGAGTTTAGATGATTTGGCAGATGAATGCGTGGCTGAGGAATCTGTGCAAGGGGCAGGGTTTCATATTTCTGGATAATTGGAATCTCTTCTGTAGAAAGTATGACCTGTACAAAAAGGATGGGTTACACATGAACCCCAGGGGGGACTAATCTCCTGCAGTAAAGTTTTCTAGAAGTGTTAGGGAGGACTTAACTTGGCTTGAGTATGGGAACCAGTGTGATAGGACTGAGGAAGGGGCTGTTGGCATGCAACTATATGCAGCATGTAGTGAGCTGTGAGGAAGGACAAGATGATGGGATAAAATCAAAGTCGGTGGATGAGTTAAAGTGTAACAGGGGGCCAAATTCGAAAAGAGTGATGAATACAGGACAGAAGGTGAACTTGCAGGTTGAGTCATTGGTAAATAAGGTAAATACAATGTTAGCATTAATTTCGCGAGGACTAGAATACAAAAAAAAGGGTGCAATGCTGAGGCTTTATAAAATGTTTGGTCAGTCGCACTTGAGAGCAGTTTTGGGTCCCTTCAAGAAAGGATGTGATGGCATTGGAGAGTGTTCAGAGGTGGTTCACGAGAATGATCCCAGGAATGAAAGGGTTAACATATGCAGAGCGAGCGCTTCATGGATCTGGGCCCGTACTTGTTGAGATTTGGAAGTATGAGGAGGGGATTTCATTGAAACCTATCGAATATTGACATGCTGAGTGGATGTGGAGAGGATGTTTCCTATAGTGGGGGAACCTAGGACCAGAGGTCACAGTCTCAGAATAGAGGAACATCCATTTAGAACAAATATGAGAACGAATTTCTTTAGCCAGTGGATGGTGAATCTCTGGAATTTATTACCACAGACGGCTGTGCAGGCCAAGTAATTGGGTATGTTTAAGGCGGATGTCGATAGGTTCTTGATTAATCAGGGCCCCAGAGTTTACGATAAGGCAGGAGAATGGGGTTGAGAGAGATAATAAATTATCTATGACGGATTGGGGGCAGACTCAATGGGTTGAATGACCTAATTCTGCTCCTATATTTTATGGTTTACCTCTGCCTCAGAGCATGGCATTAGTTTACTTTCTCATTTAAAAGAAGGCTTACTCTACAGCACCACAGTACTGAATTTGTTGGTGTTTCCTGTGTTATTTATTGTAGAATCAGATGCAATATTCTGACTACTGAATCATATGCTGACACCAAGAAAACAGTACTGGAAGGGAGGAGACTGGAGTCAATTGTCAGAATGAAGTGCCTGGGATGGTTACAGAAAAGGGATATGGCAGCCTGGTTTCCATTTCAGGGAAAGGCAGCAATGAGCATCAGAGTGCATGCAATCGAGATACCACGGGGTGGAGTGTGAGAAGATAAATGGCTTGTAGATTGCACTAAGTGCATTGCATTCATAGACTGTTGTATCTGGATCATTTAGGTCGTCTCGATCTTGTTGATTCTTGTTGCAACTCTAGTACAACTTTTCTCCAAGAAAGCTACCCTTTACCAAACGATGGGTATCATCTGTGTCTTGGCTTATTTGTGAATGCATGTTTTAGGCAATTTAGTTTGACTCCATTGTGGGCTCTGAGCAGCTTGTTCCTCTTCCTCTCCGCTGAAGTGTGCAGGCTGTACAGACTTTGCCATAGGTGAGGTAGGAAGTGCATGATAAGAGTGCGACAGGGATTGTGCAGTTCTCCTCCATGGCTTCTATTGCACAGTACTGTCGCTTTGTATCTCTGCAGATTATCTTCCATTAATTGGCCACTGTAAATTGCCCCAAGTATGTATGAGTGGTAGAATCTGGAGGGAGTTGATGGGAATAACAGAATAAATTGGAATTAGTGCAAATGTATATTCAATGTTCTGTATGAACTCAGTGGGCTAAATGAATTATTTCAATGGAGTATGACTGCTGAGACATAGCTTGGATTCATACAGATTTCTATAGCCACATCACAATGAAGTGATCACACACCAGGAGTTGCAGATATTCTACTTTTTCCAAGCAAAATTGAGGCTCCTCTTGCAGCGTCTTCTAGCCTTGTAGATATCACTTGCAGAATGGCTGGTGGATGGGAATCCACTGACGAACATTTAAACAATGATCTACCCACCTGACCTGGCTGAGTATGACTAGAAACTCAGTGCCAGGAGAGACCCGTCTCCTACCAATGGGTGGGTTGGTTGGATTTTGCATATAATCTCAGATTCTACTTCTCCTGTACTTTGAGTTGCCTGGTGCAGATTGTCCATGTCCTTGTAACATACAAGAGGGGAGCGTTTATGGCTGTTTAGTGCTGGGTTTGAGGTCTTGGTCTTTTTGCTTATCTGTGCAAAGCTCTACTAGTCACCTGAAGGCAGTGTTGAATTGCTCTAACCTTGGTTGGGAGGTGGTTCCCAAGATATGGAAGGAGTTTCTCGTGCATCTTGATAGTGAGGAGGGAAGTGTTACACACTGGGGGAAGTTGGAAGTGGATATTTAGTGCTCTGGAGTTTATGTTACAGATGAGAGCAGAGCTCAGTTGTTTAATGTGCAGATATACAGGTACTGCCTGTGGTGTGTAAAATTGATTGAGGGAATTTTAATTCTGGAGATAAGATTTCCCTTTGTTTTATCATCACCACCATCAGAAGCCATGCCCAATTTGAGCTTTGACTGCCATGGCCCACACACTCCTGTTTCGGGTCAAGTGGATCAATTCATTGGTATTCATTCCCAGTTCTCTGGCTGCTGTCTCCATCATTTGTCTTTGTCTTCCTCTTGCTTTTTTCCCTTCAATCTTTCCCATATTTACTATGCATTCTAACTCCTCTTTCCTAATCAAATGAAGTTACATTGCCTTTTCATGATCTCATTTGTTCTATACATCAGTATAAAGATGTAGTGGGCATGTTAATTGGTCATTGGTTAGGGTTAAATCAGGGTTTGCTGGGGCAGCACAGCTCAATGTGACCCCAACTTGGGTCATATACTGCTGTGTCATTCCCGTACCCAGCTTTATTACTAGATTAGTTATTTCTAGCACTGGTTCTATTCTAAATACCCTTGGAGTCATCTAAAACTTTGCTACCCATGCCCCATTTCTCACACAGTGCTTGCTAACCTTCAGTGGATCCTACTGAGGCAATGCCTCCATTTTAAAACTGTTACTCCTTTCAAATCCTTTGTCGCCTTGTGGGTATTTCAGCTATTCTCTCTGGCTCTTTCCAGACCTAAACACTAAGACAGGTTTTCTAATTCTGCTCTGTTGATTCTTTACAACACACTTACTGTCTTTGACAGTTATGAATTCAGCTATCTCAGAGGACTCTGGAATTGTCCCTTTAAATTGCCCCCAACCCACCTTCCCTTCAATTTACAATATTTAAAACAATTTTAACCGAGTTTCTGGATTGCCTGAACATCTGTAAAACAGGTTCAAATTTTGTTTAATTAAAACCATGAAGCACCTTGGGACTAATTGCTACTTTAAATGGTGTTACAGTAAAACACTTGATAATTCTTGGGACTTTGATGCTGGAGCAGCAGATTTTCCTTACTTCTGAATACAAGGAAATAATCAATTAGCTCCAAGACCCTGGCCTCAATATTTCCTTGTGCAGTTGGATCCTCGATTCTGCTTTGTTAAGCACCAAACCTGTCAGAAAAAGCAAGATCTCCGTGGCCACCCATTCCAATTCTGACATGCCAGTCCATGGCCTCCTCTACTGCCACGATGAGGCCACACTCAAGTTGGAGGAGCAACACCTGATCTTTGGTCTGAATAGCTTCCAACCTGATGGCATAAACATAGATTTCTCAAACTTCCAGTAATTTCTCCCCCTTTTCACCATTCCACTCTCTAACCTTATCCCCTTACTTGCCCATCATCTCCCTCTGGTGTTCTTCCCACTTCCTTTCTTCCACGGTCTTCTACCCTCTCCTGTCAGGAACCCACATCTCCAGACCTTTATCTTTTTCACCATTCAGCTTCCCATCTCTTTACTTTACCCCCTCCCAGTTTCACCTATCACCTTCCATCTTGGACTAACTACTACTTTCTCTCCCCCCATCTTCTTGTTCAGACTTCCTCTTTTTTTCCAGTATGTATCAGCCTGAAATATTGACTGTTTACTCTTTCCCATTGATGCTGCCTGACCTGCATTTCCTGCAGCATTTTGCGTGTGTTGCTTGGATTTCCATCATCTGTATATTTTCTCATGTTAGTTCTTACTTGTAGACCCCAGACAGCCTGGATTGGCAACATCTCCTCCATGATCTCCATCAGCACAGGTGTGACTGTGTGCTTTACCCCCGCTCTACTCGGTTTACAACCATAACTGCGTGGCCAAGTAAGCTCCAATGCCAAATTAAGTTTGCTAATGACACCATTGTCATTGCCCAAATCAAAGGTAGTGATGAATCAGCATTCAGGAGGGAGACTAAAAATTTGGCTGAGTGGTGTCATAACCTCTCACTCAACGTCAACAAGACCAAGGAACTGATTATAGACTTCAGGGGAGGGAAACAAAGGTCCATGAGCCAGTCCTCATTGGAGGATCAGAGGCAGAGAGGAATAGCAACTTTAAATTCCTGAGTGTTACTATTTCAGAACCTGTCCAGAACCATCACCCAAGTGCAATTGTGCAGAAAACACAACAGCACCTCTACTATTTAGGATCTGCAGATATTTGGCATGACATTAAAACTTTGACAAGCTTTTATAGATGTGCTGTGGAGAGTAAATTGATTGGCTGCATCACAGCTTGGTATGGAAACACCAATGCTTTTGAATGAAATATCCTACAAAAGGTAATGGGTTTGGCCCAGTACATCACAGGTAAAGCCCTTCCAACCATCGAGCACATCTACATCAAACAATGTTGTAGGAAAGCGCCCAGAGATCCCCACCACCCAAGTTGTGCTCTTTTCTTGCTGCTGCCATTAGGTAGAAGGTACAAGAGCCTTCAGGACATGCACCACAGGGTTCAAAAACAGTTAATACCACTCAAGTATCAGGCTGTTGAATAAAAGAAGATAACTACATGCACTTGCCCTGTCATTGAAATGATCTCACAACCAATGATCTCTCTTTAAGGGCTCCTTATTTCATTATCTCAAGTTGTCATTATTTATTTATATTTGCATTTGTAGTTTATCATCTTCTGCACTCTGGTTGATCTTTCATTGATCCTGTTATAGTTATACAGATTTGTTGAGTATGCCCACAAGAAATAGAATCTCAGGGTTGTATATGGTGACATAAATGTACTTTGATAATGAAAATTACTTTGAACTTAGTTCCTATTAATACCAAAATATTATTAACTCATTTTTAAACCCTACAGGTTACACAGTAGTATAACTTATCCAGCAAACTAAGTTATTTTAAAGGAAACCTGAGGAACACAGTCCCAATGCACTTAAAAGCAATTAAGGACCTCTGGTGAGCAGTTGCTGAACAAGTGATTTCTGAACAATTTTTCAGAGTTTTTTTAATGCCTATAAATATAATTATTTACATGTGACCCAGTCCATACATCTACTAGAATATTCAGTGACAAAGGCATTTGTCATTCCAAAGTATTATAAATGATACATACCTTTTAATAGCAGCTGACAGCAGACGAGGTGAGTGACATGTATAATAAATCTGAATTTCATCACATATTGTCATGTACCTTCCTTTATTACATCCAGATAGAACTTCAAATAATTGGATAACATCAAGGTTTATTTTTTTAATATAAAAAGGTTGCAATCATGTTACCAGTAATTACTAAACTAAAAAGTATACAGAGAAAATAGTCTTCAAATACAATTTTTGCAAGCGATTGTTAATTTAAGTTAATGTCGAAACAAAAAACTTACATTAAAACAAGAAGTGGGGTAGTTGGGTTTAGTTAAGGGGGACTGGATTTAAAAAGAATTTCAGAATAATTCCTTAAAATTTAACATTTTATCTATTTTCTATGAGGCAGAACTGTAATATACAAATTTTACAAACAAGTGGAAGCAGGTTGCTCGTGGTTTTCGCAGGTGGGCAACATGACACGGAGAGCAGAGGGAGCTGCATAAACAATTAAAGAGGGCCCATTCCAGAAACTTCAGATGTTAGCCTAAAAGAGATACAAAAACAAAAATGAGTCGTTCTAAGCAAAAAGAGACAGGTCACAGTACATTTTAGCCCTGGTATTTATGGTTCACATAAGCTTTTACATTCTTCATCAACTTAACATATCTTTTTAATCTTTCATGTTTTTCTTACTTTTACATTAGTATTATTTCTTGTAAATTCTTAACTGAAATAGGCAGAATACTTTAATTAAAGTCACAGCATCTCATTTCCAAACATTTATCTGGCGATCTATATTTATAGTAACACTACAATCTGATTCAGGAATGATAAAGGATTCCAAAACTTAATGGAAAACTCACTTTGCTTTCTTTAATATCTACTCATGCACTCTTCAGAACATAAATGGTACATGCTGATACAAAGTGAACTCAGGAAATAATTGTCTCATTATTCATTGTATCATAGCTTTGGAGTGAATTGCTTGCTTTTCCATTGACTTTGGGAGAACGTTACCAAAATAAGCTAATGGACAAGAACAAGTTTAACAAGTGATGAGAACATGCCACTTGGGAATATCAGAGAACATCTGGCACATCCAGGTAAACACTACAGTGACCACTTTTAGGTACACCTGCTCATTAATGCAAGTATCTAATGAGACGATCATGCAGCAACTCAAAGCATAAAAGCATGCAGATGTGGTCGAGAGGTTCAGTTATTCAGACCAAACATCAAAATGGGCGGGGGGGGGGGGGGGATATGATCCAAGTGACTTTGACCATGGAATGATTGCTGGTGCCAGACGGCATGGCTTGAGCATCTCAGAAACTGCTGATCTCTTGGGAACATGAACACACACACACACAGTCTCTGGAGATCTGGAGATACAGAAAATGGTGTGAAAAACAAAACATCCAGTGAGCAGCAGTTCTGTTAATGGAAGAGGTCAGAGGAGAATGGCCAGACTGGCTTAAGCTGATATGGTGACAGTAGCTCAAATAACCACGCATTACAACAGTGGTATGCAGAAGAGCATCTCTGATCACACAACATATTGAACCTTAAAGCAGATGGACTACAGCAGAAGACCATGAATATACACTCAGTGGCCACTTTATTAGGTACAGGTTGTACCTAATAAAGTGGGCATGGGGTATCAAAGAAACTGCAATTAAATGTTTCTCCTAAAATAAACATTTCTGTTTTAAAAAGTTGCATAGGCACTTCTACAGATTTAATAGTTCATCAGAAAAGGATGTAGTGGCAAAGGACTAGTAGCTAAATAACCTTCTATCTTTGGCTAAAAAGAGAGAAAGCACAAGGAGAGGTTAGACTGATTCAACTAGAGGACAAATAATGAAATAATGAAATCCACACTTACACAGAACATTGAACATTTCAAAACCAAAACATACTAATTTCATTTGTTTGTTATGTGCTGTGTTGCATGATGCAACCCGATCACGTTCTCCCTAACTGACCATTCCACAAGAGAATTTCGATTTGCGATGCACAGTGAAAGAAAATTCACATTAAAAACAGTTGCAAATTAATTGCATAAATTGTTCAAATATACTTAAACCTACAAGTAAAATTACTTCTTTATTTAATGCCAGTAAAAACATTTTCATTAACAATTTTGTTGTATATTAGACTAAGACCAGAAGATAGAGGAGCAGAATTAGGTCATTTGGTGCATCAAATCTGCTCATCATGGCTGACCCAAATTTCCTCTCAGCCCCAATCTCCTGCCTTTTCCCTGTATCCCTTCTTACCCTGATGAATCAAGAATCTATCAACCTGTCTTAAATATGCATTAAGACTTGCCCCCCCCGCTCCCCCCCCCCACAATTGCCATTGGCAAAGAATTCCAGATTCACCATTCTATCTAAAGAAGTTCATCATCTCTGTTCTGAAAGGATGCCACTCCATTCTGAGCTATGTCTTCTGGTCTTAGACACTCGCAAACATCCTCTCCACATCCACTCATCAGGGCCTTTGACCATTAGATACCTCTCAATGAGGTCACCCCTCATTCTTCGGAATTCTATTAAACAATCAAATGCTCTTCATATGACAAGCCATTCAATCCTGGAATCATTTTCATGAACTTTCTTTGAAACCTCTCCAGTTTTAACATATCCTTTCTAAGAGGCCAAAAACTGCACACAATACTCCACATGAGGCCTCACCAGTGATTTTATAAAGTCTCAGCAGTACACCCTTGCTTTTATATTCTAGTCCTCTTGAAATTAATGCTAATATTGCATTTGCCTTCCTCACCACAGACTCAACCTGCAAATTAACCTTTAGGGAATCCTGCACAAGGACTCCCAAGTATTTTTGTATTTTTTCTCCATTTAGAAAAGAGCCAACCCTTTCATTTCTCCTACCGAAGTGTATGACCATACACTTCCCAACATTGTAGTCCACCTGCCATTTCTTTGCCCATTCTTCTAATCTGTCCAAGTCCTTCTGTAGCCTCTCTACTTCCTCGAACTACATGTCACTCCACCCATCTTCATATTGTCCGCAAATTTTGCAACAAAGCCAATTCCATCATCCAAATCACTGACAGGTAACATAAAAAGAATCAGTCACACCATAGACCCCTGTGGAACACCACTATTCACTGGTGGCCAACCAGAAAAAACTCCCTTTATTCCCACTCTTTGCCTCCTGCCAATCAGCCACTGCTTTATCCATGCTAGAATCTTTCCTGTAATATCATGGGCGCATAGCTTGTTAAGCAGCCTCAATTGTGGCAACTTGTCAAGGCCTTCTGAAAATCCAAGTACACAACATCAACCAATTCTCTGTTGTCTATCCTGCTTGTTATTTCTTCAAAGAATTGCAAGATTTGTCAGGCAAGATTTTCCTTTAAGGATAAAGGGGAAGCCTTTTAGGACCGAGATGAGGAAAAACTTCTTCACACAGAGAGTGGTGAATCTGTGGAATTCTCTGCCACAGGAAACAGTTGAGGCCAGTTCATTGGCTATATTTAAGAGGGAGTTAGATATGGCCCTTGTGGATAAAGGGATCAGGAGGTATGGAGAGAAGGCAGGTACAGGGTTCTGAGTTGGATGATCAGCCATGATCATACTGAATGGCGGTGTAGGCTCAAAGGGCCGAATGGCCTACTCCTGCACCTATTTTCTATGCTGACTACAGCCTATTCTATCATGTGTCTAGTACACTGAGACCTCATCTTTAATGATTGACTCCAACATCTTCCCAACCGCTGAGGTCACACTAACTGGCTTATAGGTTCCTTCTGCCTCCCTCCCTCTTGAAGAGTGGTGTGACATTTGCAATTTTCCAGTCTTCCAGAACTATCCCAGAATCTAGTTATTCTTGAAAGATCATTACTGATGTCTCCACAATCTCTTCAGCCAACACTTTTAGAACCCTGGGTTGTACACCACATGGTCCAGGTGACTTATCTACCTTCACTCCTTTCAGTTTCTCCAAAACCTTGTCTCTAGTTATGGTAACTTCACACATTTCATAACTCAACACCTGGAACTTCCACCATACTGCTAACATCTTCCAGTGAAGACAGACACAAAATACTTATTCAATTCGTTGTCTCCATTACTATCTCTCCAGCATAGTTTTCCAGCAGTCTGATATTCAATCTCACCTCTCTTTTTACACTTTATGTATCCAACTTTGGCATCCTCTGTAATATTATAGCAAGTTTATTTTCATATTCCATCTTTAACCTCTTAAATGGCCTTTTTTTAGTTACCTCCTGTTGGTATTTGAAAGCTTCCCAATCCTTTAACTTCCCACTAGTTTTTGCTCTATTATATGTCCTCCCTTTGGCTTTGACATCTTTCGTTAGCCACAGTGGTGTTATCTTTTCTTTATAACACTTCTTCCTCTTTGAGATGTACATGTCCTGTGCCTTCCAACTTGCTTCCAGAAATTCCAGCCATTGCTGCCCTGCCATCATCCTTGCCAGTGTTCTTTTCCAGTCGATTCTGGCCAACTCCTCTCTCATGCCTCTGTAGTTCCCTTTACTCCATTGTAATACTGATACATTTGACATTAGCTCCCCCTTCTCAAATTTCAGGGTGAATTTGTTCAAATTATGGTCACTTGTCCACAAGGATTCTTCTACCTTAAGCTCTCTAATTAATTCTGGTTCATTGCACAGCACCCAATCCAGAATAGCTGATTCCCCTAGTGGACTCAATTACAAGCTGCTCTAAAGAGCCATTTAGGCACTCTAGAAATTCCCCTCCTGGAATGTAGCAACAATCTGATTTCCCCAATTTACTTGCATATTGAAGTCCCCCATGACTATTGTAACATTGCCCTTATGGCATGCATTTTCTATCTCCCATTGTAATTTATAGGCCATATCCTTACTTTGGGGGTCTGTATACAACACCCATCAGGACATTTTTACCCTTCCAGTTCCTTAGCTCCATCCACAATGATTCAACACCTTCCAATCCCATGTCACCTCTTTTTAAATTATTTTATTTCATTTTTGTTTTACCAACAGAGAAATGCTGTCCCCTCTGCCTTCCTGCCCATCCTTTCAATACAATGTTTATCCTTGGACATTAAACTCCCACCTATAATCTTCAGTGATTCAGTGATGCCTACAATATCACACCTGCCAATCTGCAACTGTGCTGTGAGTTCATCACTTTATTCCGTACACTGCGCACATTCAAATATAACACCAACAGTCCAGGATTCACCCTTTTCGATTTTGTCCGCCTTATGTTGAAACTCATCCTGTTGACTGCAACTTTGCCCTGTCAACAGCCTCTTCTCACTACACATCGACACTTTGCCTATGTTTGTAAACCAGCTACCTCATCTTCTGCCTTTTCTAGGATACTTCTTGCATTGAAATATAGACAGCTAAGGACACTAGCTGCACTATGTTCAACTTCTGATTACCTACTTTGCCTCCACAACCTCTCCACCAACTGTTCTGGCACTTTGGTTCCCAATCCCCCTGCAACTCCAGTTTCAACTCCACCATGCAACATTAACAAACCTTCCCACTAGGATATTATTCCCCCTCTAATTCAGGTACAAACTGTCCCTTCTGTACAGGTCCAACCCTCCCTGAAAGAGAACCCAATAACCCAAAAATCTTATGCCCTCCCTACTACACCAACTCTGCCATGTATTAAACTGTATAATATTCCTAGTTCTGGCCTCACTAACACATAGCACAGGTAGCAATCCTGAGATCACAATCCTGAAGGCCCAGCCCTTTAACTTAGCACCTAATTCCCTGAACTTCCTATGCAGAAACTCAACCCTCGTCCTACCCATGTCATTGGTACCTACATGGACCACGACTTCTGACTGTTCACTCTCCCACTTAAGAAGTGGTTTAATTTCTTAGTAGTTCAACTATGCATTTCACGCTTTTTCACCTTTCAATGAGATGGATGGGCTTGGTGCAGTGAGATCAGCTTCTCAAAATCAGGCTGAATGTTACTCAAGAGTCTCAGATCTTCAGGTTCAGTAATTGGCAGTCTGTTTCATTGCTTTGACAGAAATTAGGGTGCCTGTACTGAAAGTGTACTCCACTATGATATTGGACAGGCAATAAAGAACATCCTGACCTTCTTCCACTGTGCAGGATAGTGTTCAGGGATTTCTTTCTGCAAACAGAAGTCTTATACGCTTTTTTTTTAAAAACCTCAGCTTCAGCTCAACGTTGTAGCGAGATCAGTTCTCCTCCATGCTACCTGTTAATTCCTCATTATAAGTGTTCAGGAATGGATTTATTACCTAATCTGGAACTTGGACCAAGAGACGATCCTGAAATCTCCAACATGTCTTTACGTAGCTTACCCAGGTATTCATCATCTGGTATTCTTTCTTTCTCTTCCAACTCAAGAGGCTTGGAAATTGGAAAAGGTTGTGACAGCCAATGTTGCACTTATATAGGGTTAATTTACACAGAAATGTGTAAATGACTAATTTGACTTTGATAAGATTCACACCTTGCTTTGCAATTGAAGATTAGTTTCATGAAACTTTGGTTATTTGTCAGAATTATTCACAATGTCATGCCTAATATTCTTAACTTGATTACTGAATGAAGCACTCGCATCTTCAAAGACGTTTTTTAGTTTCAAAAAGCGCATAAAAGCTTGTCAGCCAGTTTGTTTTTGAGAGCCACCTGTTTTCTGTGTGCAACAGCAAGATATATATATATATTTACAATATTACTCAATATCGTTTGCTTAAGTAATTCATTACAAGTTACATGTAAAAATACGTGAATTGCATACGTCATGACACTACCACGTGATACGCACGAGTTCAGATTATGTGCTCGGAGCAAGATGCAACAAGTGTGTATTCTGTAAACCAAGCAACACTTATTGCGGTCCTATCATTAATGCCCAAGTATTACACAAGTGTGCTGAGACAATTCAAGCAGTGGTGGATTCCCCAAGGCCAAAGAACTTCCACATCATCCAGTGAAGCATGCCGTAAGTATCCAAAGCTGCCATAACTACTTCCTGCAGTCCCAGAGTCAATCCTACAATTGCCACAGAGAAGGCCCAAAACCCGATACTGTTTTAGAGCCACACATCTCACTCTGCCAAGCAGAGTGACCTCCTCTTCCACCCCCCCCAAACCCATCAGGAAAGATGTTATCATTCAAGAGTAAAAAATCCTCCATGGGCCTGATTTAAAATTTAAAATTTACTATGCTGTGGATGTCTACATAGTAGTTGTATTATATATGGTGTGTGTGTCCGTCTGTGTCTGTGTGTGTGCGCATGCCTCTCCATGTGCGTGTGTGTATATATACACACACATACATACAAACACACATGCATGTAAGATTAAGATTTCTACTGCCATGCTGTGAGGTATTTATTTTATTTTAGCAGTTTTAGAAAGCAGTGTGTTGTGCTAGCAAGAGTGTTTTGGCTTCACATAAAGATAAGGAACCATGTTATCCAACTTAGAAATGTTGGATACGGGGTTATGGGATGAAGCGAAGGCTCAACAGAACTGGGCGGGAAGAGATTTCAAAAGGACTGTAGTCTGGTTGGGGTCCTTCTGGTGGGAACTGCGGAACAAAGAAAGATGCCACAAAATGCCATTGGGAGGAGAGTCCCCATTGCAAGAAGTGGTTAGTGCAGATGAATGGCTCCAAGGAGGTAGGAAGGGTCAATACTCCTGAGTAAGACCATCTCGAATGAACTGGCCTCAAGGGAACTTGGACTGTGGCGGTTGCTTTCACGCAGATCATGGGCCCAGTGCATGAGTAAAGTGATACACCCCCACTACCCCAGAAATGAGCTTCAATGTTTGTGCACATCAGACTGGTTTAACTGTAATGGGCCTTTTTTTAACCTTTTTTCTGTAACTGTAAATTTCATATATACACTTTCATTATAATTTTATTGAAACGAAGAGGAAATGAGAGAAGGGGATGGTATATTACAAGTAACAGGGTGGGAGGAGGTATAGTTCAGGTAGCTGTGAGAGTCTGTGGGTCAGACACCCTGAGCCAATAGGCTGGTCCTGGACTTATTTCCTGGCATAATTTACATATTACTATTTAACTATTTATGGTGTTATTACTATTATTTATGGTGCAACTGTAACGAAAACCAATTTCCCCTGGGACCAGTAAAGTATGACTATGACTAATAGATATCAGTAGATAAGCTATCTCCAGAGAGAGAGCGAGCGACAAAGAAATTAAAAAAGGGGAGGGAGATGTTGGAAGTGGACCAGGTAAATTTGAGGGCAGGGTGGAAGTTGGAGGCAAAGTTGATGAAGTTGACGACAAGTTCAGCATGGGTACAGGAAGCAGCACCAGTGCAGTTGTTGATGTAGTGTAGGATAAGTGGGGGATGGATGCCAGTGCAGTCTTGGAATAAAAGACTGCTCCACGTAGCCAACAAAAATGTAGGCATAGCTGGGACCCATGCAAGTGTCCATGGTTACACCTTTTGTTTGAAAGAAGTGGGAGGAGCCAAAGAATTTCTATCCCTATTTCACTCTACCGCCCTCCCCCAGCTCCCCTGGTTCCGCCTCCTTCTTCTACCACCCATTGTTTTCAGGGCTATGACGTCAATGCTTCCCCTCCCCCACCCCTTTGTCTTTCAAATTACCGATTCACTGGAAGACACAGCACTGGCAAGTGTAACAGCAACGGCCTTCTGCTCCTCAAGACATGTGCCACACACGACCTTGTCATCACCAACACCCTGTTCCGCTTACCCACCCGTAAGAAGACGTCATGGATGCACCCACGCTCGAAGTACTGGCATCTGATTGACTACATCATCACCAGGAAGAGGGACAGGATGGATGTCAGAGTGACGAGAGCCATGTGTGTGCTGGACCGACCACCGCCTCATTGTGTCCAAGTTCAGAAGACTGCAAAGAGGCTGAATGTCTCCAAGCTGAAAAGCAGCAGGGTTGCAGAAGAATTCATCGATGACCTTGAAGGCAGACTGCCAGACACACCACAGGAAGATGGGACCAGCGTTGAGGAACAGTGGACGACCTTCAGAAACGCTGTCTACACTACCGCCCTCGAACATCTCGGACTAGCAACCTGAAGAAACCAAGACTGGTTCGATGAGAATGATGAAGAAATACAGGCACTACTAACGGAGAAACATCAACATTACAGAGTGCATCAGAACGACCCCACATCGCTAGCCAAGAAAGATGCCTTTACCAACGCAAGAAGAAAGGTGCAGAAAAAACTTAGCAAGATGCAGGACAGCTGGTTCAGCAAGAAGGCTGATGAAATCCAGGGCTATGCAGACAGCCACGACATAAAGCGCTTCTACGATGCGCTTAAGGCTGTATACGGACTCCAGTCCTCCGGCTCCTCACCCCTCAACGCAGGTGAGACGCAACTGCTGACAGAGAAGAAGCAGATTCTGGATCGGTGGGCTGAGCACTTTAACAACATCCTTAACCGCCCTGCCGACATCAACGACGAGGCCTTTGCCCGCTGCCCCAGGTAGAGATCAACAAGAACCTCAACACCGTCCCCACAGTAGATGAAGTCAGGAAGGCAGTGAAGCAACTCTCCTGTGGCAAAGCGCCAGGACCTGATGCAATCCCTGCTGAGGTATACAAAGCAGGAGGCCCTGTCATGATGCAAAAGCTGACTGTACTCTTCCAGTCCATATGGAAAAAGGGACAGGTCCCGCAACAACTGAAAGATGCCAACATAGTCCACATCTACAAGAGGAAAGGCAACCGCCAGTCTTGCGACAACCACCGAGGCATCTCCCTCTTGTCCATTGCGGGGAAGATTCTGGCCCGCGTCCTGCTCAACCGCCTTCTCCAACATCTTGAGCAAGGTCTGCTCCCAGAAAGCCAGTGCAGCTTCCGTGCTGAACGTGGGACCGCGGACATGATTTTTGCTGCGCGCCAACTCCAGGAAAAATGCCAGGAGCAACACAGCGACCTCTTCGTGACCTTTGTCGATCTAACCAAGGCTTTCGATACGGTCAGCAGAGAAGGCTTGTGGAAGATCATGGAGAAGTTTGGCTGCCCCAGCAAGTTCATCACAATCATCCGACAGTTCCACGACGGTATGATGGTGAAAGTTCTGGATGACGGCAACAAGTCGGAGGCCTTCCCAGTGACGAATGGCGTCAAGCAAGGCTGCGTTCTTGCCCCGACTCTGTTCAGTATGATATTCTCTGCCATGCTGACAGATGCCTTCCGTAACTACGAAGAAGGAATCCACGTCAGGTACAGGACTGACGGCAGGTTGTTCAACCTTAGGCGCCTGCAGGCAGTTACAAAGGTGCAAGAGACTGACATCAGAGACTTCTTGTTTGCTGATGACTGCGCACTCAACGCCAGCACAGAGCAGGAGATGCAGCATAAAATGGACTGCTTCTCACAAGCCTGCGACAACTTCGGTCTCACTATCAGCACCAAAAAGACCGACATCATGTACCAGCCTGCCCCAGGAAAGCCATACCAGGAGCCACGCATCACGGTGAAGGGCCAGAACCTCCAGGCAATCGACAACTTCACCTACCTGGGCAGCATACTCTCTCGCGCAGTGAACATAGACGCTGAGGTCAACAACAGGATTGCCAAAGCCAGTGCCGCCTTTGGGAGACTCCGTGAGAACGTCTGGGAGTGGAGAGGACTCAGCCTTACCACCAAGCTGAAGGTCAACTGTGCAGTGGTCCTTACCACCCTCCTTTACGCCAGCGAGACCTGGACTGTCTACAGCAGACACGCCAAACAGCTCAACCACTTTCACCTGAGCTGTCTCCGCAGACTCCTCCACATCAGGTGGCAGGACAAAGTCCCCAACACGGAAATCCTGGAATGAGCTGGGCTCTGCAGCGTCTACACCCTCCTGCTGAAAGCCCAAGCCAGGTGGGCTGGACATGTGGTTAGAATGCCAGGCAGCCGATTGCCTAAGCAGCTGCTGTACGGAGAACTGTGTCAGGGCAAGCACTCAGTCGGGGGGCAGAAGAAACGTTACAAAGACTGCCTTAAAGCGTCCCTCAAAGGCCTGGGTGTCAACATCAACACTTGGGAGACGCTTGCCCTCGACCGTCCAGCTTGGCGCAGCAAGATCACCACAGGAGCCTGTGCAGCTGAAGTCAGGCGCATCATCGAAGCGCAAGGAAAGCGTGCTGTGCGCAAGGCCCGAGCAGCATCCACTGCCACGACAGCACCCACCCACTTGTGTCCCACATGTGGGCGAGCCTTCAGGGCCCGGATTGGCCTTATCAGTCCCCTCCGGACCCACAGCCACCAATCTCCCATTTGACTTTGAAGTCATGGTCATCTTCGACTACGAAGGACGAACAACAACAACCGATCTATCAATTGACGCTACAAGCATTCTTCAAATCCTTCCCCATCTTTCATTCTTCAGTCCTGATGAAAGGTTCCGGCCCAATACATCGACTCATCGTTTCTGACTGATGCTGCCCGACCTGCTGAGTTCATCCAGCATACTGAAAGTGTTGCTTTGATCTTTTACAGCATCATTACTTTGTGTTTATTAAGAGTGAGGACAAGCTCCACTGCACAGAGGAGAGTGGTGGAGGAAGGGAATTGGTTGGGTCTGGTGTCCAGAAAGAAACGGAAAGTTTTGAGGCTTTCCTGGTGGGGGATGGAGGTGTATAGGGACTGGACATCCATAGTAAAAATATGATGGGGCCAGAGAACTTGAAATCATTGAAAAGATCCAGAGCATGTGAAATGTCACAGATGTAGGTAGGAACCGAATTGACTGTGGGGATAAAAGAGTCAAGGTATGTAGATAAGTTCAGTGGGGCAGTAACAAGCTGAACCAACAGGTATACCTGGACAAGCAGGTTTGTGGATCTCGGGTAGGAGATAGAAGTGGGAGGTGTAGAGTGCGGGAACTATGAGGTCGGTGGCAGTGGATGGGAGATCCCCAGAGCTAATAGGTCAGTGATGAAATATTGATTTGATATAGCTTTTTTAAAAAACTGTTCACTGTTGTTTATACTAATATTTTGATACTTAGAAACTTTTCATTTTATGTTTGAAAGCACCTTCCTTTGACAGAATTTTTTTCATGTGTCCAAGACTTTTGCACAGGTTGAGATGCATTCTATATGGAGATGGAGTTTATAGCTAAGCACAGAGGAATGTGTGTATTTAATATTTCAGTTGAGTTATATTGTAAATATATTGTTCGATTAAGCATTCTTGTTCATTTAAATAATTCATTATGGGTTATATGTCACAAGACTACCATATGATATGTATGTGCCTCTCAAGGTAAATATGAAACTAAGGGCTGTTCTCTTGGGCTCCCATCTTCTTTTTGCAATTACAGTACAAGTAGTGTTCACCCCACCTTGGAAGTTTTCATGTACATCGAATCATAGTGAATTTAATTTGGCTTTTTTTTGACACTAATCAACAGAAAAAGACTTTCGTGTCAGTGAAAACAGATGTCTACAAAGTGATCTAAATTAATTACAAATATAAAGCACAAAATTTATTGCACAAGTATTCACTCCCTTTAATATGACACAACAAATAGTCACTGGTGCAGCCAACTGGTTTTAGAAGTCACATAATTAGTTAAATGGAGATCTGTTTTTGGAGACCTGTGTTCAGCCAAGGTATTTCAATTGAATGTAGTAAAAATACATCTGTAACTAAAAGGTCCAACTGTTGGTGAGTCAGTATCCTGGCAAAAAATACACCATGAAGACAAAAGAACACTCCAAGCAACTCCGCGAAAAGGTTATTGAAAAGCACAAGTCAGGAGATGGATACAAGAATATTTCCAAGTCACTGAATATCCTTTGGAAATGGGAAGAAAATGGCACAGCTGTAAATTGTCTAGAGCAGGCAGTCATCAAAAATTGAGTGACGGGGCACGAAGGGGACGAGAGAGGGAGGGCATCAAGAGACCGATGACAACTCTGGAGGAGTTACAAGCTTCAGTGGCTGAGATAGGAAAGACTGCACAGACAACAACTGTTACCCAGGTGGTTCATCAATCACTGCTTTATGACAGAGTGGCAAAGAGAAAGCCACTATTGGGGGGGGGGGGGGGAAGAGAAGAAACTTGCATGAAATCTGGTCTAGAGTTTGCCAGAGGCATGTGGGAGACATTGAAGTTAGCTGGAAGAATGATTTATGGTCTGATGAAACCAAAATTGAGCTTTTTGGCCATCAGACTAAATGTATGTTTGGCACAAGCCAAACCCTGCACATAATCAAAAATACACCATCCCTTCTGTGAAGCATGGCAGTGGCTGCATCATGCTGTGGGGATGCTTCACAGCAGTAAGCCTGCTTCACTGCAGTAGGCCCTGAAAGCTTGTGAAGGTAGAGGGTAAAATGAATGCAGCAAAATACAGGGAAACCCTGGAGGAAAACCTGATGCAGTCTGCAAGAGGACTGCAACTTGGGAGAAGATTTGATTTCCAGCAAGACAATAACCCCAAGCATAAAGCCAAAGCTACACAGGAAAGGTTAAAAACAAAGTTAATATCCTGGAGTGGCAAGTCAGAGTCCAGACCTCAAACCAATTGAGAATTTGTGTCTGGATTTAAAAAGGGTTGTTCACTCACGATCCCCATGCAATCTGACAGAGCTTGAGCAGTTTTGTAACGAATGGGGTATCTGTTGCACAAGCAAATATGTTGTTGAGTGGAACATCCTTCTTGAAAAGCTAATCAACAATCTGAAATATTGACTTCCCCCTTTGTATCTATTTGTTAGGGGGCAAGTCTTGAACCAGGCTTTCATCTTTTATGAAGCAAACATAACCAAAAAGCAATCATTGTCTGGCAAATCTGACTCATCCAAATACAGAGCAAATTCTGTTGTCTTAAGTATGTTGCACAACGTGCCTTCCACATTCTCAGACATTTCATCTACTTGTCTTTGAACAGAGTTGTCTCTGAGAGGAATTGCTTTATTTATTTGATCCAATGACTTGCACAGATCTGTACTCAAAACCTTCCTTACTGCAGGCAGAACAAGTACTCCAATTTATGGGGCTTTCCAGATTTAGCAATGAAATGTTGGATGAAGCACGCAAACCTTCACTGTTTTGTTGTGAAGTGTGTGTGTGTGTGTGTGTGTGTATGTATATGTGTATATGTGTATATATATATATATATATAGTGTGTGTGTGTGTGTGTGTGTGTGTGTGTGTGTGTGTGTGTGTGTGTGTGTGTGTGTGTGTGTGTGTATATGTGTATTTCAGATACTCCACACCGTATTGTCTACACTTCTTTTTCGTTTGGAGTGCTTCTGCCATTCTTGTTATGGATTAATGACCACAGTTAATTGCCTATTGTTTAAGTCCAAACTCAAGTGCTGCGATCAATAAAGACAAAACTTCTTTGCCTGAAGGTACATAAAGTGGTGCAGCGCTATCTCAGTTGGGCTGTGGGCTAGAGAAATGCAGTCAAGACCATTCAAAATTCAATTAAATTTTAATTGTCATTCAATCATACATGAATACCTACGAATACAGCCAAACAAGACAGCATTACTCTCGGGCCAAGTTCAAAACACAGTACTAACAGTCACACACAGCACAGAGGATACATAGCATATACAAGATACCGAGCATAAGTAATAAATCAGTAAAATTCAGCCCTGCCAAAAAAGAGCGCCCAGATTCTGAGTCCATGAATGCCACAGAAATCTGCAGTCAACCACAATTCAGCTTGCCTTTTGCTGACAGAATACTGGGAGGGTGGGTGGGGGCAGCACAGACTCCAACCTGGATGCTGTGCCACACTGCCCCCGGTGGAGCACATCGGATTCGATGCCTCCCTCCTGGCAGCAGTTAACAGGCAATACTGCAGCTTGAGGCCTAGTCCTCACTATTGACGAGGTCATGCAGCACTTCCTGCTGTCTGCCAACAGACTTGCAACATTCCACCCAAAAGGGTTTCATGATCACAAGTGACCAAGATGGTCACTCACTATTAGACTGCACACCTCCTTTGTGCACCAACTCCTCTGAAGCCTCTCTGACACAAGCAGCAGCATGATCTGCTCCAAGCACAGCTCCTTCAGTTTCTCTGCGAACAAGCAACTCGCTGATGGAGTAGACCTGTAGTATTTTAAGTTTTTAATGTCCAGCAGGATCTTGCAATCATAAAAGAATTGCACCACTGCATGATTACAGTATGAGAATCACACTAGCTAACACTGTACTACAGTAGTGAATGGCAATAATGTGCATGCTGGGCCCACTGAAGTAAAATGATTTCTTCAGTCCAGATTTTCCATAATATGCCAGATACAGAATTGAGACATTGCTTTTCAACACCCAATAACAGGCTTCAAGCAAAATCTAAGAGAATGGCTGGTTAGCAACCAATGAGCTGATTATGTGATCAATAATGAACCAGTGATGATCAATTGTTTATAAGTAATTCACTTTTTAAATTAAGCCTGTAATCGCTCAGCTGCCCCCTGCTACTGAGCAACCCCCACTTCTTTATCAGCCCTTTAGAAATTCTCATTGCCCCACCCCCACAGGAGAGGCAATATCACCCACTTTGGGAACCATTGAAGGAAATGTAATAAATCTGAATTTAGCGAAGACCTTCAATTAGGTTAGCCTTTAATGCTATACATTTATAAACAAGGTCACAATAAAATTATATATAAAAAATGTTCTTAAATGGCTTTTTAAACTCTTGGTTTTACTAAGAATAAGAAGCAAACTAGAATGATTGCCTCCCCATACCTGCACGCAAAACCACTCAGCTAAATTTTCTTACCTTGCATTAATGAGGTACTGTGCAAGGCTTATATTGGCAGGGGATCCAGTAATAGTTATCTGACGTTCCGTTGAGCCTTCTGCTGCATTAGCTATTTTAATCTGCGCCCCAGACATCTGCCTTATCTCATTAATTTTGCTTCCTTGTCTGCCGATTATACACCCAATCAGCTGGAAAAGAAAATTGGGGAAAACTTACATTAAGTAACCAATTGATATTATGCTGTTGAGGCTTTTAAAATGTGTACATAAATAAATGTATTCCAATCAATCCAACAGCCACGAATCCCATTTATTCGTGTCAATTTTTTCTTGTGTGGTTCAACTAAGCAGATGTTAACCCAATGGTAATTATTCCTGAAGTTAATTTTCATCTAGTAATAAATATTCCCAAAACGCATTAATGTGCATGTTGACAATCAATATGTTTTTGGAGAAGAAGTGATGAAGAACTAGGCTGCTTTAAGCTGACAAAGTTAGGTAATTAAATGAAGTAGGCATTTTGGCCCCAAGGTTTGTTCTGCCATTCAAGTAAATTATGAAAGGCTTTTAACTTGCCCATTCAACTCAAATCCATTGATAGTTTTAAAGATTGACCAATCACAGATTTCAAAGCTGACAAAAAAAAATCAAAATACTATTTGCAAACAATTGACATCCTTTCTGGGTGGAAGTATTGAAGTTTGTTCTAAAGAGCTGATCGCTCCATAAATACTAGGTTTTTAAAAATCAAAAGCTCAGCAACATTCCTGCATTTGTTAAATTTCTGTTAATTAATACAGATATCATGTGATAATTAAAATGTTCAGTAGCTTTAAATCCAAATTTAAAGTAATTCCTCTTCCATTCAAATTAATTAATTCACTACATTCTGTCAGGATAGTTATAAAAGTGCAATTAACAGTGATTTTTCGATGAAAGACAAATCAGGAATATACTTAACTCAAGGGTAGAATGGCTCTGTAACACTATCAATCAGCAGAGAAGAAAATCAAATAAGTATGTGATATCAAATGAGGTGGAAGGATAATTGCGGCTTCATGAACATCGGCACTGACTGCTCCAGTTAAAATGGTTCTGCTGTAAATCCTACATGTATAATTCTATGCATAATTATGTAAAAGTTTCCTAGACAGATTAGATGCATATTACTGCAGTAAACACCACTGAATCTTAAGTTTCTAAACAATAATTCAAAGCAAAGAAGTCCAGTGTAGTGTCCTTAAGATAACCAGCAGACAAATATGACCTGTCCATAATTGTGTGAACTGAACTACTATAATTTTGGGGTTAAACAATCTTCGGTTCTAATGGTTTCATTGTAATAGGTTGTGCCTTCCTCTAGTCTGAAGAGTCAAATAATTTTATCTCCCCATTCTTAGGGATTTCACAAATAAAAATTGCACTTACAATGCCACGGGTTAACTGAAATGCATCGTGATTAAATGATGAAAAATCAGAACCAATGGAAATAGAAAATGCTGGAAAGATCTGGCAGATCAATAAGCAATTAGAGAGGTACAGAGTTAAATGTTTCAGGTAGATGACTTTCTATCAGAACTGAAAAAAGTTGAAACAGCAGATATTTAGCAAGAAAGATGGAATGGAGAAGAGCAAGGGGCAAAAGAGCTGTAGTGGAACAGCAAAGGTTGGATCTAGAAGTGGTAAGGGAAAAATCAAACTCAAGAGCGAGAATATAAGAGGAAAAAAAAGCCCAATTTAAGTACAAGGAGAACATGCTAGGAAGACTAGATGCTAAATTGCTGTCTCACCAGATTGTTACACTGAACTGTATAAATGATGGGTTTAAATGAAGTATATTGGCAAGTACTGATCACTTGTGCTTGTTCTGTATGAAAGAGGTATGACTGACAAATGGACCAGGACATCATGGAAGGAGCTGTCCCTCTGACATAACAAAAGGGGGTAGGCTGGACAGATACATTTGCTGGTCACATCCACGTTAAACTGCTAGGTGCGGTGTGTTGACAGCAGGAAGATGCTTGGGTGTATGGAGGAGATAGGGAGTCCTACTGGAATCTTAGAAGGAAAATCAATGTTGAGGTGAAATGGAATGACAGTCAAGAGCCTGCTCAACAACTGACAAAGTGGAATTCTCCACTGAGGAAAATTCTTGCAGAGAAAGAAAATACATTTGAAACATTAGTATGGGTAGTGACAATGTCAGGGCTGATGCTAGTGCTAGAGAGCAAAGATGGAATAAAGTTCTTACAACAAGCAAACTGCTTTTCCCAGTGTGCCAAAAGGGATATCAGTGAGGAGGGACAAATGGACAAGAAAATCATGGATGGAGTGATCCCTGCATAAACTGGAGAATGCAGGGGGGGGGGGTGGCAAAGATACATTTAGTTAAAGGGTCCTGTTGAAGATGGCAGAAGTTGCAGAGAATGCTTATTAAGGTGATGAGAAGCTGGGGTGAGGGTAGCATTAGATTAGATTATGAGGACACTCAGTCCTCGTTTATTGTCATTTAGAAATGCATGCATGCATTAAGAAATGATACAATGTTCCTCCAGAGTGATATCACAGAAAAAACAAGACAAACCAAAGACCAACACTGACAAGACAACATAATTATAACATATAATTACAGCAGTGCAAAGCAATACCATAATTTGATAAAGAGCAGACCATGGAAATGGTAAAAAAAAGTCTCAAAGTTCCGATCAACTCCCGATAGTCCCCGATAGCAGGCAGCAGAAGGGAGAAACTCTCTCTGCCATAAACCTCCAGGCACCGACAACTGTCGATGCATTGGAAGCACCCGACCACAGCTGACTCTGAGTCCATCCAAAAACTTCGAGCCTCCGACCAGCCCTTCGACACAGAGCACCATCTCTGCCGAGCGCTTTGACCCCGTCCCGGCTGCCGAGCAACAAGCAAAGCCAAGGATTCGGGTCTTCCCCTCCGGAGATTCTGGATCACACAGTAATAGCGGCAGTGAAAAAGGCATTTCAGAAGTTTTTCCAGATGTTCCTCCATTCTCTCACATCTGTCTCCATCAAATCAGGATTGTGCACGGCACCCTACTTGACAGATAACAGATATCATTCACCAGAGTGGCTGCGCAAGCTGTGGCACGCCACCATCTTCTCCATTAATGGTGGAGGAAGGGAAATCCTGTTCAATGAAGGAGGAAGAGACCTCTGATATCCTGGGAATGAAAGCCTCATCCCGAAAGCAGATGTGGTGAAGACGAAGGAACTGAGGAAAGGGAATATTTATCTTTTATAAACAGAAGGTAGGGTGGGAACAAGTGTAGGACTGTGTATAACCACAATTGCATAATTCTGTTCTTTCAGTGCAAAGAAATTTAAAATTGATTACTTTAGAGAAAAATATGATTATGACCATTTCCGGGTCAGTTTGCGTAATTCTGAAATTTGATTAGCTTTTTTAACCATTGTTTTCTTAATTGGAAAATTCTGATGAACCATATACAACTCAAATGTATAAGTGAATGTATGCAAGTTCCTAGTCCAAGGACTAGGAAGTTCTATTATTTTATCTATTTAGTGATACAGTGTGGAACAGGCCCTTCTGGCTCAACGAGTTGCATCGTCCAGCAAACCACTTATTTAACACTAGTCACAGGACAATTTACCATGACCAATTAACCTACTAACTGGTATGCCTTTGGACCATGAGAGGAAACTGATTCACCTGGAGGAAACCTATGGAGTTATGGGAAGAATATATAAACTCGTCACAACTGGGCCGGAATTGAACTCTGGAATACTCCAAGCTGCAACAGCATTGCGCTAAACACTAGGCTTTTGGGTACAAGGTGTACCTTTTAGGTATTCCTTCTGAACCATTTCACAGATTTGGTCACCTGGCAAATGAAGTACTGTTAGCAAGGTTTACACATGACCTGAAGAACAGAGGGTAAAATCACCAGCACAACCTTGTAGACCATCCCGTTAAATCAGAAGACAGCTTCTGAACAGCATTTTGAAAAAGTTTTGATTGAACATGTTAAATGAGGTTTGGAATTAACATGCTTTGAGACAGGAAGAGTGAAAGCAACAGTTCAGCATCAAGACACACAAAGATTTGAAACTACTGCCTTTCCCAATGGAAGCAACTTACATCATTGGGAATGGCGAGTTCATGAGTACTGGCCGGGGAATTGGCATCCAAACCTATGGAAACACAAGTAATTATCAATACACTATAGAGGCAAGATAGTAACAAGACAATTATCTGATCCTGAAATACATGAACTACAGGGCTCATTCTACCCAGCCAGATTTGTTCTTTATCTCTCTCTCACAGATATACACACGCACACACACACAGTCAGAGTGACCATTGACCAATTTTTTTTCTATGTGCAAACCAAACTTGCATTCCATGATTTTCACAGAAATATTTTTCAAAAAGCTTTCAAAAAGCATTCATAAATTTTAGCTACTTTTCTCAGTATTAAGTGTCTCTCTCAATTGTGTATGCAGTTATTTTGAGTTCATTGGTTGCACTCAATCTTGTGGGCACATTATCTTAGTACTCAGACTTCGCATTATGCAGAACTGATGAAAATGCATTTCTGAACACAGCTGATGAAATTTAAAAGGCATAGAATTTTTACATACTTGATAATCTTAGTATTTTTATTGTCTAGAATTTGTCAATTAAAATGTTGCTCTATTTATAAATAACTTTTCATTTTAGATGGGAACTGAGTGACACTTCCACTTCCAGATTTCATGGGGCAGGCAAAAGCAAATGGAAAAAAAATAGCTTGACATGATCCCTACAGGGCGTATAAAGGTTTCAATACACAAGACTGGTAATTTTTCCCTCTTTCATAAACGAGGCCTTCTTCTAATTGGAACTGCTTCACTCAGTAGAAATTGAAGTGAAGATCCTTCAGTATCTTTAAAATATATCTGAATTTACTTGTTTATGTTTGTTGTCAATCATGCACCAAAACAGAGTTCCATATCCCTTCCATCTATACCCAGCTTCATTAATGGAAACGGTTGAAGAAAGGGACACCCAGGAATATCAAGAATAGTCTCAAAATATAATTCTAACAAAGTTCATGCAATAGCTTGTTGTCTAATTTAATGCTTCTAGGGATTTATCCCGATAAGTTATTTGAAGTTTGGTTTATTTCATTTGTAGTTGGACATTAACCCATGTGTTACTGCATTCAACATTATTTTTGTGCAAAGGAGAACAAACACAAATTAGAATCAAATATATGCAAATTTCCAGATTCAGCACATGCCTTTTCCCCTTGGGGCAAAGATATGAACCCACAGCAAGCCAAAATGAAGATGGATTCTCCCGATTGCAGTGTTTGCCTTACTTTTAAAATAAATTAAAAATGGTTCGGCATAGCCAAGAAGGGCCAAAAGGCCTGTTTCATAGAAACATAGAAAATAGGTGCAGGAGTAGGCCATTCGGCCCTTCGAGCCTGCACCGCCATTTATTATGATCAAGGCTGATCATCCAACTCAGAACCCTCCCCCTGCCTTCCCTCCATACCCCCTGATCCCCGTAGCCACAAGGGCCATATCTAACTCCCTCTTAAATATAGCCAATGAACTGGCCTCAACTGTTTCCTGTGGCAGAGAATTCCACAGATTCACCACTCTCTGTGTGAAGAAGTTTTTCCTAATCTCGGTCCTAAAAGGCTTCCCCTTTATCCTCAAACTGTGACCCCTCGTTCTGGACTTCCCCAACATCGGAAACAATCTTCCTGCATCTAGCCTGTCCAATTCCTTTAGGATTTTATACGTTTCAACGTTTTTAAACGTTTTATACGTTTCTGCGCTGTAGTTTCTATGGACTGGATTTTTCAGTGATCAGCATAGTTGCTGTTACTGATTCAGCCTTCGTGCATCTTACTACATTCTCTGGTGCAATCAAGAAAAATGAGTTGAACTTATTTTCTAAAAATCTTACTTATCAACTAGTTTCCATGTAAAATGTCCTGAAAATAAGCAGCTCTGATGCTTGACTACTAACAAAATTTTAGCCAGAACTTCTCCTTAGCAAAATGTATTTGAATCTACCATTAGTAAATTCTGCAAAAATGTATTTTAAAACATTTTTAAATGTAGAATGTTAACTTTCTTGTATTTACATGCATATTTTGATCTTATTTAGCATCTATAAAATGTCTAAAACATTAGTTAAAAAGGGGAACACGAGGAAATCTGCAGATGCCGGAAAAAAGGTGAGACAGGCACCTCTTGGTTTATAAAAATAATGTAATTGTATCAATCTTCATAGATTTGATAATATTGTCCTAACAGGGATCACATTGAAATGTATCAACAGGCATTGCAAAAGCCTTTGCAACTTTCTAGGATGTTGATGACATCTGCTGTTACTTGACTAATGACTGCAAACCCATACCAATACTTTGAACCGTACATAAATACGAATCTTACGATGAGAACTATCAAAGTACAAACATATCAATCATATCTTGTCATGCTGATACAACACACTCTTCTTACTTTGGGATTGTCCCAGTGAACAAGTCTGATTCATTATTATTTTTGTACCTGGTTTCTCCATGAGGAGCAATCAAGTTTGAACGACCTTTGTGAAAATCATTGGAAAAAATTGTATTTGTCTTAGATTATAAATTATCAACAGGTCACACACACTTCCACAATGGCCATTCATATTTTTGTTTATGGATTCAGAAATTATACCTCTTGGTGAAGCAGCAAAGCACTTTCTTCTTTTCAAATTACTCATTCAAGCAAGTACTTAAAAAACTTTTGCTATTCCAAGCAAGTTGATAAATAACAATTATTTTAATTAAAGATTGTTTAGAGCAGTTGCTGGATTAATAACAAAATACCATGAGACTGATCCACATCCAAACTACACATTCACTTCCATTCAGCCAAAGGCAGGTTAAAACCAATACAAAACAATTAATTTTGCTTTACAAATTTGTTAATCAAGCTTAGATTATATCCTGAAGCAATGAGCATATATCCATTCCATTTAAAAAAATAAATAGAGAGAGAAGAGAAAAACAGAGGTGCCAAGAAAAGGAGCTGAATAGGGCACTGTGGGTACGTACCAGGGAAACCAGGGGTGGTCTGCCCAAGGGGAGTAAAAGGGGTATGCTGCATAGCCAACTGATGAAGCTTGGTCAACTGCTGAGGGTAGGAGGGGAAATTAGAACTAACTGATTACTTTACAATAACACAAACTATTCTTAGAAATAAAAAAATAAAAGTCAGTCAACAATAAACCATGCGGTAACATGGCAAACACTCAATTTGATGGAAAATAAGATACTTTATCTTCAAAATTACATTTTCTGTGCCTGGTGTGTCACCCTTCCTTAATGTCTCCCAGTATTAAAATATGAACAATTGATATATCCCACGGGAAAAATTCAGTCTCAGCTGAGGACCAGCAAAAAAATAAAAAATAAAAGTTGCTGAACTCCCTCTGGAAGTAGACGTGGCAAGCCAGGCATCATCTGGTGCCCCATCTAAGACCTCCAGGTACCCAAGTGATAAGAGACAGGAAAATCGGCCTGTTTTGGGACTTAAACATACCCCAAGTTCCTGAATCTTCTTTAAAGTTTTTAAATTCCATTTTTTCTTTCAAGGACTCTGGTGTCCAGGCAGATTCCTTCAGCTGGGAGGATGAGTGAGCAAGCTGCGGACTTCTCCACAATGTTGATGCCAACGCCGCTTTATAGTCAGCTGACGAGAGGCACGCATCCTGTGGAGCAAGATGGCCAGTGTCAGAGTTCCAATAACACGAGGCACCCTGTCTTGCTGTTTGACCGAGAAACTGAGGGGAGCCGTAGCAATTTCAGATGGAAGCTTTCAACATTGTTGGCATCAAACAACTTTATTGTGGCAGCATGTGCATCTCAAACCCATAATGCATGGAGCAGTTTTTAACATTAAGAACATGTTTATTTCCTCATGCAGGCAAAACAAACTGGATGGTTCAGTTTGTTGATGAGTGTCTCACAGCCACTCTTCAACAGATAATAGAGCTGGTAGTAGAGTAACATATTGTTACCAAAGAACCAGGAGCAAAAGGAGTGGATTCCACATTGAAGTATTTAACTGACACTAAGCATCCAGTAATGATCTTGTAACATCTGTCACCTTCTGAAACAACTGAACAACAGCCTCAAAGTGCTTAATGTATTTTGGAATGTCAAGTGCCTCAATGGCTTGAAATGACTTCTTTCCCTACATTTCAATGCTGAAGATGTTTGACAAAAGTATACATGGCAGGACTTGGAGGGTGAGAAGGGCTGTTTAACCATACATTCACAGCTAGAATTCCAATCAGATTGGATTAAAGGATATCTAAAGTATGGTATCAATGCAATTTATTAGAATTTCATTGAAATATCAATTTCAGCACCTTGGAATTTGCCAATTGTTTAAATTTTAGGGAAAACTATAGAGACTCAGTGAAATTAAATGGTAAAAATTCTTTCTGCGCTTGCAAGTAACTTTCAAGAGATGGTTGCAAAATTGAAGAGCTTGTAGATTTTTGGATGCCATGTTTGCTTTCCATTGTTTAAATGAATGCTTTACTATTTTGATAGTACAGTATGAAAAAGCCAAAGATAGGAAGAATGACAGCTGATCTTATTGAAAGAAAAGATCTAGCACAGCTTGACAGGGCTGAAGCAGGGATGGCGTTTCCCGGCTGAGGATTCAGAATGATATCTGAGTCTCAAGAAAACATGGAAATCATTCAGGACTACAATAAGAAATTTATTCACACGTAGTGAGTCTTTGAAATTCTTTATCTGAGAGAGCTGTGTAGATTTACTCACTGTATACATTCACAAGAGATTAATTTTTTGGATGTGAACTAAATCAAAGCTTACAAAGTTAATACAGGGAAGCAGTGCTGAGAAAGAAAATTAACTTATCAAACAGCAAAAGGAGCCAAATGGCCTATTCTAGCAATGTGAAAGTAATGGATTGAAATAACTAATAGAAAAAGGAAAAATTTGATGAACACAGGTGAAAAATTGCTGAAGTTGTGCACTTTACAAATCTGTTTCAAACTCTAAAAATTTTTGTGGTTTGAAATATTACAACAGTTCTTTACTCAGCTGGAGGGACAGAAAATGAAGTTTGTCCTGCCCCACAATTGCCAAGAACTGCACAAGGGTGCAAAGCCAGCAATTCAATCCACCAAGATGTGGGAAGGTAATTCTCACTGGGACGCAAATAGATAGAAACATAGTCCAGTGTTTGCAATATATATTATAACTGCATGTGCATCTGGCAGAGTACTAGTTTTCAGCAGTTACATCAACGTGCTAATTACTATCAATGTGCCAATTATTGAGATTTTAAAGAAATTACATTGAATGCCTTACTAGTATATGCAGTGCAACTTCAGTGAATGCACTTTGATGGCATTCCTCATCTGGTAAAAGTCATAATTCTAAGCATCCACAATAACCTCGAATAAATCAATTTTTTGAGGAAATAACTTGTATTGGACACCTATAGTGTATTTTTTATGGGCAGGTGGCTCAGAAAAACTTCACTCGTGTTTGATAATTGAAATTTCATTAAATTGAACGTAAGAAAAATGATCAAGTTAGGACATCAGCGAGACAATGTGGGGCCATCCACTTTGGACCAAAACTAAGAAAGACAGTAAAATGCAAGAATGGTGCAGTGTTTCTGTGCATGTTTAGGAAAATTTCCTAAATAGGCAGAACAAAAAAAAAATAAGGTTATAAACGCAAACACAAAGAAATCTGCAGATGCTGGAAATTCAAGCAACACACACAAAATGTTGGTAAAACACAGCAGGCCAGCAACAAGAGGAGGTACGGTCAATGTTTCGGGCTGAGACCCTTCGTCAGGCCTAACTGAAAGAAGAGATAGTAACAGATTTGAAAGTGGGAGGGGGAGGGAGAGAGCTAAGAGCTGGAAAGTTGAATGGCGAAATGTATGCAAGGCTAGAGAAGGGAGAATATCATGGGACGGAGGCCTAGGGAGAAAGAAAGTGGGAGGGGAGCACCAGAGGAAGATGGAGAGCAGGCAAGGAGTTATTGTGAGAGGGACAGAAAGAGAGAAAAAAAAAGGAAAAAATAATAAATAAGGGATGGGGTAAGGAGGCGCCGCTTCCTGCACACATGCTGAGCTCGTTGACTTCATTAACTTTGCCTCCAACTTTCACCCTGCCCTCAAATTTACGTGGTCCTTTTCTGACACCTCCCTCCCCTTTCTTGATCTTTCTGTTTCTGTATCTGTCTCTGTCTCTGGAGACAGCTACCCACTGATGTCTACTATAAACCTACGGACTCTCAGAACTACCTGGACCATTCCTCTTCCCACCCTGTCTCTTGCAAAAATGCAATCCCATTCTCGCAATTCCTCTGTCTCTGCCGCATCAGCTCTCAGGATGAGGCTTTTCATTCCAGGACGAAGGAGATTGTCTTCCTTTAAGGGGCTTCCCTTCCTCCACCACCAACTCTGCTCTCAAACGCATCTCTCCCATTTCACGCACATATGCTCTCATCCCATCCTCCCGCCACCCCACTAGGGATAGGGTTCCCCTTGTCCTCACCTACCACCCCACCAACCTCTGGGTCCAACATATAATTCTCTGTAACTTCCGCCACCTCCAACGGGATCCCACCACCAAGCACATCTTTCCCTCCCCGCTCTTTCTGCTTTCCGCAGGGATCGCTCCCTATGAGACTCTTGTCCATTCATCCCCCCCATCCCTAACCACCGATCTCCCTCCTGACACTTATCCTTGTAAGTGGAACAAGTGCTACACATGCCCTTACACTTCCTCCCTCAGCACCATTCAGGGCCCCAGACAGTCCCTCCAGGTGAGGCGACACTTCACCTGTGAGTTGGCTGGTGTGATATACTGTGTCCGGAGCGGCCTTCTATATATTGGTGAGACCTGACACAGACTGGGAGATCGTTTTGCTGAACACCTACGCTCTGTCCGCCAGAGAAAGCAGGATCTCCCAGTGGCCACACATTTTAATTCCACGTCCCATTCCCATTTTGATATGTCAATCCATGGCCTCCTCTACTGTCAAGATGAAGCCACACTCAGGTTGGAGGATCAACACCTTATATTCCACCTGGGTAGCCTCCAACTTGATGGCATGAACATTGATTTCTCTAACTTCCGTTAATGTCCCTCCTCCCCTTCTTACCCCATCCCTTATTTATTTATTATTTTCCCCTTTTTTTCTCTGTCCCTCTCACAATAACTCCTTGCCTGCTCTCCATCTTCCTCTGATACTCCCCTCCCCCTTTCTTTCTCCCTAGGCCTCCCATCCCATGATCCTCTACCTTCTCCAGCCTTGTATTCCTTTTGTCAATCAACTTTCCAGCTCTTAGCTTCATCCCTCCCACTCCTGTCTTCTCCTATCATTTCGGATCTCCCCATCCCCCTCCCACTTTCAAATCTCTTACTATCTCTTCTTTCAGTTAGTCCTGACGAAGGGTCTCGGCCCGAAACGTCGACTGTATTTCTTCCTATAAATGCTGCCTGGCTTGCTGCGTTCCACCAGCATTTTGTATGTGTTGCATAAAGTTATAAAGTTAGTACTCGGGCTAGAATATTACAGGGGAGGTATTTTTAGCAAGTTCATACAAAGCCCTGGCCTGGTAAGATATGGAGTTATTTATTCATTTCTGGGCAGCACATCATAGAAAGAGTTAGAGTTGAAGCAACTGGGCGGAGAACCAGAATATTAATTAGATTCCAAGTATTCTATTCTATTGTAAGCAATTGCAGAGTTGGACTTGCAATCCCAAGAATGTATATAGAGGGAATTTGAATAAGATGAACATTTTTAAAAAAGAATTGCAATAGTAATTACTTTCAAACCTAAAACAAAGGGAAATCAGGACCAAGACTCTCAAGAGAGGATTTAGGGAGCACTTCTAAAGCTACATGTGGCATAAAAGTGAAATCTCTGAAAAACACAGATGTCCAACTTAATGGATAATTTTAATCTGGAACAATGGAATTTAACTCGTCAGAAAGAAATGTGAAGCAGATACAGTTAAGAATCAAATCAGTTTAAAAAGATTACAAGTTGTGTAGCCAATGGAAAATGGTTACCCAACTGTTCATTTACTTTATTCTTAAGTGTATGGGCCACTACACATCAAGCATCAGATGACTTCACTATTAATTTGATCCAGCCATGAGGACTGAAAGAGTGAGGCACTTATTTTCCATCAAATACATTTGTAAACATTACAATATAACAAAGTGGTCAGTTAAAAACAATTACCAGAGATTACAGAAACATTGGTAAATGTACAAGTGAAATCATAATAGAACATTTTATTAATATTCATTAATAATAATAATAAACATCATGCATTTTATTTTTCATTGGAGCTCATAATTAGGGTAAGAAAGGGGGGAAAACTCACATCTGGGTGTGGAATGGCATATTGTCCCTGAATTGTATAGGCCTGAAAAAGTGAAAGAAAAAAAACAACAATCCTCTTTCGAAGCTCCTCATCCAAAACCGATCCAATTAACACCACTGCAAGCACCTGACCTGCATCTAATTTCTGTACTCTGGAAAACATGTTATCTCAGCAAAGGTGTTGTCTAATAATACAAAGGAAATAATGCAAAAACCACAGGAATTTTACTAATTGAGATTTGGATTAGAATTGAATGAGAGCTGCAGATACAATTAATTACCTAGCACCTAGTATAATTTTCAAAAGTGGTTGTTTTAATTGCACAATAAAGCTCTAGTGTTATTTGAAGCATTAGCCAATTAGACATTGGTATTTATTGGTTAAGTTCCAATACATTAACAGATGCATTGTACACACTTAAGCCATATTTTGCAAATATCCTTTCACCCCAAAGGCATCGCATTAGATTTTAAAACCGGATTTTTTGATTCTGCAGAACAAAAACTCAGTACATGCACAAAGCGTATACTACATTAAGACACTACCCACGTCAGAGATTGTTGCCTCCAACCGTATCAACTTTCCCACAAGCAAATCCTTTTCCCCAGCAGTTTATTTCCCTAATGTGATACCCTTGAATCAAACCATCGACAGTACCCCTTGACTACCAACTGCAGTCACCTGACCATCAAGCTAACTCCGTTCAATCTCTGTATCTGTTCTCGCCCTACAGTCAAAACCTACCAGCTTTTTTGCTGTACCATGCAAAAAGCAAAGGCTGATTAAGTCGTACCTAGAGTTTCATTTATAACTGAATTTTAAAGCAGAGGACCTATGAAAATAGTCATTTAAGGGCTAGCTAAACCTTTATTGCTTGCCTTCATTGAGGAAACTGAGCACAAGAATACAGAAGTTATGTTGCAGAATAATATATATACACACACATACATACTATCTAGTTTAATAAACTAAATAGTGTAATATAACAATAAACAATTTTAGTTAGGCCGCACCTGGAGTATTTTGTGTAATTTTGGTACTCCTTTCCAGGAAGGATGTGAAGGAAAGAGTGGAAAAAGTGCACAAGAGTTTTACCAGTTGGTCATATTTGGACCATTTTCTCTGCAGCGTCAAAGGCTAAGGGGAGACCTGAAAATTTACAAAATTATGAGAGGCACAGATAGGGTACACAATCAGAATGTTTTTTCCTCATAGTAGAAGGGGCAGCATGGTAGCATAGTGGTTAGCACAACACTTTACAGTACTAGCGACTTGGGTTTAATTCCAGCCACTGCCTGTAAGGAGTTTGTACATTCTGCCTGTGACTGCATGGGTTTCCTCCAGGTGCTCCAGTTTCCTCCCACTGTCCAAAGATGTACTGGTTGGTAGGTTAATTGGTCATTGTAAATTGTCCCGTAATTTGGCTAAGACTATATTGGGGATTGCCGGGTGGTGCAGCCTGAAGGGACAGAAGGCCTACTCCATGCTGAATGTCAATAAACAATAAATGTCAAGTACATTCATTTAAGGCAGCATGTGGGTGGATGGGATGTTATGAAACAGATTTAGGAAGGTGTTAGATACATGAATATGCATAGAATAGAGGGATATGGATCATGTGCAGGCAGAAGAGATTTAGCTTAATTTGGCATTTTCTTAGTGCAGATATTACACTATTTCTGTGCTGTATAGTTCTATATTCTTGTTGGTGCTGAGGAAATACCAGGCCTATAATAAAAAAAAATCAGGGATAGGAAATAGGTTATTACAGCAAAGATTTCCAACAATATAGCCCGTAGGGGTTTATCATATTCTGGAAGTAGGTCAAAGGTGCTACTTTATTACTCAAATAAATGTGGAAAATCATACTATTCAAACACCACACGCTATTACTGCAAGTTTGCTGTAATAACAAGCACATTTATGTAGCAGAAATTTTTAGAGGCTTCTGAGAACAAATCTAGCAAATATTAATATTAATGTGAATTCATTAAGTTTATATAATGTATCCATTCTAATAGCAAATAGAATGGCACTTAACATGTGTATTAAATGTTTAAGAAACCACAGCAAGAGGTACCAAGATAGATTTGAAACCAACAAGAGGAGGTGGATGAATTCAACAGTTTCAGAAGTTGGCAGTATGATCACCAACAGAGGACTGAATAATTTTGACAATGAGTGAAAATCTATGGAGGGTTTGTATGCTAAGGTAATGATTTTCAGACCTTGTCAGGGTGAGAATGCAGATCACCAAGTACAGGTACAGAACATAGAAAAGTATAGCACAATATAGGCCCTTCTGCCCATGATGTTGTGCCGACCTTTTAACCTCCTCCAAGAGGAATCTAACCTTTCCCTCCCACATAAGCCTTCCATTTTTCTATCATCCATGTGTCAATCTAGAGTCTCTTACATGTTATTACCTTTATTATCACCCCTAGCAGTGCTTTGCATGCACTCACCACACTTTGTATAAAAAAACTACCTCTGACACCTCCTCTACACTTTCCTCCGATCACCTTAAGATTATGCCCCCTCGTATTAGCCATTTCTGTTCTGGGGAAGTCCCCAGCTGTCCACTCTAAGCCTCTTGATACTACTCTATCAAGTCTCCTCTCATCATCCTTTGCTCTAAAGAGAAAAGTCCCAGCTCAGTTAACCTATCCTCATAAAGCATGCTCCCTAATCCAGAGCAATTTAAGCAACAAACACAAATAAGATCCTGCACAGTGGCTTAGCCAAAGGAACTGCTACCTCTCAGCTCCAATTACATGGATTCAATTCTGACCTCCAAGCAGAAAAATTTGAATTCAATATTAACTGTGTTCCAATGATTTTATTATACCTAGGCTAAAGGTAGGTTGCCATTCCTCCATTTTGCTTTGGGCACTGTAAAATCCATGGGGTACATTAAACGTTCACTACAAATCACACTTAAAACATCTAAACATTACCACCCAGAGAACCGCAGCCACAAACCAAAGGCCCAGCAGCTGATGACAACAATCCAATTCTGTAGGAAGCACTGCTGTGCTTTTCTAAAGCACACCAAAACTCAGCTTCCTTCATTTGTTGCAACAGGGAGAAAAAACCATCAATGCTACATGATTTGGGTGTTATAGATTTATAACTAGATTGATACAATTTTTGAAAGGTATTTACCACTGAATCACCAATTTTACTCATAAATGTTTTAAAGTTTTAAGTCACAATGCTCACTCAAAATAATACTTTATTTGTATTTTCCTGAATTACAGGACAAAATATTGTAGTCAACCTCAGAAAGGTTCCATTATGTTTCAGTACCAATAGTAAATATTACAAAAAATGTTTAATGCTAATGAATAGCCAGGAAATCTCAAAACTGAATCATCCAGTAATGCAATGATAAATCATGAAGTGGCTATACGCTTATCCTGAATTAGTTTAATACAACTGTATAAAAATCATTTATATAGAAATAATTCAAAAAATGGCCTGAAAGGTTTCGGGTTTCAACCATGATATTTACTCAGATTATAGACATCATCTTTGCTGAGACAACGTGCATATTTAGGATGATCTGGAGCTATTCAGTATCATCACACGTCAATATGTATGCACTCAAGTGGGAGGATAGGAAGGCACGCACACATACACACATCATCACACGCTCTCTAAGCAATATCTGACACAGCTTAGTGGACAGTAGGAAACAACATGCAAGTGAAGATGAGAAACCTGAATGCACTAACAGGCAGTGGCTGGTGCTGCAGTAAGAGGCTGAGGTTGGCTGCGGAGGCCGAGAGGGGATCTGCTCTTACCTGGCCACCTGCAAAAATGACGGGGGCAGAGGCGGGCTTTGGGCGGTAGGGAATGGTGGCACCTTTCGGTGGGGACTAGGAGGGACAGGGAAAGCATGTTAGAAACAGCATTAAAACAGGTTCAATTCTGGAAAAATAAAACAAATTCAAATCATAAAACATTGGTAAAACACAATAGCAAGCATTTTTACTACTATCACATATCAACTTAGAATGAATTTATTTAAAATGAATGTATCAGAAATTCATACTATTAATTAAAAAACTTCAGAATTACAAACATTTTTATTTCAAAACCATAAGATTAATTGCTGTTCATGACCCACTTTTATTTTCACATATATGCAAGGTCATTTAAAAGGCTCACTTGCACCACCACCTCCTCAATAATTTTGACTCGTTACTAAAGTTAAAAGTTCTAGTACTAAGATAATGACAATGTTTCTTAAAAGCTGAGAACTAATTCACAAGTCATTTTGGAAACCATGTGGAGTTAAGCCAAGACCATTAAACAAGCAGGTCAAGCTTGCTATACAATGGGAAGTTATTATCTCAATTCTTTTTTAAAAAGTTATCATGTTAAATGTAAAGTTTATATAGAGCGATAGGTAATGTTAATCTGACTCCTAGTGGGCTTTCAACGACTTCACTTTGCATTGACTTGCACATTTATAGAGGATGTCAAGATAAGCAGTTCATGAACAAGGGGGAAAAGAAATTGTTCTTCCAACAGTGAGGCATACATATTCTGAATCAAATCTATTTTATGTTCATATGTTTCTTGATTTCACAAAGGGCAGAAGTAGCTGTGAATGTGTTTAATTTACCACTTTTTTTCAACAGAACATCTATCTGATGCAGTACAACAAATCCATGTGCAACTGAGGGCATGGTGGTCTCTGTAAACACATCCACTGGGAATCAAATTGTGACAAGAATCTGCTTCACTTTACTTAGCAATTTTTCTTAAGATGACAGTATTCCTCTATTAGGGAAATTGAGCATCTATCTACTTTGATCCACTTAACTCAGTTACAGTGATGATTTTAAGCAAAAGAGTTCTCAAACATTACTTGGTCACTATTACTTTGTATTGTTTTATCAGTTATGCTCAAGACATTGTCTAGAATCAAGAACCAGGCTATTGCTTTGATAAATCCTATTTAATTGGATACCCTTTGACAAATGCATAAATGACATCCTAGTCATTTTTACAGCTGGGACAATTAACAGATTGACAAAGTAATTGAAAGTTTCAAAAGAAAAACTTCATAGTTGTAAAACAGAATATGTAATTCAAAATTCCCAAGAATTAAGTTATATGGTTAAAATACCAAAATACGGTGGATTCCAGTTCATTGGGATACATCAGGACCAGTACATTTTGGCCTAATTATGCAGCTGCCCCATTTAGCCTTAGATTCATGGAAATAGTTAAAAAGGCATTAAAAAAAGATAAGCTGAGTAATAAGTTAGGTATTTAAGTGAAATACAGATCAAATTAGAATACTACCAATAGTACTACAATACTATAAAACTGTACATGAGTTCCAAATAATTATTCAGTGTATGCAGCCATGTTCTTTTGATTGATTGCAAATGAACAAAATCAGTGCAGACATCTAGTGCCGATAATGGACTGCATTCAACATCTGCTACAACTGCACCCTACAAATGTTCATTTTCATTGTAACATTCAAGATGATTACTGATACCTTCAAATTTTTCGTAGTTCCTAACTTGAGGCAGTGAAATAGTTTTACCTTCACTCCCAGCCGTTTCTGGCATCTCTGAGCCTGAATGCTTGAAGCCGCATTAGGCAAAACAGTTCTGAATTGTCTTATTGCTTATTTCTTACCAACTATCAGTGACAAAAAAAAAATCACAAGCAACTGATGCTATTTAATAATTGTTTGTTCCAAGGACAGTGTAGCGTTTAACAGCCACACAAGTGCATGTGACTGATGCTAGTAAGAACCTGTATGGCAACAGTCACCTGCCCCAAGCAGCATGGTGTCCCAAATAAGAGGATGCCTCATTTAAAACTGATGGCCCAATTAAATGGAATCCACTTTAATATTTATTTTGAAGCCCTGTAGATTTTAATCCACAAAACCTTACCTCTCCAGCCGGCTTTAGTAGGTTCATTTCACATTTGTTGTTCTTTACTTCAATTACTTAGTAGAACAATGGCAGAGGTATTTCAATAAGTTCTAACTTTTTGTTAAAAAAAAGAAATCCTCATCTCCAAACACCGCTCCATTTCCAGGCAAGAAAGTAATTTAGTCATTATCAGCAATAAATCCATGATTCCTGCTCTTCAAAATTAATTGATGGGAGATACCAAATATGGCAAGAACTATTTATACAATGCAAACATAGCTGATATTAGCTCCATCTACAAGTAACATGTGGATTTGAAGGACTATTCATTACACCTGAGCCAAAAGCTAAAGTGAACAAATCCCATCCATCAATCTTTGTGATTATGATGTTTATTTACAGAAATTCCTCATTTTCCACTCTCCTTAAAATTAGGACAGGCTTGTTTAATTTAACTCATGGCATGAACCAAATCTATTTTGCTTTTACAAGACCATAGCTTGTACAATAAATAACAAACCCTTTACATTATCTATGTGGTAGAAAATGACTTGTTTTAGTACTTCATTTTTATATTGACTGCTAATGGCCAGAAACCTAACAATGGCTGTGTTTGCAGTTCCCGATAGAATCCACGATAGAGAACACTACCATAACATTACACCTTTTTATATTAATATTTTGTTCCTAAAATTTCTTAGGAGGACCAAAGGATCACATAAGTACAGCAGAGCCCTCATTTCTGAAATAAAAACAGAAAGTACTGGAAATGTTTGAAGGTCAAGCTCGGTTCTGGTAGACTGAACATTTTCATTGGAAAAGGTTATGAAAAATTAATGACCTTAAATGTTGTGCCCGATTTTGCTGCTGGCTACACAGTGCTTCAGCAAACACTGGTTACCTGCACTGCATCTCCATCAACATGTTCTAGACTTTGACCTCTGTGGTGACAAAGACTTGAAGTCTTGGGAGATGAACAACTACAAAAGCTATCCGCAGTCAAAGGGTTGAAAATGATCTGCCAGAACTCTTGTCCTTCTCCATGCCTGCTGAGAATTTCTAGCAATTTCATTTTTACCTTCTTGCTAAAGACAACTAATCATTAGATGCTAGCAATATTTATATAGGTTACTTGCCTGTACATTTCTCAATAAATGACACTTAGTTTACAATATTACATTGCACTAATCTTTCACATGAGCTTCAATTCAAACAAAAGAGTGAGAATTATAAAAGTATAACTGACAAACTACTACTTAAGTCACCAGTTGGTTCACATGCATCTATTATATTTTGTAAATTTTGAAATGCAACAAAATCAAAATGTGCCTGTCTTTTTTTTAAAACAGGGTAGCTACAAGCTAACAAAACAATGAATATGGAATTATGTCATTTAAATCTTTCATGTTCCCCCCAAAAAACTTTTGCTGGTGGCCGTTCCACTGAAAAGTTCTAGAATCTAGCCTCCACTTACTCATAACTGCAAATGCCACTTCCCAGTAAATCAAATAAGAATTTGCATGACATACAATATTAGGTAAAACCACAGTCTACTTAATCTAAGGGATTTGGCTTCTAAAAACCAAAAACAATTTGTATAATTATTTGCACAACTTGAGACAAAATTTTCTATTGATAATGCTGTTAGTGCAATGAATTACCAACTAATGTTAATGTTAAGAGTTTTGCAGTTTTAACTTATTCAACTATTTAGATGTTACATAATAGAGGCGCTAAACTATAATCAGTTTTAAAAAGGAATGGTTTAGACAGCTGATACTGTATCTGTGTAAGGTATTTCCAGTTAAACAAAGGGCATCAAAAGGAGAATGAATGATACAAAGTGATGCTAACATTTCAAATCTGTGATCTTAAATATTTGGCTCCAGAGCTTACTAATATTAGTAAATGAATTAAACTTGGTTTTATAAGGTACAACCATGCCTTTTGCCAATTCCCAATGAAGTTAAATAAAAGAGTTGTCATCACTTCCTACTTAAAACTCTCCACTCTTGATGCTCGCCTTATACTCTACCTCCAGCATCACCACACAAATTTGCTTCACACATTGGATGATTGCATCTGGCATCCCAGAGATTGTCACAGCTCGTTCAGTGGAGTTAGGCAGCATGTCCCCTGCCACCTGGACTTGAGCCCCTGTTGACTGGAAAGCAAAAAAAAAAAAATCTGTGCATGTCCGATACATTAGTTAACATGGATTAAAAGCCCCAGTTGTTGTGCTAAAGGCTGGATAATGATCTCCATGGTAAAATAAATTAGAAATCGGCAGATCAATGTTTAATGAATTTGCTGGCATTACAAATAGGTAATGCTTCAATATGCACATGAAAACCAAGAAATACAGCAAGACAGCAGAATCAATTATAATCTTATAAAGCATTGAAGTAAATTATCTCAACTTTAAATTCTTGATCACAATTTTAAATGTGACTGAATGAACAATGAAACTGATCTGTTAATTCAACATAAGGTACTTCAGTACAGTAATTCTAATTTGCTTTCATAAACTATAGTTTTGGAAATGTAGATAAAATATACAATATGCTTCATTTCCAAAGTTAGACTCCAAACAGACAGCAGGAAAACCTTCTTCGCTATCATCACTAACTAGTCATATCAGATGCTAGGACAACTTAGGTGATGAGCAATGACCATTTGTTCTGAAAATTGGTGCTCCCCTGCCAGTTTTGCACACTAACATTTTGGGAGAGAGTTTCATATCATATAACACACTGTAACAAGATAGTCATAATTAAGAGTATTGAATGAAAGGAAAAGCTGACCTCACGAATTTCTTTGATTTTGGAGCCTCCTTTTCCAATCAAAGAGCCACACTGGCTAGCAGGCACAACGAGTCGCAGGGTCACAGGTGGTTTACTGGTTGCTGTGCTATTGCTCATTGAATTATCAATGTCCTGAAATTAGAAGCAAATTCTAATGAACACAAACTAACCTCTGTCATGAACTATATATTTTTTTTAAATTTTCAGCACGTGTTAGATACTGGCTATTGGTAGTTTGCTGCCTTCATGAACCATAACATAGTACATTGAAAGTATTCCTGGAGGATAGTTTTCTGGAGGAATTTGATAACAATGCGCTTTGTTCGCAGGTTAGAATGGAGAGATCTTGCAGGAATTGGCAGCACTCTGCTATTTTTCATCATTCCAGACAATATAGTTTGCACATTTAGCAGTTACTGTAGCACAGAGTCATAGAGAAGTACAGCACAGAAAAAGGCCCTTCTAGCCATCTAGTCCATGCTGAACTATTTAAATACCTACTCCCATCAACCTGCACTAGGACCACAGCCCTCCATACCCCTACTATCAATGTTCATATCTAAATGTCTCTTAAACATTGAAATCGTGGTATGCACCACTTGTGCTGGCTCATTCCACATTCTCATGACCCTCTGAGTGAAGAACTTTCCCCTCATGTTCCCCTTAAACTTTTCACATTTCACACTTAACCCATGGTCTCTGGTTGTAGTCCCACCCAAGCTCAGAGGAAAAAGCCTACTTGCATTTACACTATCTATACCCTTCATAATTTTGTATATTTCTATCAAATCTTGTGTTGGGCACGTGGCCAAGTGGTCAAGGCATTCATCTAGTGATCTCAAGGTCTCTAGTTCGAGTCTCAGCTGTGGCAGCGTGTTTGTACCCTTGAGCAAGGCACTTAATCACACATTGCTCTAGTCTGTGCGAGGAGTAGCGCCCCACACAGACTTCCAATCTGCGCCTTGTAAGGCATGAAAATGCCCGACGCAGGCCTCTCACGGTCTGAGTCGACGTTCCCCCCTCCCTCCCCTATCAAATCTCCCCTCAAATCTTCTATATTCCCAAGAATACAATCCTAACTTATTCAATCTTTCCTTCTAACTCAGGACTTGCAGACCTGGCAACATCCTTACAAATTTTCTCTGTACTCTTTCAACCTTGTTTACATCTTTCCTATAGGTAGGTGACCAAAACTACACACATTACTACAAATTAGGCCTCACTAACATCTTAAACAACTTCAACATAACATCCCATCTCTTGTACAAAGGCTGATGTGTCAAAAGCTTTCTTTATGACTCTACGTACCTGTAATGCCACTTTCAATGAATTATGGTCCTGTAATCCCAGGTCCTTTTGCTCCAAAACTCTCAATGCCCTACCATTCACTGTGTAAGACTTACCCTGGTTGGTCCTATTGAAGTGCAAAATTAAATTCCATCTGCCATCTTTCCAGCTGATGCAGATCCCTCCACAAGCCATGATAGTTTTTTTAAGTAAGTGTACACAGTGAAATCAAGGTTCATTGGTGACAGAGCTGTTAAAATGCCTGTCAAGTGAGCAATTCTGCCTTTGATGACATGCTGTGCTCAGTTTTCTAGGAAGGCAGGGATTACTCCATCACATTTGTGTCTTGTAGATGGCACAATGGTTTAATGGTTTGCGGGAAGCCAGAGGGCAAGTCACACTGTAGAATACTCAGTGATTGCAGTACTCACTTTCCTCTGCAACAATTATGCTTTCTCAGTAAACATCCCCAATTCTGAACACATGGTGGCTGGAAACAGTTGGATTTGGTTGGCCATAGGTCACCGTCCTTAGGAAATCCTGAGGCAAGAGTGGATCAGAATCAATCCAACTCCACTTCAGAAACTTGAGCTCAAAAGTCTCAATTAACACTTTCAAGTTGGTATTGAGAGTGAGTTGCACTGTTGAGAATGTCTATTTTGGAAGAGCTGCTCATGTAATCTCCCAGGTAGATGTCAAAGATCTCCTAATACTATTTTGATTGGGCACTGGGCAGTTTTCTGGAATGTCCTGGCAAATATTTATCACTCGATATTATGTTTCCTTTATTTGGTCATTGGGCACTATGGTTGCATCTTAGTTAGTGCGACATTATTACAGCTTGGGGACGGGGGGTGGGGGAGGTCTGGGCCTGACATCCCGCTTGCCCAGGGTAAGTGTACTCGCAATACATTGCCACTCCTTTCCTGGTGTCGTGATCGCCGCGTGGTCACTGTCTGGTTTGCTAGGCAGGAGGCCACTGCAAATGGCCTCTTCTACATTACTGCGTCTGTAGCAACAGCTTCTCGTCGGTGCCCCCCGGTTTCCACCAAGCTTGCTATGTCATGGCACGACCGAATGTTTGGAGGTATAACTGGATGGGTAGGCTGGGCTCATTAGCCTTGGTTGGTAGCCAGCCTAAGGACAACTCTGAAACCAAACCCGGGCAGATGGGGCTCGTTAGCCTTGTCAGCCCATCCACCTAGGAGAAGGACACGCCGACGTAAATCCTACAACCCGAGGACCTTGCTGTTATCGTCCCAGCTTGATGAACCCCGGGTGTAAAGGGTGGGGCCAGTACCATGCACACTGTACTCCACCAAAAATACCACTGCGCAGGCTGAAGGACACGCCCACGTCTACGACCATCCTCCCCGACCATTCATCAGGTCCTGCAGCGACGGGAAAGGGGCAAAAACGACAGGTGGAAGATGACACTGGAAGCTGCAGTTTCGATCCCACGCAGGCAGTTCAGGTGTATGGGTCATCTGATGTTGATCCCGGAGACGACAATATCATTCAGCAGCACCCTGAACGACCAAGCAGCCTTCTCTAGGGACAGCACTGCTTGCTGCACATGGACAGGGGCCTAGAAAAGGTGGCCTAACCAAAGCTCGGTTCCATTTCCCCCCGTTGGCTAGTCACGGTGAACGGGCATCCTCAAATGTGGTTGAACAACAACAAGGAAAAGATGCCACCTGCCTCACAAGAAGTGCAAGGACTAAAGCTCGCATGCTGGAACATCAGAACCATGCTCGATACAACAGACAGTGGTTGCCCAGAACGACGATCCGCTCGAGTTGCACATGAACTTTCAAGACTGAATGTTGACATTACTGCTCTCAATGAAGTCCGCTTTCCAGAGGAAGGCAATCTTCAAGAACGTGGCGCCGGCTACACTCTCTACTGGTCAGGCAAGCAAGAGACTGAGAGACGCCTTTCTGGCGCTGGCTTTATGGTCAGGAACTCCATTGCCTCCAATCTTGAAAAATAGCCAACGGGTTACTCCGACTGCATCATCTCCATGCCCCTCCTACTCCGAACCAAGAAGCATCCCACTCTTCAGCATGTACGTCCCCACTCTTCAAGCGGATCCTACAGAAAAGGACAAGTTTTACACTGATCTGCGCAACCTCGTACAGAATGCTCCTGCAGACGACAAGGTCTTCATCCTTGGCAACTTCAATGCCAGTGTAGGCCAAGATTCAGAAGCCTGGAAAGGAGTACTTGGCAAACATGATATTGGAAACTGCAGCGACAACGGGCGCCTTCTGTTAGAGTTTTGTGCAAAGCAGCAACCCACCATCACTAACACCATTTTCCAGCAGAAAGACAATCTGAATAAAACCTGGATGCATCCTCGGTCCAAGCATTGGCAGCTCAGACTACATCTTGGTGTGCCAGAGAGACCTTCGGGACATCTTACTCACCCGAGTGATGCCCAGCGCAGAGTTTCAATCCCAAGCCAAACAGAGAAGGCGCTCCAAGGAGGAAGTTACAGGTTGGCAACCTCCAGTCAGCTGAACTGAAAGCTGACTTGCAGATGAAACTTCAGACAAGGTTTCAGGATCCCAGTTTCCCTACAGACTCCTCTCCAGAAGTGCTTTGGGAACACCTAAAAACCACCATCCTGCAAACCTCTGAAGTCGTCCTAGGGTTTACCACAAAGAAGAACAAGGACTGGTTTGATGAAAACAACCAGGAGATCCAAGAATTGCTGGTGAAGAAGAGATCCGCCCACCAGGCGCACCTTGCTCAGCCGTCTTGTCCTGATAGGAAAGCAGCCTTCCGCCTTGTATGCAGCAACCTCCAGCACAAGTTTCGAGAGATTCAGAACGTGTGGTGGACCAACCTCACAAAGAGAACTCAGCCTCGCGCAGACACCGGTGACTACAGAGGGTTTTATGAAGCCCTGAGAGCGGAGTACGGCCCTTCGCACCAGGTCCAGAATCCCTCACGCAGTGCAGACGGACAGGCGCTCTTCACAGACAAGGCGTCCATCCTGAACCGGTGGTTGGAACATTTCCAGACTCTCTTCAGCGCCAACCGCATGGTCCAAGACTCAGCAATTCATCACATCCCACAACAGCCAGAGAAAACAGAACTGGACAAGATTCCAACCCTAGAAGAGACAGTCAAAGCCATAGAGCAGCTGAAAAGTGGCAAGGCAGAGGGAGTTGATGGAATCCCACCTGAGATTTGGAAGCATGGGGGCCCAACATTACACACCAAACTCCACGAGTTCTTTGTCTGCTGCTGGGAACAAGGTAAACTACCACAGGACCTCTGTGACGCCCTGTATAAGAACAAGGGGGAAAAGTCTGACTGCTCCATCTACTGGGGGATAACTCCTCTCTCTATCACAGGAAAAATCCTCGCAAGAGTACTCCTGAACAGATTGGTGCCCATCATTGCAGAAGAACACCTCCCAGAGAGCCAGTGTGGCTTCAGAGCCAACAGGAGCACCACCGACATGGTATTTGTTCTCAGGCAGCTCCAAGAGAAATGTAGGGAACAGAACAAGGGATTGTACGTGACGTTTGTCAACCTTACCAAAGCGTTCGACACCGTGAGCAGGGAAGGACTGTGGCAAATCATGGAACGACTGAGATACCCCCCAAAGTTCCTCAGCACGATCATCCAGCTACATGAAGATCAGAGTGGCCAGGTCAGACACAACAATGACCTCTCAGGACCATTCCCAATAGGTAATGGAGTAAAGCAAGGCTGCGTTCTTGCGCCGACTCTCTTCACCATCTTCTTCAGCATGATGCTCGAAAGGGCCACAGAAGACATTGATGATGAAGACGGTGTTTACATCTGATACCGCACCGATGGCAGCTTGTTCAACCTGAGGCGATTACAGTCCCACACCAAGACATTGGAGCAACTCATCCGAGAGCTACTCTTCGTGGCTGCCGAGCTCTTCGGACTGGAAGTCAACTTGAAGAAGACAGAAATTCTCTATCAGCCCTCACCTCAGGAAGATTACCACCCTCCCCTCATCACCATCGGTGAGGTAGAGCTGAAGACAGTCCACCAGTTCAGCTACCTGCGATGCACCATCTCGTCAGATGCCAAGATCGACAACAGACTGGCAAAAGCAAACAGCGCATTTGGCAGGCTGTACAAAAGAGTCTGGAACAACAAGTATTTGAAGAAAGGCACAAAGATCAGCGTGTACAGAGCCTTTGAACTGACCACTCTCCTGTATGGCTCCGAGTCATGGGTCACCTACCGTCACCACCTACGACTCCTTGAGCGTTTCCACCAGCGCTGCCTCCGCACCATCCTCAACATCCACTGGAGTGACTTCGTCACCAACATCGAAGTCCTCGAACAGGCGGAGCTCACCAGCACTGAGGCCATGCTGTTGAAGACGCAGCTGCGTTGGGCAGGGCACATCTCCAAGATGGAGGATCATTGCCTGCCCAAGATTGTGCTGTGTAGTGAACTCTCCACTGGCCACCGTGACAGAGGGGCACCGAGGAAGAGGTACAAGGACTCTCTGAAGAAATCCCTTGGTGCCTGTCACATTGACCATCGCCAGTGGTCTAATCTAGCCTGTGATCGCGAGGCCTGGCGACACACCTTTCACCAGTCTGTCTCCTCCTTTGAGAATGCACGCAGAGCTGGCATTGAGGACAAAAGGAGAAGGAGGAAGAACCGTGACACAGCAGCACCAAACCCAGAACAGAATTTCCCTTGCAGCCGCTGTGGCCAGACCTGCCTGTCTCGTATTGGCCTCGTCAGCCACCAGTGAGCCTGCAGCAGATGTGGGCGGTCCCCTTCCTAAATCTTCATTCGCGAAGTCAAGCCATAATTACAGCTTGGGGCATCGGAGTTCAGATGTTATCTATAAGGAGCTCGTATGTCCTCCCCGTGGGTTTTCTCCACATGCTCTGGTTTCCTCCCGAAAACATACCATGTTAGTAGGTTAATTGGTTATTGGAAATTGTCCTATGAAGAGGCTAGGTTGAAATCGTGAGTTGCTAAGCAGCATGGCTCGAAGGGCTGGATGGGCCAATTCTATGCTTATATCTCTAAAATAAAAATAAAACAATAATTGCCTCATTGCTCTTCGCTGAAGCCTAACCTTGTACAAACAGGCACTTGCAGCAGTTACACAGAACACACCTCACAAATATTTAAGTAGTCCGGAACACTTTGATGAAGGTTTAAGGTATCTATTACAGGTAGCACTGCCCGAATCAAAGTAATCCACCAAGAATTATATTTAAATGCCATGTTCAGATATTGAAATGCAGGTATTAGAAAACTGACCAAGTGTCTTTAAACTTAAAATACTATCTTTGTTGCTCTTTTCACAAATATTCCAAATATTTCCTGACCTGCTGGCTTTTTAAAGATACTTTAGTCAATTACATTACCATAAGTCTAATCACTTCAGGCCAGATTTCTGCCCAATGACATTAGGGCACAGTTTCACAATGGTTTCATGGGCAACATCACTGATATATGATTCATCATTAATTTAATTTAAAATCCATAGCTTCCACATTCCTTTCTTAGATCATTAGCACCACAATGCTATCATTTCTTTATGGGAGAGCAACAGAGATAGATTATAATCTTTAACACCTCTTACTTTGTGCTGCCTACTTTCTACAACCTTGACTTTTAGAAAGGGAGAACTATCCCAGTTTGAATCCCCAATAAGGTACAGACTGCTGTTTAAATTAAAGCAGAACAAGACAAACATGGAAAAAACACAAATATCATCTCATCAATGTTTCCTCATCTAAATGACACTATTAAAATACCATGGAGAGAGAAACAAATTTCTTACCTCCTCAAACTTAAAGGCAATCATTGCAAATGCCTTGAATATTGCATCAGTTGGGCCTGTGATGGTGACAATTCTCTCAGGACAATTTCCTTCAGAGATATTAATGCGTGCACCACTCTGAAAAAGTGCAAGTATGACCATGTTACTGGAGGAAATCCACACAGTACATTCATCTAAATTCAAGCATAACGTAAGGAATCAGTCAATGACAATTCACCTACCTCTTCACGCATCTTTTTCACAGTTTCACCTTTCTGAAAGAAAATGGAAACAAACAAGGCAAGTACTGCACCATTGCAAATTTTACACATGTAGATCAGACTTGAATTACTGCATATGATGGACATGACGGCACTGGGTGTGGAGAAAAATGCAATCAAATTGACACACAATAAGCTACTCTGGGTCAGAAAATTTAAATGATTTTGTACAGATTCTTGCTGAGAGAAATAGTGCATGTTTTCTGTGAACTTAACGGGGCAGATCATTGGTCACCTGCACTCTGAATAGTACAGTTTCTTCCAGAATATTCCAGAGCACATCGAGAAGCAGGTTCCTAGTATAATAGTGAGACTTGGGGCAGGAGTTCAACCATTGTACATGATCAGCTTCGGTTACAAAGTGCCACATGTACCAGGGAGGCCCCACTCACAAATTCACTAGCTCTCCTAACCTGCATTTATTCCGAATGTGTTCAAATGATTAGGGCCCATCAGTAAATAAAAATATAAATGTTCCAGAGCACCTGAGGTTGAGGTTTGCAAAGGGAGCTGGAAAAGGCATGTAGTAAGGGTAACGGCATAATTGTAATGCGGGATTTCAATACTCAAGGGGATTGGGAAAATCAGGTTGGTGTCAGATTGCAAGAGGGGAAATTTGTTGAATACCTACAAGATGGCTTTTCAGAGCAGCTTGTGCTTGAACCTACTCAGGGAAAGGCCATCTTAGATAAGGTGTTGTGTAATAACCCTGATCTTATTAGGGAGCTTAATGTAAAGGAACCTTTAGGCAGTGATCATAATATGATTGAATTCATACTGCAATTTGAGAGGCAGAAGCACAAGTCAGATGTACCAGTATCTCAATGGAATAAAGGGAATAATAGAGGAATGAGTGAGGAGCTTGCCCAGGATACTGGTGGGGATGATGGCAGAGCAGAGATAACTGAAGTTTCTGGGAGTAGTTCACAAGGCACAGGATAGATATGTCCCACAGAGGAGGAAGATCTCAAATGGCAGAAGTAGGCAACCGCGGCTGACAAGGGAAGTTAAGGACTTCATAAAAGCCAAGGAAAGGTCATATAAGGTAGCAAAATTGAGTGGGAAGTTGGACGATTGGGAAGCTTTTAAAATCCAACAAAAGGCAACTAAAAAAGCTATATAAGAAGGGAAAAGATGAAATATGAGGGAGACTAGCCAAAAATATAAAGCAGGATACTAGAAGTATTTTTTCAGTTATATAAATAGTAAAAAGGGAGGTGAGAGTCAATAATGGACCACTGAAAAATGATGGTGGTGAGGTAATAATGGGGGACAAAGAAATGGCAGATGAACTTAATGGATACTTTACATGTCCGGGAGCAGGAGTGAGTGCCATTGCTATTACAAAGGAAAAGGGGCTAGGCAAACTCAAAGGTCTTAAGGTGGATAAGTCACCTGGACCAGATGGACTACATCCAAGAGTCCTGAGAGAGATTGATGAAGAGATAACGGATGCATTGGTCTGATCTTGCAAGAATAACTTGATTCTGGCATGGTCGTGGAGGAATGGAAGATTGCAAATGTCACTCTTTAAGAAGGGTGGAAGGCTTCAAGAGCTGGAAGATCTGAGGAAGTCCACAATTCACTATTGGGATTCCATAAACGAATCAGAGTGGCATAGTCAATGACAGTAATTCAGCGTCTCTGGGAATCCCACAGAAAAGTTTCAAATACAATTATTTCTTGAGCCAGATCTAAAAGGAAAATCTTACGAAGGCCACTTCAAAAGAAAACTTAAGATTTCACAAATAACATGAAGATTTTTATTTATTAAAAAACTATTAGACCTTAACTTTACTAGACCAACTTTAAGTATGCCATTAAGCATCAAGGAGGTTCACTATGCTTAGGATATGAAGACTTAAGTTAGCTATGAATGATCAACATGCACATATAAAATATGAATGCAAACCTTTCCAATGATGCTTCCAACTTCCTGAAAGAATCAAAGAGAAATATTTATCAATGCTTGTACGGTATTTGTTATAACTTGCAAATTCCTCTCTAGCATATGCCCTAGCTCATTCACTTGCAAATTTTATGGCATATCCTAATAGTCCTTAATTTGCTTTACATAAATACATTCACCACTGCATTATGATAAAGCACCAACCAATTAATTACATGCTATCAATCGATTACAAAGGATTATTTTTTTTAAACAGATGTCCTCAAGTTGATTTTGGTCACATGTTGGAAAATACAAAAGCTAATTGATTTTGTAACTATATTTCTACAGTGCTGTAATGAATAGCATAACTAAAGCACAGAGATAATAAAAGTGGAGGGGAAACTAGCTGTGGCTTGTAGGAATGAATGCATAGCAACTTTTGAATGTAATAATATTATGGGAACTTGTTCATAAGGTGATGTCCATAAATCAGGCATTCTTAACCTGGGGTCAGCCTGTGTATACAATTGGCAACCAAGGAAATCATACTTTGATAGACGCTCAGTCACACAAAGTAATTGTTTGGCAGGCTTTGGAAAGTACCAAATCTCTTAAAAGTTATTTACAGTCACAAGAAAACATACTAAATTTCCCCAAGAGAACAAAGTGAAAAGGATGCATGCAGGCAGTCTGCTGCACAGCATCAGGAAGAGTTAGATAAAGAAGTGACACAGAAGGAAACAGCACCACAAAGTGAATACAAAAGGATTCAACTAGGAATCAGTTATTTTTGTTATGCAGTTAACCCAACAGGAGCAGTGCAAGAAAAAATATTTTGCTTCCTGTATGAATGGAGCTTAAATAATTTTGTAAAGTCCTAAAATAGGGCAAGTTACGTTAAATAATCATCTTTCAATATGTAATAATGAATTATTGTAAGCAACTCAGATGATTCCATTTAACTAGTTGAAGAGGAAAACAGTGATGCAACGTGGCAGTTCTTCCTCATTTAGAATTTCCGGAAATATCAGACAGGAAGGAATAAGTGCCCTAACCCCATTTGATCTAAGAGTTACAAGCAAAAGAAAATCGGACATCCCCAGCAGGTGGCTTCAAAGTTCCTCACTCTGAAGCAGAATTACTACTGCTTCATTAATATTGTTTAGAACTGAACGCAGCAATATTAAAATGGAAAATATCAAATTGCCTCAATGATGACTGAGCAACTTTTAAAAATAAATGTCAATGCATTTGGGCAAACTCAAAAATAAAACCATTAAAAAAAAGTGCTATTAGCCTTGGCCGGTTATCACAGCAGTAAAAGATAAATAAAATTCAGCCCTTATTCTTCAAATGCATAACATCAATTCTTGAAATTACGCATGCAGCTGCTGCAAGCAGAGCTGTGCCAATCCAATATTAGCAAGAGAAGATACAAATAAAAAAGTCAGCTGGGGCAGGTTGAATACCAATATCTCTCTCGACCCTCAAATGTCAAATCATACAATCATCCTCTGAACAGTTTAAATCAAAAACAATACTTCATTTAATGAAAGGAAATGAGTTTATGATGAGCAGGACCTGAATTTTAAATGGCCCATAACCTGTACAGCTGGTGAACTGTATTTGAAAACCATTTTAGTATATTGTTGCTCAGGAAAGTACAGCTAGAGCTAATCGATCACTGCAATTATCTGTCAGTAAGATAAAGTGCAAGTTAGAATATAAAGTACCTATAGTCTAGCAAGTGTTAGAAGTTCTTTTTTAATTACTGAGACTACTTACCCATTATGAAATTTATAGTCAGTCAGAGACATCCAGCACCAAAACAGACCCTTCAACCCACTCGTTTGTGCCAAAGTATACTTCATACTTTTTGTTCTTCCCACATCCCCATCAGGAAACCAACAAATAAAGGGAAAGTGAGCAAACTCTACACAGAAAGCAGGAGGTCAGGATTGACCCCAGGTCAACACGTGTCGCAAATACTTCACCTTCTCAGTGATGAAAAACAATACATTCTGTGTTATCGTGTCCAATACCATCTAAATCAGGGGTTATTACCCACAGGTCTGTGGATAGATTCGTGAACTTGGATGGGGGGAAAAATGCATCTTTATTTTCACTGACCTCTAACTGAAATTTAGCATTTCCTTCAATTATGAATATAGGTAACAAACCACAGTGTGTTACCTTAGGTACGGCTAATAGTATCTAAGGTAACACACTGTGGTTTGTTGCCTATATTCATAATTGAAGGAAATGCTAAATATCAGTTAAAGGTCAGTGCATTAGCAGTACCTATGATTTTGTCACCAATAGAAATCACAGATATTTTCATATCACGTAACAGTTAATACAAATATCTCAAATATCGTTTATGGCACGGCACATTCATCACTACTTCAAAATTACTGCAGTTATTAGACCTGCCACTGGATTGAACGGATCGCAGCCTTCCTGTCTGCAGATACTTATGCGATGCAGCTGGCCAACTACCAGGCAACCTTGCACCTAGAAGTCACTCAGTCATCAAAATAATTATTTAATGTGTTAATAAAGCACATAAAATACTATATCACAATTTATTTTTAATATTTTGATAACACGATTACAAAAGAAGCCAATTATATTGAAATACAATGTATTTTTATTTTATGAATTTAAATACATTATTCTGTGAAGGGGATCATAGGCTTCACCGGACTGCCAAAGGCACAAGTAAAGGTTAAGAATCCCTGATCTAAACCAAGCTTTACCATCACTGGAGATCAATCACCACTAGCAATTACTGGGTACTTCAAATGCCATTTCTTACTGTACCCAAATCACACAACTACCTTTCCATGCATGAGCAGTCGGATGGTAAGGGTAACATTCAGTCCGCCTTCAGTCATCTTTGGGTCCATTGTGGTAGTAGTATTGGTGTTTCTGGATTCTTTGGGAACAGTGTAATCAAGTGGAGATGCACCTGCAGGAGACAAAGAAAATGGCATTATAACATTTGAATTCATAATATATTTTAGTTATGAGTGTCCTCCAGTAAAAAGAGTGCTGAAGATTTCAACTTGAATATCCTAAAGGGCAAATTAGCTTTATTTTTATATCATTATATAATCAGAATCAGTCCTAGGCTAAACAGGCAAGTGGAATTACGAATTAAAGACAGCAGCACCTCCATTTCCTTAGAAGTTTGTGAAGATTAAACGCGCAATTCAAATTATGGCAAATCTCAAACTGACTTCACTGTTTTCAAAAAGCTGTATCTCCTCATCCTGCTTGGATAATAGGTAGTCTGGATTAAGTATCATAATACTAATACTAGTTGAATAAGTGCTCTATAATTTTTTGACAGGAATTTGTAATCATTTTAATAGTCATCTCTGTACCAGGGATATGCCAACTCAGCAGTCAGAGATGTGTTATTTTGATTATCTCAAATATCATTTATGGCACGGCATGTTTATCACTACTTCAAAATTACTGCAATTATTAGACCCACCACTAGATTGGTCAGGTCACTCATCTGAGTGCTACTGGTACCATGTAACCCAATACTACCTGTGGCATGGTTGGGTGATCGGCGACTAAACCGGCTCCCCCACCAAGCTTGCCTGGTGGTGAGGGTGGCTAGACACCATCCAGCAAACGTGCTGTGAAGCGCGGAAAGGGCATCCCTTGCATCGAAGCTTGGTCTGGCCATTCACTGCACCAGAACTTCCCCCAGCCGTCATGGACCCCACCATGTCACTGGATCCAGGAGGGGATGAGGTCGAGAGGATGGTTCTGTTGGGCAACCCCCTACTCACCTAAAATCCATTCACGCACACGCTGTTCCTTTCTGAGTGGGGTATCCCACTAAATGTCTGAAAGGAACCATCATCATCCAATGGGATGGATAGCCAGAAGATGATGATTTTGATTTTGATGCATCTTCTTTACAATATATAGCCATTTGAGAGAATCTGTATAAGACATTAGGCAGTCCATCTGAAAGATCTGGGAGATTTATTGTTCTCTAATCCATAAGCTACCAAGAAGAGTTTCCACAGTTTGCCTAGAAGGCCAACAGGTGAAATTAGTCATAGAGTTTGAGAGGCTGTGTTGCTTCTGCCTACAAAGGGTTATGTGCTTCCACTTAGTTGATTCTCCAGTTTAAGCAGTCACGAATCCACAGATTCCCCCAAAAAAATCTTGGAAGTGTGTGGCAGAATAGATTGGCTTTTTTGGAAACTTCCGTGTCAAGCATGCAAGCTCCATTTTGTTTCAATTTAAAATATCTGCCCATCATATCTGGGCAGAATACCACAAAACCTTCCTTAGTGAGGGGTCATCAATGGAAAGAATGAGCAGCTTCAAGTTCCTCAGCATCAGAGGATTTATCCTGGGCCCATTACGTTGATGCAATCATCAAGGCATGGCAACTACACTATTCAGTAGACTGAATTTGATAAGATTCATATGTCACGAAAGATTAGCAAACTTCTACAGATGCACCATCCAGAACATTCTAATTGATTGCATCATCACATCTTATGGAGGCTCCAATGCACAGGATATAAAGAGGCTGCAGAGGGTTACAGAACCAGCCAGCTCCGTCATGTGCAAAGAAAGGCCTTTTCACCATCGAGGACATATCCAAAGAGCATCATTTAGGGCTCTGGGACATGCCTTCTTCGCATTACTATCATTAAGGAAGAGTTACAAGAGCCTGAAGATCCACACAATGTTTTAGTAACAGCTTCTTTATCTCTGCTATTAAATTTCTGAACAGTCCATGAAAACTACCTCACCATTCCTCTTTCGCACTATATATTTAATTTTATAATTCGCAGTAATTTATGCCTGCACTGTCGCTATTTGATAGCACATGTAGGTGATAATAAACTTGATTCTGAGTTACATGCTTCCAGGTTTCCACTTAGTTCTTTGTATGATTCAATAATTTTAATTGCACTAATCCTTTAAACCATCTAAACCATCTCTTGACATTTCTGACACTAAATCTAAATTTTTGAAGAATGATCAAATGAATGTACTCATGATTTATTCCTGAGCATTTTGAGCATTGTTATAGATCACTCATTAAATCTTCTTTGCTTCAATGAATAGTGCCAAAGATTTTCAAGTTTTCATCACACATCCTCACATTGTATGTGTTATCATAAAGCTCAAAATTCCTTTCGGAATAAGGCTCTGCATAGTGTTCATCAGTTTTACGGTCATTTTTTATTTTAGACCTCTACCCACTACTTTTAAATTTACATGCCCCTCACTATCATTTAGCAACATTCTCTGTGGGTGTATGCCCAAATCCAGTCCTGACGAAGGGTCTCGGCCTGAAACGTCGACTGCGCCTCTTCCTATAGATGCTGCTTGGCCTGCTGCGTTCACCAGCAACTTTGATGTGTGTTGCTTGAATTTCCAGCATCTGCAGAATTCCTGTTGTTTTCATTTATACAAACAGTTGTTTTACTATACAGATCACAGTGCCATTGCATCAGCAGCAGCTGCCAGGCCACAAAGCATCCACTTATTCTTACTGTGCATTATATTTATGATCACATGAGTAACCTCCATTTTGAAGGGGCTCTAATTTTCATTCTACTTTTCTAGGAACACCAGGAAAGGTTATAACGCCAAATTTACTTTCACTGCAAATTGTAGTCTGTTGGTAAATTTGAAAGCACTTTTCATCATTTTCAAAACCATGCTGACAAACCCAAATAACAAAAACCGAAGGGTGTATCATTACTGTTTCTTCAAAGATTTCTTCTGGTGAAAAATAAAATTAGACACAGCATAAAAAGCAGCTGATTATAAATCTTTGCCCAGCATAAAATTTGCACTGTCATTGATAACGCAATAACAGAAAATGTTGTGTACACTTGGCAGATAAAAGCAGCATTGATAATGAACTAAATTATTTCTATGATCTATTGTCACAAGATAAAAACAAAAAGGGTAATACAAATGCCTAACATTGGAAAGAAAATGGAGGAAAAGACATACAAAATTAAGGAAAGGAATAAAGTCAGAAACAATCTCCTAGGGGGATTTTGATGTTAGTTATCCTGATGAGGCAGGTAAAGCAGCTAGACAATTCCATCAAAAGTGTATATGTTTCCTTTGAAGACAATGCTGCACAGTAATACAATAATTTGAGTTGCTGACTCACAGCAATGGATACCCTGGCTCAATTCCAACCTGTGCTGCCCAGATGGAGAATCCGAAGAAAAGTGATGGGCATGCAAGGGGGAGAAGATTACAGGGAATTGGAAAAATGGTACTGATAAAATTGCTCTGAGAGCAGACCAACAGACTGGATTCCTTATCATGAGAAAATGAATCACAAATGTTTCAAGGGAGAAAGATCCGGAGAACATCTTGACAATTGCACATATTGTTTTGAGCGACAGAGAAATTTTAGAACACATACTCCAGCAAAAACGAACATGAAATACCAGAAATAAACAAAGGCACAATAAGGAAACGAGGAGTACATAAATAGGGAGTACATGAGAGGAAACTAGGAAAGAAGCCAAAAAGAATAGGATGGCAGAAGAATTCAAAATAAATTATCAAAGTACTAACTCAAAGTCAAATATTCTAAAAGTTACATAAAAATGCAAAGCTGAAGACATTAAATATCTTGGATACATTACCAGCCAACAGTAGCAGTGTGAAAAAATACTGTTTACTGATCAGATGGACATAGTAGTTGAATGCACGATTAGAAATTCTATTATTTCATTTTAAGAAACATGAAACTCAAAAATTCTTATCTACTCACATTCACATATTTTAAAATACTCTGATAAAGAGTCAGTAGAGGTATTACTACACCTATTTCATAAATCATTAAAAAGTAAGTGCTAGGTAGCAAAGAGATATATGTAACCATACATACTGATAAAGCATTTGGGGTAGACTATCTAAGAAAGGAGATGGAATATTGCCAGGGGATAGAACATTCAGGTTATCATTTCTTTTTCAGAACATTAAATCACAGTTAAAGTAGGAAAAACATTCAAATTTCATAAAAATTGTCAAAATGGAAGCTGTGCTTGAACAACTTCATCTTGTGGCAATAAAAGAGATAGATTAGATCCAAAAGGTTTTCAAGCTCTTCGTAACAGACAATGAAAATGCAGTGCTGGGCAAGAGTAAGGGAGGAAGGATAGTACAATAGTTAACTAGCTGCAAGACAGAAAGGTGTGAATAATGAGAGGCAGAAGATTGGAAGTATATTGTATCAGAAATAGTTTGACAGCATTTGAGAACAGAATTTTTAAATGACAACTTAAATCAGAATCAGGTTTACCATGATCATGTCTCTAAATTTGTTGTTTTGTACAGTGCAAGACCCAAAATTTACAAGTTACAAAGATAAATTTAGTCTCAATTCCAATGCTTACACCTGCAGAGAATACCAGTTAGGAGAAATAAGTCAACAGTGAGAATTGCAACAAATTATAAAATAACATCCAACAAAATTAAATTCATGCATAACTTGCCAACGAATTCCAAAAATTGAAAGTGGAATTACTACATACTGATAAAGACATTTGGTGTAGACTAGAGGATGGTAAAGGTATTATGGTACATAAAATAATGAAAGTTGCATTTTAAATTATAGGTGGCACATTTTTGGTAACCCCAAAATTCTGCTGAATCCAATGGTAGAGATGCACCTAAACTTTGAAGCTCAGTGATATTCGGAAGGCACAGCTCAGAAGGAACTGCAAAACAAAGCAGGCAGGTATTTCTTAAGACTGAAAGGATTTTGCTGTCCCATAAGTAAATCAGTTCAGAATTCCAACTGTGAGGGAAGAGGTTGGTGGAGGAAGGAGAATTTCCAGCTAAAGCCAAGAACATAAATAAATTGTAGCTCAACTGTATAGAAAGACATAGGAAGAAAGATCACAGAGCAATATTAACAGTATGGTTAGGGAAGCTAATACATGTCTCAGTGATTTCCAAAATTATTTTTGGAGGGTGTACTGATTCTTCAGTAGGAAGGATAAGAATAGCATTGAACAGTTGCATAAAATTGTCATGGGCTAGGGTTAACAAATGGTCCATACTGCCACAATGGCAGGTGGGAAAAGGGGTGAAATCCTACAGTTGGATTTTCAGTCAGGAAAGAGATCAAGCTGCAGCTTTCTTTAAAAAAAAGTAACAATTTCGTGTTATTTTCTCTGACATGTCAACAAGTATAGAAAGTGGAAGACAGCATCAATAAATGCATAGCACAAAGCATAAAAGTGCACTGAAAGAAATCCTTTGATAGATGAGAACTCTACAAGAGAGGTAGGTTGCAGGAGGAGATGGGTCAAATCTCAAGGGAAGGTTCACTTGTACTGAGTGAGTGAGAAAGATTAAACTAATCATTGGTGGCAATATGTGCACCGGAAGATAACACTGAAACAAAGAAAAGGAGTTTGGGACAGATAAAGGACACAGAACAAGAAATATAAAGGTTTAAGCTGAACCAAACAAAGACAGGGAAAGTGGATCAAAGGTACATGTACTATATAATTATTTAGCACAGTTGCAATTAATGTTTGGGGGAAATGAGTCAAGGCAAGTTGAGGAACATTTAAGAAACAGCAAATCACAAGATTATAACATTTACAACAGCAAATGAAAACAAATAGAATATTCCATGATTTTAAAAAGTAATTTGGTGGAAAGCCTTAAATGGTATGAGCTCGGAGAAACTTGAAATGAACCTTGACATAGGTAATTCAATGGGAGGCCCTCAAGGTAGGGCCATATCAGCTAATATAATTGAATTCCCATGACAAAGATAGATTGGGAAATTAAAGCCAGAGCTTTCCTGACGTCCGTAAAGACAGAGTAAAACACTGGAGACAAAGCATAAACCATGCATCATGCTGTTGAGAAGTGGGAGAAGTGGACTATGGTTCAGAAGGGAAACAATAAAGCAAAAGAACATGAGAAAGTCTAGCAGCAAACAAGAAGGTGGAGTGACTTGGAAACCAAGTAAGAAATCTTCATATGGACAGTGCGAATGACTGGGTAGTAAATGAGGACTTTACACTTAGTTGTGCCATAGGATACCGATAATGCTAAAGTCTCAGTAAAAGGAAAATGTATAGGTTAAAAGTTGATAAAGCAACAGTGCTGGATAAGTTGGCTGTAAAATGAATGAGTTAACTGGTTAGCTGGGATGCTTACAAAATTGAAGTATGCGAGAAAATTACTGGGTATAATAGAATAGCACAAGAACCAACTGTTTTAAAGAAAGCAATGACGGGGTAGTATCATGTAGACAGATTTGATTACAATATTCACAAGGAAATAGATAAGGAAAAGAATTTTCAGGGTAATGGAGAGAGAGCACAGCAGAGTGTGACTAGCTGGTTGGGTTGAATGACCTCCTTTGCTATAACAATCCTTTAAGTACAGAAAACTTAGCCTACATGTATCTGGTGCCAATTTTGATCAAGTACAGGCACACTGGCTAGGTGATTTTAATTGCTGGAGAAGAAATGCACTTTTGGACAAGAATACCAAGCACACAAATCAAAAAGATAGCATGCAAGGTAAAATACAAGGGCATTAGTGAGGCAGGGAAGATTAAGTGGAAAGGGAGGAAATGAGGAGGAAGTCATGCAGAAGAAATTACAAAGAACATTATGTAGTATTTTCAATGACAGTGCTTCCTGAAGCAAAACTCAAAACTAAAAATAAAGCTATAGTAGACTGCCCTAATTTGAACAAAGCAAAGAGTGCTCTGTTAAAGCAAATCTTCACGGTTCCATGAGCTATGCTACTGGATTAAATACGCTTCATGCTCTGCTGATCCTCATTACTGTCAATGGCTGTTGCCCACAAAATTATTTCAGATTATTTTTATTAATACCAGAAGACAAGAATCAATATGAGCATCTCTAACTGACATGAGGGAGCAGCACAAGTTACTCGGAATTCATTTAGGCAGAGACTTATAAGGGAGATATTATATTAGAGAGATCTATAATAATAAACCCACACCCTGATCTCTGATCTCTAAAGTAATTGAAATGTAAGGGAACTCATTTGATTGGATACAGTACTTTGTTAAATTAGATTTTAAATATTCAGCACATTTTTTATACAAATATTGCAGATCAAAAATGGCTGGACGAGAGATTTTAACATCTGGACAAGTCTGAAAATAGTCATTTAATTTTACAGTCATACTTTAAGGCTGCGGTTCCCAACATTTTTTATGCCATGGACCAATACCATTAAGCAAGGAGTCCATGCACCCCAGGTTGAGAACCCTTGTTTTAAAGGTAATATTAAACAAATTAAAATTTGAGTGGAAAAAGGATGCTGATCCTTCAAAATTTCTACTCCAATTACAAAGCTAAGGTGGCAAGTCTCAGGTGACTTGACTCACTTATTTCCAATACATACCACTACAAAAATTATGCGAATACTGCAGATGATGGAAATATGAAATAATAAAAATGGTTAGAAATGCACAGTAGATGAAGCAGTACAAGTGGAGGAACAACTAGAATACATTTCAGGAAGAGGTGTTTTTGAAAGGAAGCATTCACTTTGCTTCTCTAAATACAACAGCCAAGTCACCTGCTGAGATTTCGGATGACATGACTATTAAAAGTACATTTTCACACATTCACAAATAAATGAGATCATTTTCATGGTGCATTTATGCTCAGCAATTCAAAAGAATACATTTTGCGTGTGCGTACACGCGCGCACACACACACCACCCCCAACGCCACAGGTATTACTGCAACTTGCAGATTGTCTCAATGTATTGAATAAAGGGCAACTTTCCCTGGTTTATTCAGCACTGTAACTGAAATTAACAATAGACATAACCCGTAGGAGCAGAATTAGGCCATTCAGCCCATCTAGCCTGCTCCACCCTTCAACACTGGCCTCTTCCTGCCTTCTCCCAGTAACCTTTGATGCACTTACTAATCAAGAATCTATCAGCCTTTGCGTTAAATATACCCAATCATTCGGCCTCTACATTTGTGTGTAGGAATGAATCCCACAAATGCCCAGCATTTACTCATTTCTGTTCTATAAAGGTCAATGTTGCATTCTGAGGCTGCACCCCCCCCGCCCCAGTCCTAGTTTCCCCCACTATTGGAAACATCCTATGTCCATTCTATTTAGACATCTCAACATTCTATAGTTTCAGTGAGATCCCCTCTCATTCTTCTAAACTCCAATGAGTACAGGCCCAGAGCCAAACACTCCTTGTATGCTGACCCTTTCACCCACAGGATCAGTCTCATGAACCTCCAATGCTAACACATTCTTTCTTAGATAAGGAGCCCAAAACTTCTCACAATACTTCAAATGCGTTATAAAGCCTCAGCATTACATCCTTATCCTCTCGAAATGAATGCTAATGTTGTATTCACCTTCCTTGATACCATCTCAACCTGCAAGCTAAACTTTAAGGAATCCTGCATTAGAACTCCCAAGTCCCTTGGCACCTCTGATCTCTGAATTTACGCCATTTAGAAAATGGTTTACACATTCATTTCTTCTACCAAAGGGCATGTGCACTTCTCTACACTGTATTCCATCTGCCACTTACTTGCCCATTCTCTAAATCTGTCTAAACCTTCTGTAGACCCCCAGCAAAAACCCCTGCGAAACACCACTAATCAACAGCAAACAACCAGAAAAGGCCCCCTTTACTCTCACACTTTGCCTGCAGCCAGTAAGCCAAACTTCTGTCCATGCTAGTATCTCTCCTGTAATACCACGGGCTCTTAACTTACCTCGTTTAGCAGCTTCATGGGTGGCACCTTGTCAAAAGCCTTGAGATTCCAATTAAGAACCGTCCACTGCCTCCTTATAGCCTATGCTGCCCAGTATTTCCTCAAAGAATTCCAACAGATTTATCAGGCCATATTTTCCCCTTAGGATATTGCAATAGACATATTCCATCTGTACAGGTGTTGTTTTGTTCATTATATTAAATGAAATTTACACTATGTTCCAGCAATATAGCCAATAACAAAAAAATTCCATCAAGACTGATATACCAATTTGCAAAAAAAATGATGGATCATTCCTTTACTCTTGTATCCCTGCTGTGATCAGCATTCGTTGGGTACAAACCCAAAATGTTGATCACTTTTATTTCCATAGATGCTGCCTAACTTGGTGAGTTTCTAGCATTTTCTGTTTGTAGCCCTGTATTATTTTTGATTTTCATGACTCACATTCATTGGAACTTGCCTTAAATTCCAAGTCTGTATGCTTTGCTCTTCCCTTGTTTTAAAAATGTTAAAATATTTGCCATATCCCGAGTAAAGAATGGGCATATTTGCCAAGAAACAGTGTTTGCAACTTAGTACATCATTTTTTGCATCAATGCACAAAAACAATATTGCTAATGAAGAGGGTAAATGAAGGTGCTGATCAAAGTAATCAGGTTACATGTATATAAACAACCTTAAACAAAAATATAAATCTAAACAGATATTATAGTAACTTAGATAAGCAAAGCAAATTAAATTTTTGTCTAGCGGTTGTACTAAAGTACTGGTTTCTCTCTATCTTATTGAAGAGCATTTCACTTTCATTTCCATACATGACTAACCACATACTAATTTTTTTTATAGATTCAATTATTCTGGCCTGCAGCTTACAACAGATCAGTAAAGCACATCAAATTGTTTGCAGCTACAGTATCGGACCACTCAGTTTGTGCAAAAGCTTTGGGTATAATCCCAGTTAAAACTATAATCTAATGGAATTCTACTGGCCTGCTCAAACTGTCTCATTTTGACCATTAACCTGAACATTCTTTAATATCTGTGGTATTTCATTGATCTAGCACTACCGTTTAAGTGAAAACCAAATGACAATTCTTGCAAAGATGTAAGCAATATTTGCTTCAGTTGCGATATTAACAAAAGATCAATACAGAATATTGACTAGTTATATACTGGCTTAAATCCCTCTGAAAGTGAGTAACAGAACATCTTGAAAAGCATACTTTAGTTATCAATGTCATTACAGTGTAATTTCTGAAGTATTCAGCACTTGCATTGTAAATTATAAAGTAACACTCAGATAAAATATGGAGTTAGCAATACTTGAGTCAGAAAATTTTAGATATTGCAGCAACAAATATGAATGCTGTGTGTTCAAAAAATAGAATTGAAGGAACAGAATGAATGCAGAAAGACAATTAAGGATCAAATTTCAGCACAGCAAATCTTACCTCCACACAATTCTGCACATTCAGGAATTCATGGTAATATTTCAACACGGCTTAAATGGCAAGCATATGATTGGTGGGAGAAGGGAAGAAGGGAACATGAATGTTTTGATATTAAAAAATTATTCTGGCCTAACACAGAACCATTCACAATCTCGGCAAAACCAAAATCCGCACAAATATGTTTTGAAATAACTGATTTCTTAAATATGGATATTTCTAAAACAGTAATAAAACTTAAATTCATTGGAAAATTCATAAAAAGCTTTTGGTGGGGATAGAGTACTTTTATCAAAATATTAAACTGTAATCGTTTATCAAAGTGCTATGATACATAATTGCTTTAATATTATATTAAAATTTAGTGTCAAGACATTTTCATTCTTTATCATGCTGCAGGTCAAAAGCACATTAGGTTTTGGACCTAAAGATTTTATAGTCTGGAAAAGGTAACAGAGTAATACACATTTTAGAACTAGATCCATTAACATACAAACATTTAAGTTGCTGGTACAGAGCCCTTGGTGGAATAATTTAGAACTTGTTGACTTCAGAACTTACAGAACAACTACAGCAACAATACAACCCTGAAAAATCAATGCATCACAAATTCAAAAGGTCAGACTAATAATCAAACAGCAATGGCAAATGTAACTGAGTTGCCTGGGCTTCAAAAGGTTGAAGAGATTTAAGCATATTAGGTAGTTTGGAGGTCATAACAGACATACAATGGTGTTGGAATTATTTAATGACCATATCTTGAAACATTAGCCTTCCATTTCACTAACATAAATACAGATGAACATGTACCCAACTTCAACTCTTTTGAAGACAATTTTAACTGTTTTCAGGCAATTGAAAAGAGAGGACTAAGAGGTAGCAGCTGCTACTGACAGGTCCCCATCAAACAGTCAATTCATGGAACCCTCAAAGCCTCTATCAGCTACATTTCCATCATTTTCCTTCAGCCTATGTTCAATATGATTGGCAAGTTTTTGCTTAAAATTGCTAAGCAGATTAAAAAAAACAGAGGGGCTGGATTGGCTTAGGAAAGGTTAATTCAGGGTTTGTGCTCAATAGCTCACCTTGATTTAAAAATCTGCTTCTAATTTCTGATCTCAACATGGAAATCTCGGACTCCTAGTCTTCTCCATCTGTATTCTCAGGGATTGTTGACAAACAATCCTCACTGTAAACCCACTGACAATCACAGGTCACTTGAATACAACTTCCTGTTATTTTCTCTCTTAAATGATGCCAAGCTTCTTGATCATGTCTATTCCAATAGAAACTTTCCAATGCATCTTGGTTACAATTAATTTTCTCTCAACACGAATTCCACTTACCACCCCTTCCTTTACACCCACCATTCTGATTAGATGATTTCACTACTATATATCCTCGTTAAATACTGAGCAACGTCCCCCTTTTACAGCATTTTCCCATACGAGTTAAAACTACCTTCATTCCTTCAATTATGGAGGCAAACATACTTTCCAGATAAGACAGCAATTTACTGTGTTACTACTACACAGTGGAAATGCAGTGGTTTGGTTACAAATCTGTGGGTGCTACCATCATTGAAACTGCAGATTTGATCCTGAATTGTGAAGTTAATTTTTTCTGACCTCAGTCTTTTACCACAATTCCAAAAAAAACTTAATGCATTGCCAGAAATGTAAGGCATACTGCAACTTTGCCGATCAAAATTCTCTCATGTCCTTTCTTCTCCCTGCATGTTACAATTTTTAATAAAAGGCACTTTTTCCCCAGTTCTGTTGCAAGCCGCTGACTTGAAATGCTATTTCATTTTCTCTAATCAAGATACCGACAGACCTGCAAGATGAATTTTCCTCACCTTTGCATATATGAAACCCAAGGTATTAGCACAAACTCTTGCAACTACATACAGGTTTCCCCCGCCATCCGAAGGTAGAGCGTTCCTATGAAATGGTTTGTAAGCCGAAATGTCGTAAAGCGAAGCAGCAATTACCATTTATTTATATGGGAAAATTTTGTGAGCGTTCACAGATCCAAAAATAACCTACCAAATAACACATAAAACCTAACAGTAACATATAGTAAAAGCAGGAATGATATGATAATTACACAGCCTGTATAAAGTAGAAATACTTCTCTACAACGACTGCCTGCACAGATCTCTTGTAGCGAAAATCTCACCCAAGCGCTGTTGGCATAAACGTGCTCTCCAGTAACCTTTAAACTATGAAGCTGCCAAATCTACCAAATAACACGTAAAAATACACAGCCTATATAAAGTAGAAATAATGTATGTACAGTGTAGTATCACTTACCGGAATTGGGAAAACAGTGCCCAATGATGGTGTGTTATACTCAGTCATTGCAGGCTGGGTGGTGCAGTGGCCCCCACCCCCTGGGCCACCGACCCAATACATTGCTGCGAAGAACGCAGCAGTAGCTGGGAGGCACACGGCACATCGTTAAGAAAAAAGCCAAAATAAACATGCTAATTAATTAGGTGCTGCCCGGCACGTAAATGTCAGCACAGATCAGAGGCGATTGCATCGCCTCTGATCTGGGCCGACAATTACGTGCTAGGCGGCACCTAATTAACTAGCATGTTTATTTCGGCTTTTTTCTTAAAGGTATGCTGTGCGCCTCCTGGCTACTGCTGCGTTCTTCACAAATCGGTACAGTATCTGTCCGGTGCCCGGGTGTTGGGTTGGTGGGACACGGGGGTGTCATCTCATTGTCGATCAGGGCAGGCAGCTCGTATTCTCCTATGATTGCCCACCTCGATGTCGAAGGTCGAGGTTCATTGTCTGCTGTGGAAGGCTTGCTTGACTGCTGAGCCTCACACATTTTTCTATCATACAGTTGTTTGTAAGCACTCAAACCATCCTGCAAATATCCCCTAAACCTACGTACCCTTTCAAAATTACAGTCGTACTTTATCATTGCAGCGAAATCTCACGCAGTTGCTTCACTTTCTGCATTCGGTTGCATTCAGTTTTGATTGTTATCCTTTCCTCTTCCAATTGCATCAGCTCTTCATCTATCAGTTTTTGGTCATGAGATGCCAAAACCTCTTCAACATCATCTTCCTTAACTTCCACAAGCCAAACTCACTTTCTCCTTGCTTCGTTCACCACGATCGAAACGCTTAATTATGTCTAGTTTTAAGCTAAGTGTAACACCCTTACTCTTTCAGGCTTTTCCGACACCTTGGAACTCATCTTGCTAACGGCTGCTCAATGCAATGTGTCTAAGCAATGCCATTCCGAATCCCGGGCAGAGTGGCTGCTCGGGGCGCACGCTGCCTTTCTTCGTAACAGTGAAAACACCTTCTGAAAGCGAAAACAGGTCTTTCGTAACAGTGAAATGTAGGTCTTTCGTAACAGTGAGGTTTCGTAAAGCAAACGTTCGAAAAGCGAGGGACACCTGTATAGCCAGCCACCAAGCTTGCAAATAAAGTACGAACAATGCTCTACACACACTGATTGTGAATAATGACTTTAGAAGCAGAATGACTTTGAAGTTCTGCAAAAGACTGATACATTTCAATTACTTACTGCTACTATCCCAGTGGTGGAATCAAAAGAATAAAAATTGATCAATTCTTCACATACAAGTCTTTAACTGGGAGTGGTAAAAATCTTAAAGACATAATTAATACACAGACATGCTTTTTTTTCCCCTCGTGCTAAATGGGGCAAAACTAAGCTGAATGATAAAAATGTTTCTTTAAATGATTGGTGGTTTCTTTCTAGATTAAATTTTCAGGGTAGTTCCTCAAATGTAATGCACACCAGTTCCACTAGACAGATACATCAAGCGATATGATTAAAGAATAGTAATTTTGAGTGCACCATCACATCCTAATTTATTCTAACCTCAATGTGTGCCAAATACTTTCAGGCAGAAAGGACAAAACGCAATCGGATAGAAACAGAAATTTCAGATCACTATTTGCATTGCTTCCTTTGAAGTTTCAAAAATATAGTCAGAATTAAAATGAAAATAAATAAAAACATGGCAAAATTACAAAATGGGTATTTTGCTTCTGTATTCTTTATCTCCTACACCCCCCCCCACATTGAAGATCAAAATTCCAGAAATAAGCTCAAAATTAGAAAATAAATAGCTATGGGTACACAGAATTTAAAGAATCAAAATAACAGATAAAAAAAAGAAAGAAACTGGATTATATCTACTGTATTTGCAGTTAGATCTAGGATTAATGCCACATGATCAGAGGAGGAAAGAATTATATTATTACTGAAAGCAAATTCGTTTGGTAAACTTCAGAAATATTATGGACAGGAAAAAAAATCAAAATCTCAGTGTCATTTTGCTGAATTTAGAATTAAGACCAAGATTAAATAGTAGAGATGCAAAATATTCAGATTAAGGCAAACGGAAAAGAAAATTTCCATGATGGGCCTCAGACTTCTTTGAAGCAAAATAAAATCCTTTAAAAAGTCTAAGCAGAGTGTTTACTTGCTTCATGCTTTGATTTTTCCATCAACATGGCATATTTTGAACAAAGCAAACAAATTAGTGCAAACCCTTAGCCTGAATATATGCATTTCTAGAAGGAGCTTTGGTCGACTATGACAGCTGGCTCCAGAGCTGTCACTTCTAATTGGTCACCTTGAGCATCTTGGAGAGAAAGCTTGACCAAGTTGACATCACCTATGATTTAAATACCCTCTTCCCACAAATGCAACATCACAACTGAAAAAAATATAAAATCATGAGGCACTTACTCTCAATCTTCTATCCAAATCATCCGTAAAGCATTTGCCATTTGTTGAGAACATTTTCAAGCTAGCAATCATTGCAATTATATGCAACTCCAAGTACCATGTGACTACCATTGCCAATCATTATACTACAGAAGTAATTCTAAAAAATTATAATATACAAAGTGGGTTAGAATTAATTTCAAGTTTTAAATTTAAAATGTTGTATAATGAATGGTTGTAAAAACTCTTCTGATTCATTTTAAATAAATGCATATCATTTTTAGTAAAATATCCCCCCACTGCTCTCCCATCCTATTCCCAAAGAAGAATTGCTTTAATGATGTTACCTTGAAAAAAGATTTTTTAAAAAAAAACAGTAAAACATAATCTGGCTTTTAATTGAAGGTACAATACTAACTCAATAAAAAATTAGTGAAATATCTACTATAATGCAGACATATCAGGTGGACTGTTCATTCCAAATGAAATCCTCTTGAAAGAGGATATGAAAGCAAGCACAATCCACTTTTTGTTTATAAGATTAAAAATTAAAAAGAGCAACCGGGCAAATGTAATCAGATGTAAACTTGCTTACACAAAAAAAAATTTTTTTAAAAATTGCCGAGCAAGGCATTATCTTAAAGGTGTAAAGTACTTTGAAGAGACCTCAATGAAGTATTAATAAAACTTGACATGATATACCAGGATATGACCTAAAATTTGGTCAAGGAGTTAAATTTTAAGAAACACCATAAAACGAAGAGAGGGGGTTGGAGGAAGTTCCAGCCTTCAGATTTAAAAAGCATCGGTGAAGGTCAACAAGACTGAATTGAAGATCATATTGAAGGTCATAGGATTAGACAAGATCACAGATACGGAGTAGTCTCATTGAGGATTCTGAGAATGATGGGAATTTTAAATTTGAGCAATTTTAGCCGAGAGCCAATGATGATTAACAGGTAAATAGGTCACAGATGAATGCGCTTACTGCAAATTAGATGACATACAAATTGTCATGACCCAAGGTTTACAGAGATAAAGATTTTAAAACTAGAGCTGAAATTCCAACCCCACGCTTGAATTAGAGTAAATGTGTTTTATGAAATTGCCAGCAAACCAAACATTTACCCAAGTTGCACAGAATCACCACGGATTAAATACCATTGTCATAAAGGCAATTAGGTACAATTATGAGAACTACAAATTTACCTTACCAGTAAAAAGAATTTGTTTGAATCCTTGGCAAAACAGATTACCCAATCTGAAGAGATTCACTAATAATACTTGTGAAAAATACTTAACAGCTATTAGATTCCAAGAAATGTACTCCAACAGAAATTTCAGGAAATGACACAACACTGACAGGTGCATTTATGATGAACGTGAAAATATATCACAGAAGAGAGTAAATAAAATGGGAGAATTTTTTTTAAATGACCACCTCCTTCCTTAATGGCAAGCCTTGTAAAGGCACATGACATTTTCTTAAAACAAATTGGAACTGCAAGCACACGGACATACATTTTACTACTTTCCATAATTGAATCCCCATTTTGTTCAAAGGTAGCAGCAGCACAAAATACAATTCACTAATACAGATTTGATTTAATCAGAGATGAAGATTACATTATATAGAAAAGCACTAATTTCATCACGTGATTTTACTTTTAGTGTGATAATTTATTATAGTAAATAAGCATTGTTGATTTGATGTTAGAAAACTTAAGAGAAATGAATCCAAGTACAGTGGATTCCAGTTAATTGGGACACATCAGGACTAGTACATTTTGGCCAAATTAAATAGTTGTTCCAATTAACCAAAGTTTCATGAAAATAGTTTAAAACATGTAAAAATGGTTTTAAAAGATATGAAAAAGACAAACTACCGTTTAACTGAGTAGCAAATAACATATTTAAATGAAATACAGAACAAATTAGGACACGACACCACTACAGCACTATAAAATAACTATTAGTCCGTAACAGTTATTGACAGAGGGATTACAGCACTACGTTTTGATTAACTGCAAATGAACGAAGTCAGCAGACACATCGTGGACTGCCCTCATACAATGCTTTTGACAACTGAATCGTCCAAATCTTCATTTTCATTGTAACATTCATGATTGCCGAAACCTTCGAGTTCCTAACTTTAAGTAGAAAAATAATTTCATCATCACTCCCAGCTGTTTTCTTGATTAGCTTTTAATCCCTGTGGCAAATAACCGGATGCCCCGATTAACCGATGGCCCAGTTAACTGGAATCCACTGTACTACATAATCGCTGGTTACAGAAATTTATGCAAGTACTAGTGAATGTTTAGATATAACAAATCGAATGCAATTTTCTGTACTTAATTTTCTACTATAGACACATGAAGAATAAACAGTATCAAAATTAAAAGCAATAACTGGAAACAAAAATGATCAAAGTTTTTATTTCTATTTATTGAATACACACTGGGATAAAGATTTTATCAATTCACATCACAGATACAAGTAAATTTACATGACAATACATGTATTCAGATTGCAAGCTAATATTAAAATATGCAAATAAATTCCATCTATATTGTTTTAAACAATACAAGCCAAAATGTTTACAATAACGAAGTATTTCATTGTTCTATCATTCCATTATACTATTATAAATGGGTCAACCAATTTGCATAAAATATGGTCCCAAAATGAGAAATACACGATCATTTATTTTTGCCTGAGGCATGAAATGTTGAACAGAAAATCCCAGGAACACACCTGATCATCTTAAACATTAGAATTGAAAGACAGTTTTGCATCTTGCCCCAACAGCTACATTTCCAAAGACATAGCGCTCATTGATTGATGCTATGCCCAGGTCTTATGCTCAAGTCCCAGAGTCTGGAACTGTTTGGCTCTGCTTTGAGAGAACTCCCAAGTGTTATATTCAAATATACCCAAGATCATTTTGTACTCTAGTCCTACTGTAGAAATAGAAGGAATAAACCTAACTTCGGAAAAATTCAGTTGAGTACATGTGGCTAAATATTCATTCCCTTTGTCATTCAATTCTGTATTATGTAACAATTAGAGCACAATGCAGATAACTACAATAGCACAGTGCATTTGTACAAGTGTAAATTAAGATACTAACACAAATACAAACTTAAACCTGTCACAAACAATCAATTTTCTAGTTCAACGATAGTAGCAGTGCCAATATATTATTGCTAAGTCACCAAATGCAGCTATGGTTATAATAAAATAACGAAGTTTACCAAAGCTCAATATCAACAACTGCTCTTTACAGTTTGATGGCCATTTTTAAAGTGTGTTGTTTTTGGAAAAAAAATAGGATTGATTCCATTTCAAGCTTCAAAATGTGAGAACAAAATTCAAATTCTGTATTTTTTTCTGAACCTCAACCTTTCACTGCAGATGGATTTTATTCTTTTATCTTATTGGTTTCTTTCAGAAAAGATACAAAAGATGTGTTGGATGGAGAGATGTTATTCATCTGCAATAAACGCCTAATTTCACACCCAATTCTAGTTCACAAATTGTGACTTCTGAAAATCTGTTAGGCATCTACAAGAATTATACTCTATCAAATGGAATTTGCGTCCATTCATGGAGAAATAAATTGTATGCATTGCAGCATTTCCCAAATTTAGTAACAAAGGAAAAAAATAGGGATACAAGGACAAAAAACAAAATTTTGGGAATGTATAGCAAGTGTTTTTTAAATTCATTTCTTGAAATATATTTTTTACACAAACACACGCATATACATATATAAACACACACCTTCATTCAATTTTTGGTGACTGTCAACTAAAATCAGGAATGGATTAATACAGATAATCCCATGTAAGCACTATCTCACAGTTCTATCAACTCAGCTCGTCATGCAAGACATTAAAACTGAGATATGTAAACATTTATAAATTTCACTTCTTCATTTTAATATGATTGAAATCACAAATATTGATAGCAAAATTCACTCTGCATTTGAAAACTAACTGGTCATCTTTAGAGCTCGGGAGCCTTGCACTAACATAGCAAAACACAGTGGATTTGTTACACGTCTTCGCCTGACCATATGCTTTCTACAAAGATGCAATGGACAATTACTGTTGCGCATGATTTGATGAAATGACTAATATCTAATTAAACCAATATCACGTAAACTATAAAAGTTGACACTTTTAACTGAACGCTTGTAACCAAACCCAGGTCTCCTCAGCGGCAAATCATAAATCATTTCTATTCAATCTGAAAACACTCAAATCAAAAATTAGCAAACAAATTTTGCCAATATGGCATAAAATAAAAACAGCAAGTGACGTCTCAGGTAAATGCAGATATGAGTAAAATGGAACATTTTAATTTTATGTCGATATATCAGACAAGTCCTTCAAAATTATCTTACCCCAAAGTCGCAGCTGTATTTGCCCCACTTTGTGGTGGCGTCGTTCTGAACAGATGGCCAGACACAAGTGCACAAGGATAGAAGGAAAATATAATGTGGAGACAAATAGCGATTTTGTTTGTCCCATCCAGTATGATTAAACTGCTCTGATTGGACTAAACAGAATCATATGAGACAAGGTCCCAGCCATGTGACCCAATTTTTCCAAATCCTCCTTTTTTTACCCTTTGACTATTACACATTGAATGCCTCATCATTTTGATGGCGTTAACAAAAAGGCTACTTCTCCGACCAACAGCGCTGCAGGCTACCATACTGTGTCAGTATCGCCATATCACGGACAGCTTTTAGCAAGACCAAGTTAGCTTATTAGTTTTTAGTTAATCATGTAGAACAGCAACTTTAAGCCCCCCCCCACGCACCGTATAAGTTGCCTGTGCCTATCCCGTAGGTAATGCTTAATGTAATACACTTTAATATTTTCATAATGGGTAGTTATCAAAATATAAAGACATCTTGTCAAATCCAAACCAGGACTGGATTGCCCAAAGGCAATGCAAGCCTGCAAGGGTGAATGCAGGAATTTTTTCTTGGGAGGAGTGAGCGCAAGAGAATGGAGAGAAGAGGGAAAATGAGCAAAATGCACAGTGAACTCAAAATTTGCCTCTAACATCACTCTTCAAGCAAAATATCCCTACAGCACTGCTAATGCTTCATTGCATTTCATTTTCAGCATAAATGGAAGGCCTGCAAACAAATCTGATGTTAATTAACTAAAGTATAACTACAGCATTATTTGCTCTTAATCTAATATTTTGTTTATCCAAACTTGAATTTTTTGATTTGCACTGCAAAAGAATGACTTATTAGGGAGTGCTCATATACAAAAGATGGTTGAAGCTGTACAATAAGTTTTAACTTTCATTGGCAACTCAAAATAAGAGTCCAAACTCCTACTCCCACTTGTCACAGTGCAATTTTATTCAACTAGCATATCCTACAAAAATGGAACAAAATAGGGAAAAATACATTGGACTAGGACTACATTGGTGTTTATTGTCCATTACCTATTGCCTGAACTGTAATCTAAAAAGCTTGGGGATAAATAGCATTAGAAAGGCAGCTTCAAATAATGTACTGTTCTTTCACTCTCAATAACTGAATTTTCTTGACATTCATTTCATTCTGTTCAGCCAATTCACAATTACAAATGTCAATAGCCCATCTTTTGTTACTGAAACAATTTAACGTGCACTTAGTGCAAATAAACTAGCAACTTAAAGAAACACTAGTGTGTTGAATCACAAGACCTTTCTGCCATGATGAACATAGTATCTACTCAAATCGCATTTTCACTGTAAGTTAGAGACAGCATTTTACATGAAAGTACTTATTTGATGTGATTTGTATTACTGCTATATAATCTTCTCTGGCCCCAAAAATGGAACAAAGTGGAGTCTCATTCTTTTATTTTATTTTATAAATTTAAGTATCAATATTATTCTTGTGACATCACACCCACCCCCAGAAGTTAGTTTGGAATTTATTTTACCTTACGACTCTATATCTCATTTCCTTTAGCACTGTTGACAACTTTTCCAAAATTCATACCAAAACCTCATCAATTAAAATATCCATTGGTTCCATATGCCTTATTAGACTTGCATCTCTATTAATTAAATCATAGATCTAACAAAAAAATTAGATACTTAAATATGTAATGAAATTCCTCTAGATACAAATTCTCAAAAAGTTCTAAGAGCCCAAATTTGGGACTCATCAGAACCTTGCCAAAATCTCCGATTTGATTGCAGATTAAACCACACAAAGCTGTGCAGCACATAACAGAATGTTTCAAGTCCGAGCTATGGTACCAGTCCCTTAAAAATACTGCAGAATGATCAAATGTCCATCAGTGTCTCATCAATTCCAACAACAGTGCATGAGAGGCAGTATAACCATATTATTTTAATTTGTTTTTCTATTATGACATATGATATATTGCTAAGGCTGAAGCAGCAATAGTCAGGATTCCAATGGGGTTTATTTTAAGATGGTGACTTTGTAATGGTTTATTGTTCCTTAGTTTAACTCCTACATTTATAATAATTGGGTAGGGATTAAATAAATGGACTCCCAATCTCCCAAATGCATAAGCTTAAAAAAATTGCATTATGGTTTTGCTGCATTCACAAAACCAATATTTTTCCAGCCTCAGCTTTGCAGCTACCCTTAAAATAGCCTTAAAACCAACTTGAGCATGAGAATAATGTACTGAAACTCAACCCAATGCAATCTTTAATTCTGACTTGTCCACTTATTGCCATGTTCCTGTAACAAATAAAGTATAAAAGGAGAAATCAGTTGCTGAATTAGAATATGGCTCTGAAGTACATCAAGGATTCAGCTTTAAAATTAAAGCAAAATCACTACTCCAGTAGCAAATTGTCTATAACAAAGCAAAGTAACCAACCATAAAAAGCATTATTCTGTCCTAATCAGAATTAATAATTTGCAACTAAAATATACAAAGAATTTGGGTGCATTTTAAAAACAGCTTCAAGGAATTGTGAAGAGATTCCACGACTATGCACAAAAAAAAACGTTTATTTAAAAAACACACAATTTGGGGATTCTTTTTGCTGCTAATGCGCTCCTGAAATACCATTCTACATAGACGCCAACCTGCATAAATCAAGATCCACAGGAAACTGAGATGAATAACTCAGAATGTATAGTTAGCAAAAGATATGAAGTACAACTGTTCTGCAACTTTCCTAAAATTTTGAGGGCTTTTACATGAATATTTTGAATCACTGGATATCTGATTAAGTGAAGCAGCCTCTAAAGTAGTCTCATGCCAATGCTCTGTTGCTATTGTTACCACCTCCAAATTCACGTTTGGAGACCAGAGCAAGAAAGTCAACATCTTGGAACTCATCAGCACTTTCACAGCAATGAATGAAGAATATAACCCTTCATGTAGGTCCATTTTTGTTTTTGTTAATGCGGAACATTTATTTTACTTAGCGTTAAACACAGCAACATTTATTGTTTGGGTAAACAAAAGCAATGATCATCGTGAAAACTATTGACTTTACTAATGAAAGTCAAACAGAAAACTAGAGAACTATAGAATGCCATCTTTCGTTCACAAGATCAAAACACAATAAACATTTGCTTGAAGAGCTATTGACCTAAATACTATTATGTAGCCATGTGGCAGACCATGTTTATGTGAAAAGGCTGAGTAATCACCCCCACATTGCCTTTGATTGGAATATACATCCACTTCCTTTATTTTGCTCAAAGACTCTTCACATTTTAATTATATTTCTGAGGATAGATTAAAAATGTGCTTACTACATACAATCAGATTCAGAACATTAATACAATTCAAAAACAACAAAAACAAAGACTTATGTCAGGAGCAACCACTACATCAACATTGAAAAATTGTATAGGATCTTGGAAGAGACAGCATTAATAAAAGCAGAAACTTGTAACACTATAAGAGCTTGAAGGAGATCTGAAAACTGCTCAGAGTTAGGTAAACTAAAAATACCATTTATTCTACTGATAGCTATGTGATTTTAAAGTTTAGTGACCAAGTCCAAATGCATTCAATGTCACTTCAAAATACTAGGTTAAATATCTTCTAATGCTTCCCACTGTACATGATAGAATATTCATCTTAATAGGGACAATATAAGGTGACAACAGCACACTGACACTGCTCTCTTCCCTCCAAAGCAATGGTTCAGGTACTCAAGGGGAAAAAAAAAACAAATTCATAATAAAGATCCAGGTAACAAAGTTAACAGGGCAATCTAAAGGAATCCAGTCCAATACAAGTGGTTACGAGACCTACACTTTGAGGTACAAAGAAAGGAAAAATATTTGGGATCATATGTATTGATTTTAAAAACCTTAGTTGTGTCCCTTTAGTGATATGCAGTTTAGAATATTCACTGGTTCAAGAACGGCCTCCATCAATTGAACTCAAAATTCCTCTATTTTTTCCTAATCATAGTACATAGCGTACAGACCAAATATAACTGTCATTTAGTGCACTGATAAACACAGATTTAAGAGAGAAAATTGGAATTAAACTGAAATTAGTAAATAACTCACCTCAAGATTGGGGAAAAGTCAGCAGATGTGCAACCTTCTGATGAAGGGTCTTTGACCTGAAATGTAAGCTGTATGCCTTTCCATAAATGCTAAATGAACTATTCAATGCTTCCATCATTGCTTTTATTTCAGCATTCCATCATCTGCAGTTTTAAAAAATATTTTCTATCACTCTTGCTCTCATCCCTCTATATTTATACATGCATATTGCCCTTAGCAAGGACACAACATTCACATTGAGGCCTGTCAGTACATTACATGATGTAACTACCTTTGATTAATTGTACCAGAAGGGCGTAAAGATGTACTACATTCAGTCCAGGTTGAGAAAATTAACAAATGGATAAAGCCTGCATGCCCTAGGGATACAGAACACATCATGTTAATCAATACTATTAACTTTGTTAATTCACCTTCATCTTTCAAATGAGCAAAAAGGTCAAAAATACATTGAAACTCAGTACACACATGGGTAATGTGAAGAATATCGGACACTAGAGGATTGGGAAGTTTTTAAAAACCTGCAGAGAATTAGAAGGGAAAAGATAAAATATGAAAGCAAGCTAGCAAATAATATCAAAGTGGATAGCAAAAGTTTTTTTCAAGTATGTTAAAAATAAAAGAGAAATGAGTGTATATAGGACCACTAGAAAATGAGGCAGGAGAAATACTAACAGGGTACAAGGAGATGGCTAATGAACTAAATAAGTATTTTGCATCAGTCTTCACTGTGGAGGACATTAGCAGTATGCCTAATGTTGCCGTGTGTGAAGGAAGAGAAGTGGGTGCAGTACTATTATAATAGAGAAGGTGTTCAAAAAGCTGAAAGGCCTAAAGGTATACAAGTCACCCGGACCAGATGAACTGCATCCTAGTGTTCTGAAAGAGGTAGCGTTAGAGATTGTGGTGGCAGTAGAAATGATCTTTCAGAAATCATTGGACTCTGGCATGGTGCCAGAAGACTGGAAAATTGCAAATATTACTCCACTCTTTAAGAAAGGAGGAAGGCAGCAGAAAGGAAATTATAGACCAGCTAGCCTGACCTCAGTGGTTAGGAAGATGTTACAGTCAATTTTTAAGGATGAGGTGATGGAGTACTTGGTGACACAAGACAGGACAGGACAAAGTCAGCATGGTTTCCTTAAGGGAAAATCCTGCCTGACAAACCTGTTGGAATTTTTTGAGGAGATTAGAAGTAGGATAGATAAAGGGGATGCAGTGTATATTTGGATTTTCAGAAGGTGTCATACATGAGGCTGCTTACCAAGTTAAGAGCCCATGGTATTACAGTTAAGTTACCAACATGGTTAGAGTATTGGCTGATTGGTAGGAAGCAGCGAGTGGGAATAAAAGGATTCTTTACCGGTTGGCTGTCAGTAACTAGTGGTGTTGCGCAGGGGTCGATGTTGGGACCACTTTTTTTTTGTGTGTAACGCCCTGGGAAAAGATTCACTGCTAATGTAATGGTTTCTCTGTAGCAGCAGTGTTTGGATTATAACTGGAGATAAAGGGGGCTTTGGAATGTGCAGCGTCCAATGAGGGGAGGTTCTTCTTTCCTGTGTGCCCGAGAGAGAGGTATTCACAGGCTTTTGTTCAGCGGAAGATGGAGAGAGAAGATGCCAGCACAGTGAGGCCGTAGACTGCAGGACTGAGTGGATATGGAATGGGGTTAGGAGTTGACAATTCCCAGGAAAATTGTGAGCTCCAATGTGTGCATTATACTGTTTCATTGAAATGAGCACTTTTCTTTTTGTTTTCTTTACTAACCCTCTCGTCAAATTAAGAATTATAAAGCTAAATCATTTAATTGCATATGGTGTACTGTTTCTTATTTCTTGGTACGGATTTGTAATTGGGGGAAAACATAACGCAGCATCCACAAAAACAAAATTTCACAAGTCTGGCAGGCCGGAGAGTGTCTTCCACTGGACTAATGCAGCACGCCGAACCCAAGGCTACATACACTATATATAAGTGATTTAGATGATGGAATAGGTGGCTTTGTTGCCAAGTTTGCAGATGATACGAAGATTGGTGGAGGGGTAGGTAGTGTTGAGGAAATAGGTAGAATGTAGAAGGACTCAGACAAATTAGGAGAATGGGCAAGAATGAAATACAATGTTGGAAAATGTGCGGACTATTTTCTAAACAGGGAGAAAACCCATGAATCTGAGATGCAGAGGGACTTGGGAATCGTTGTGCAGAATACCCTGAAGGTTAACTGAAGGTTGAGTCAATGGTGAGGAAGGCAAATGTCATGTTAGCATTAATTAGATCTAGAATACAAGAGCAAGGATGTGATGCTGAGGCTTTATAAAGGCACGGGTGAGGCCTCACCTTGAGTACTGTGAACAGTTTTGGGCCCCTCATCTTAGAAAAGATGGGTTGGCATTGGAGGGGGTCCAGAGGAGGTTCACAAGGATGATTCCAGGAATGAAAGGGTTATCATACGAGGAGCGTTTGATGGCTCTGCGTCTGTACTTGACGGAATTCAGAAGGATGAGGGGAGGATCTAATTGAAACCTTTCGAATGTTGAAAAGCCTAGACAGAGTAGATGTAGAAAGGATGCTTCCCATGGTGGGAGAGTCTATGACAAGAGGGCACAGCCTCAGGATATAGGGGCATCCTTTCAAAGCAGATGTGGAGAAATTTCTTTAGCCAAAGGGTGGTGAATTCGTGGAATTTGTTGCCACATGCAGCTGTGGAGGCCAAGTTGTTGGGTGTATTTATCCTATATGGAGATTGATAGGTTCTTGATTGGACATGGCTTCAAAGGTTATGGGGAGAAGGTCAGGAACTGGAGTTGAGGAGGAGATTTGAAAAAAGGATCAGCCATGATTGAATGGCAGAGCAGACTTGATGGGCCAGATGGCCTAATTCTGCTCCATGTCTTATGGACTACAACTAGAGATCATGGGTTAAGGGTGAAAGATGAAAGGTTTAAGGGAAAAATGAGGGGAAACTTCTTCACTTGGAGAGTCATGAGTGTGAGGAACAAGCTGCCGGAGCAATTCTGCTCCTATGTCTAATGGTCTAATATGCATTGCTTTTAAAGCCAAGACTCAAAACTTACTTAAATTGCATGTCATCACCTGCAAGAAGAAATGACACACCAATGGATAGTAAATAAAGTTCAAAAGCCAAATTAAAAACAAGCTTCACTACTTTAACCTAAAATTTTAGAAAGAAACTATTAGTTAATAGTATTATCAATAAATATATACAGAGCTGTGTGTATTTGGTCAAGAGACATACTTCAAATGAGGCAGTGTGTTGAAATGTTTGTTTCCACAAACTATGTACTGCAAGTGCCATTTTAAATTTATAACTGCACATTCAAATTACTAGCAATAAATTCCTTACTTCAAAGCAGTTATAACAAATTTGTCACAAACAAGAAAAATATCCGCAGATGCTGGAAATCCAAGCAATACATACAAAATGCTGGAAGAACTCAGCAGGCCAGGCAGCATCTATGGAAAAAGAGTTCAGCTGATGTTTCAGGCTCTTCATCAGTTGCTCCAGCAATTTGTGTGTTGCAATAAGGAATTTGTTTTAAGTTCCTTCAGTCGGATTGGTTGGTTGGCATCCATCTATCTCAAAGGACAATGGGTGATAATGATTATCACCACAAGCCTGGGCAGAAGGTATGGAGATCCTGAGATGCCCAGTCATCAAGATCCCCCTCAGAGCCTCACCAGTGTAAGCTGCCAGACCTTCTCCCATCCTCTGTAGTTCAGCCTGAGTACGAAAGAAGTTCAGTTTCCATGTGTTGCCAGCGAGGATGCACGACATGAGGCTTGCTGTAGGAGAGGCTATGTACCAGCAGGGACAGACTCGCACATTCAGCTCTCCTTTTCCAAAGACTGCTAGCCAGATGGATTAGCCATCATCTTAACATGCATTTCTTCAAGTGACTGTTCAAAAACATTTGACTTTTCTCTGATAAAATGTGTTTAACTTTTCAAATCTAAGTCTGCTGTGTTTTTACCGTGTTATCTTTTAAATTTCTGAAAGTTGACTAACTTGGGAAGAAAGTACTAGCTTCACATGAAACTAATTTGCAATGGTCAAATTTAGTTCATTCAATTCCTTTTCTTGGGATTCAGTACCAATGTGATTTTCCCCAATCTACCTGCATATTGAAATCCCCCAAGACTATTGTTAAGATTGTTCTTTTTACATACCATTTCTATCTCACATTGTAATTTGTACTCCACATCCTAGCTACAGTTCAGAAGTCTGGTCCTATGTCACTGTTAAGAATAAGATTTCTTTTTTTGAAACCAACAGAGCCATCCCACTCCCTGTGCCTACCTGCCTATCTTGTCCATACAATGTGTATACATGGATGTTCAGCTCTCAACTATGATCCTCTTTCAGCCATGACTCAGTGATGCCCACAAACTCAATACTGCAAATTTCTAGCTGTGCTACAAGATCTACCTTATGCTATATACTGTGTGCATTCAAAAATAACATCTTCAGGTCTGTATTAGATTAGATTAGATTATGAGGACACTCAGTCCTCATTTATTGTCATTTAGAAATGCATGCATTAAGAAATGATACAATGTTCCTCCAGTATGATATCACAAAAACACAGGACAGACCAAGACTAAAACTGACAACTTACTAAAACTGTAACATAGTTACAACAGCGCAAAACAATACCATAATTTGATAAAGAGTAGACCATGGGCACCGTAAAAAAAAGTCTCAAAGTCCCGACAGCCCATCATCTCACGCAGACGGTAGAAGGGAGAAACTCTCCCTGCCATGAACCACCAGCGCCGCAAACTTGCCGATGCAGCACCCTGGAAGCACCCGACCACAGCAGACTTATTGTTTAGGGAACGTAACTGTTTTGAGTCTGGTGGACCTGGCATGGATGCAACGTAGCCTCCTTCCCAATGGGAGTAGGACAGTCCATGAGCAGGTGCAGGATCCTTTATAACGTTACTGGCCTTTTTCCAGCACCTTTATGTAAATATGTATTAACTTGCACTAGTGATGCATTGGACAGTTTTGATTACCCGTTGTAGAGCCTTCCTGTCCACTGCAGTGCTGTTTCTGTACCAAGTAGAAATGCAGCTTGTCAAGATGTTCTCTATTACGTAGTTGTAGAATGACACGAGTATGGATGTGCATGATCCAGCTCTCTTTGCCCTTCTCTGACAATAGAGGCGTTGATAAGTTTACCTGACTGTGTAGGAGGTGTTCTGGAAACATGAGAGGTTGTGTATGATGTGCACTCCCAGAAGTTTGAAAATGCTTGCATCTTCCACTGCGGTGCCATTGATGTAAAGATGAGTGATGCGAGTTCTTCTGAAGTCGATAACCATCTCCTTTGTCTTGCTGATATTAAGGAAGAGGTTATCTGCCAGGCACCTGGCCTCGAGCTCCTGCACTATGAACTAGTAACTGACTGTACACTGGGTGATACGTTTACCTAAGGTTAAAAAAGCAAAGCTTGTGGTAGTTATCCACATTTACGACTAAATCGGATTAGTTTTTACTTATAGAAGCAACACATTCAAATGAAGACGCGATCTTCTATGAAGGTTAGCACAATTATTTCATTTCAAAGCTTTTACTACTGCTTATTAAAGCCTAACTTGAGATTTTCAAATATACTGCAAATTTACAACAAAACAAAAATCAGGTAACAAATTGCTATTCTCTTAACAACTGTTAAGTAAAGTCTCATGTCAAAAATTTAACTCTTTTTTTGTCCCATTTCAAAGTAATGAGAATAGCAGTACACCACCTCAACAGCAATAAATGAAAATGAACAAGGGAAATACAATGTTGGAAAAAAACAATGGATGATGGATACTTAGAAGAGCCATGAACTTCATGAAGCCATAGACTTCAAATTTCCAAGCACCCTCAGAATGTTTTTCTAATGTGCAAGATTATATCAGTAAGCAAATTAAAATACAGTTGCAATATCAATTTCATGATTTGTTTTCGTTTTATCTGAGAATAGCTTTACATGTTTATTGCCTGGTCAGCATGGACAGGATAGACCGATGGGCCCACTGCTGTGCCATTTTGACTAACTTTTCAAACTGGTACATATACACTGCACTTTAAAGAATAGGAAAATGCAGGAAGGTTTTAATGTTATTTGCCAGTATTGTATTTTAAGAAATATCAGTGTTTGTTATCCCCTAGTCAGAAAAAAAAACATTAGTATCTCAATCTGCCTTTAAGTTAACTTCCAACATGCTGTTCCTACAGCCCTTCAAAATAATTTTCTTACTAATTTTCCACTTTAATGTCTGTTACATTCCTTTGAATGCGATTTACAAAATCTAGGAGTTCCAGGTTGTGTTCTATCTAAACGCTGATCATTTTCTAGGTTTCCGAGTGGCCCAACCATCTTCTTATATCGTCATTTTATTCTACATCAACCACTTTGCTTACATGCATTTTGGCTTCAATTTAACTTATGTTTCTTCACATTCTCCATGTCCTTTGCCATCTGAAAAACTTTATCAATATATGATACTATACCTAGCCTATATATTTCCTCTTCAAAGAACACTGGGTGTTTCACTAAGGCTTTACTTGCCAATCTTAGACTAAACTTTCCTTAAACCCACTAAAATCATCAGGCCTCATCTAATTAGAAATATGTGCTAGGTGTACTTCTCTTAATCAATATCAGCACACATTTAAGCCATTAAGTACAACCTTGGGATTAACCATGAGAAATATATGAAATTTATCTTTCTTTTACAAAACCTGTCAGCCTTGTACACAAATTGAACATGAATCAACACTTTTCTGCAGAAAGCTGGAACTTCTGACAAGAGAATGTGCTTCATTTGCAAATTATTTAGATGACAAAAATATGGAAAAGACAGTTGTTGCTTGGACATGGAGTTAGAACAGCGGTCCCCAACCACTGGGCTGCAAAGCATGTGCTACTGGGCAGTGAAGAAAAGATACCAGTCAGCTCCACCTTTCCTCATTCCCTGTCACGCACTGTTGAACATGAACATAGGGTTGCCAACTGTCCCATATTAGCCGGAACATCCCGTATATTGGGCTAAATTGGTTTGTCCCATACGGGACCGCCCTTGTCCCGTATTTCCCCAGCTAAGCTAGAGCGTTCCTATGAAACCTTTTGTGCCGAAATGGCGTAAAGCGAAGAAGCAAATACCATTAATTTACATGGGAAAAATTTTTGAGCGTTCCCAGGCCCAAAAAATAACCTACCAAATAACACAAAAAACCGAAAATAACACGAACATATAGTAAAAGCAGGAATGATATGATAAATACACAGCCTATATAAAGTAGAAATAATGTATGTACAGTGTAGTCGGGAAGATTAAGCCAAAACCGATTTGTGGGGGGGAAAATTGGCATGTACGCACATGCGCACATCACATATGCACATGTCACGCATGCGTACACAGGTGCCCGCGCAAGGCTTCATGGTCATGGTAGTCTTTCCTGGGGTAAACACAACCGTCCCGGGATTTGACTGCTACTTTTGTCCCTTATTTGGGAGTGAGAAAGTTGGCAACCCTAACTGTAGAAGACATGTTGAGGTGATTTTCATCCTACTTGAACAACCTCCCCCCCACCCCCCCCCACCCGGTCCGCCGGTCCACAAGAATATTGTCAATATTAAACCAGTCCCCTGAGTTAGAAGATCGTTCTGGAGGGTGTAAGTTATTAATAATAAAGTAGAAATGATGACTGCCACTGCCTGGAGCAGATTTTAACCCACAATAACTTAAATCTGGTGAAAATTCAGCAATTGCAAAAAGGGGGATTTTAAAGTCAAGTTTCAACAAAGCTAAAGAATGGAAACTTTTTTTTTTAGAAAGGGAAAGAGAAATTAATTATTTCTGAACTAGGTAAGAAATGAAGGTCATGGCATGAGTAAAGGATAAACTACTGCAAGATTACAGGACTGTTAGTGCTAAAATACTGAATCCTGTGTAATGTTCAAGAACACTACTGAGTATTCCTTCTGCCTGATTGTTTTTATAATACAACCAAATTTCTAATAAAACATGCAAATCTGATGAACAAAATTCAAAATATTTTGAGGGGAACTTCCAATTGCTTACTTCCCCAAAATGAAAATTCCACTCTCAAAGACACTGCTATACCTTCATTTCAAGAATAATGAGAATTCATGGTAAATAACCATTGTATTGTGATGATGTTCACTTCATGGATAGGTGTTTCACATATGTGGCATATTGCTGTCAATAATCTTTGGTAGATCCAATGATTGATTGATTATTTTTATATATAATTATTTATTTTCAAGTGTGTTGGTTTAGTACTGTTCTATACATCAGAATAGCAGTATTACACACGAACAGCAAATGCACAATACTGCCCGGAGGCTGCGTTCAGAAGGTTTGAATAAAAGTTAACCCATCAAAATTCTTCACCAAAGACAGGGGAAGAGAAGTGGAAATCTGAATTTTCAGTTATCTCTGTTCTCATTAACAAGAACTAGTTTATTTTTGAACCTGCATTTTTAAAACTTGTGACCTAGAGGCAAAGTACTGCATGAATCACTCTAGTCTAGATACTGGGAACAAAGCAAAAAAGAACTTTTAATGTAAAAGCCTTTTATAAAAATAACATTTGACAATTGAGAATTGTCCCATTTGTCATTAAAAGATATATACAGACATCAGGAATTTACAAAGTTAAAGGTCAACTCTGGTCAGCATCTACAGGAAACCTTTGGTGAAGGTTATTGCTAAAGGAGGTTCTACCAGTTAAATACAAAGGTTCACTTTTGCCCCCCAGCCTGGACTGTGTCCCTCTAGTGGTTACTTGGGGTAATTTATGTGAATTGCCAAGTACTGGTAAGCATGGGAATCTCATGTAAATATTATTTCAAATGTTTTGTAGGTTTATAAAAGATAGAATAATTAAACAATGTGTTCAATTAAGACATGCAAAGTACAATTGTTTGTGTTATTAATTTAGCTAGATTGCATTAGTCTATTACTGTAACTTAATGAAGATCAGAACACATTTTATGAGTAATTAATGCAGAACACCAGGTAATTGCAAAGCACTCACAAACACTTTCTTGCAATTGTAAATCTGTGCCGACCACAATACCAATTTAAATTACACCTGTCTGCACATGGTCCGCATCCCACAATTTCCTGCCTGTTCACATGTCCATCTAAATGCCTCTTAAATGTTGCTGTTGTTGTTTCCACCACTTAATTCCAGAAATCATGAGAAATATATGGTTAGTCTTAAGGAGGCAAGTTACTTGACTGAAATCCATACAGGATTCAGTGCATTCCAGGCTCTTACCATCGTTAACAAAACTTCCTCACACAGCTCCTTTAAACTCCTCTCCCCCCCACCACCCCCAAACCTTGAAGTTGCACCCTCCTCGCGTTGAACTGCCAACATCCTCTTATACATCAATTCTCTTAAGGGTTCTGTCATTTACTGTATACTTCCACCTTATAATTTAACCTTGCAATGAGCAATTCCTCACGAGTAGATTAAACTCCATCTGTGTGCTCATTGACAAGACAATTCTATCTTTTATAAACCTACTAAACATTTGAAATAATATTTAAATGAGATTCCCATGCATACCAATACTATATGCATTGGCAATTCACATAAATTAGCCCAAGTAACCACTAGAGGGAATCAAAACATCCCCTTTTACAAACTGAACAGCAGACCAATAAACCATTCTGAATGTATACCATAAAACAATCCCAAGTTATTCAAGTTTTTGATCAAAAGTTGCCAGCGAATATTCAAGCAGATCAACCAAAAAGGAAAGCAAAATAAAAAGGACATGAGGCAATTCAAGAACTTTAGCTTAGGAGCTGAATATTGATACAGCAATTAAATTTATGAATTTAATGAATAACCAGAACAGTGGCTCATAATATCCATTAGTTGTAGATTTTGGAAAGTTAGATAGACAGGCAGGACTGAGGTCAGAGATTCTAAAAAGATAAGAATGTTTAAACTGGGAGACTGGTTTAGAGGAAGCCAAAGCAGGTCAACAGAGAGCAGTAATGGGGGCTGGGGGAGGGGGTGGGGAAAGCGTTTTAAAAAAAACAGGTGGCATGGTAGTGTAGAGGTTAGCACAGTACGGATCACCCGGGTTCGATTCCCAGAGTATGAATGTTCTCCCCATGACTGCGTGAGTTTCCTCCAATAGTCTAAAGACATACTAGTTAGTAAGTTAATTGGTTATCGTAAATTGTCCTCTAATATGGCTAGTGTTAAAATCAGAGGCATGGCTCAGCATGGCTCGAAGGGCCGATTCCATGCCATATCTCAATAAACCTATAAAATGTGTGGAGAAGTATCTAGGAAGTTCTCAGGAGCCTGTGAATAATTCAGCAGTAATAAAGCCATCAAGTGAAGGCTTTGTAGTTTCACCACTAGGTGAGCTCATGCAAAGCAGACTTAGCTGATGCTCAAAAAGTGTACGCAGATGGTCTTAGTGACAGAATAGAACACCAAAGTCCTAGCATCAAATATAACGAGAAGATAATGTGAGAAAATTGTGTTATTACTATTTTGCCTCTATAGTGTATTGATAATTACTTTGTGTTTCCATAGGTTTGGATGCCAATTCCCCAGCCAGTACTCATGAACTCGCCAATCCCAGTGATGTAAGTTGCTTCCGTTGTGAAAGGCAATAGTCTGAAATTCCTTGATGCTGAAGTCTTCATGCTGATGTTAGGACTGTTGCTTTCACTCATCCTGTCTCAAAGCATGTTAATTCTAAACCTCATTTGACATGCTCAATCAAAACTTTATCAAAATGCTGTTCAGAAGCTGTCTTCTGATTTAACGGGATGGTCTACAAGGTTGTTGCTGGTGGATTTGCCCTCCATCCACCAGGTCATGCATAAACCTTGCTAACAGTACTTCATTTGCCAAGGGACCAAATCTGTGAAATGGTTCAGAATCATAATAATAATAAATACTTTGTCACCAAACAATTGGTACTAGAACGTACAACCAGAAGGAATACTCTTTACAGATACACCTTGTACCCGGAAGCCTAGCAGTTAATGCAACACTGCTGAAGTTCAGGGTATTCCAGAGATCAATTCCAGCCCACTTGTGATGAGTTCGTACCTCCCCCCATGACTGTGTAGGTTTCCACCGGATGATTTGCTTTCCTGCTACGGTCCAAAGGCATACTAGTTAGTAGGTAAATTGGTCATTGTAAATTGTACGTGTGTGTCTGTTATGAAGACATTTTAAGAAGTTGTACTGCAGGATTTACCAATGAAGGAATACCAAGAAATTTCCTCCAAAGGTAAACTTACTGTCTACCTGCTTATCATCTCAAAGACAATTCTGTTGTACTTTTGGTGTACAAAAAATATGGTGTTTGCATCTGTTGTTGCTTGGAAGATAAACATGGGGCTGCATTCATGATGAAAGAAATTGAAGATAGCCTGCAATTTTACTAACTTTCTTTTTAAATTAATTTTCAGTAATTTGACAATTAACCTGCCATATAAAAAATTTATTTCTTTATATGCGGAGGCACTAGCAGGATGAAAATGGGCAATTTGAATCTTAAAAAGTTGTCAAGAAACAATATTTTAAAATCCTTGTACTGAGAGAGACAACCAAAAGTATGGAATTTTCACAGGTTCCATTTTACGCAAATGAATAGATTCTATCAGAACTGATTGAATTAGATGAGAATTTTAAAAAGGGCAGCATAAAAACCCAATAGATCACAAGTAATTCTTGACACAGTGTTCCCATAAATGCTAAACACTCCTGATTGCCCTAAACTTGACATTCATAGTTTTTTCAGTAAACCAAGTTCAATCCATGAAGCACAAAGTAACTTACCATGATACCTCCCTAAACCTCCAAAGCATTACGAAGTAAACTAGAACTTGTATTTATAAAAAACCATGAATATTTTAGCAGTAATACCACTAAAAATCCAGAATAACTCATTGGCTATGAAGACAAGGACGACAAATCTGGTGAATATTACCAACGGAACAGAGAAATCTTAATAACTCATCAGGGGTGATTGATAAGTTCGTGGCCTAAGGTAGAAGGAGATGGAGTTATTAACTTCAAACTTTCTGCATTATCACTCAAAGCATTGAACTGCACATGCATGTAACAAGAGCTGTATAACTCATCTCCTTCTGCCTTAGGCCACGAACTTATCAATCACCTCTGCTGTGGACACTTTCTGGAGGTCCAAGATCCGTATGCTCCACGACCGCTGGACTGTGTGTGTAAATGTAGGAGGGGACTATGTTGAAAAATAAATGTGCTAAGTTTTCTAAAATTGACTCCTTCTACCTTAGGCCACGAACTTACCAATCACCCCTCGTCTACAGATAAATCAGTTCATCCATTCCTAATTTGAAAACTAAAGATAGATCAAAAATATACCGATCCAATTATTTAACATTTTCCAAACTATTAATTTTCATCCACAAGCTAATTTTTTCCCCACTAACTGTAATGAAAGCTCCACATATTCAGCAATGCCTTAAAAGATGAAACATCGACAAAGCTAAGCAATTGTCCCAAAAACAAAGTTTAATCATGTCCAATGGTTCTTCCTTAACATCTGTCTCCTTTTACCTAGTGTTAATTTGCACACTTTATCAACAGTCACCATCACAAGTTTATTCTGTAAATCATGTTGTGAGGACAAAGCCTAACAGGTTATGGTACTGGGCAAAACATAGCATATAGAAAATAATATAAAGGCCAGGCTACTCACTTGGATAGAAATAAAGGAGTAACAATGTTGTTAATGATCTACTGAATGGCATTTTAGAGAGAGATTCAGACATCTCGTACCTGAAGTAAAGCATTCAGGTACAAGTAATTAAGGAAAATAGTATACTAGATTTTATTGCAAGGCAGATGGAATATAGCATGTAGAACTATCTCACTACAATTGTTCAGGGTATGTAGAAAGTTACTGAATTAGCAGCCAGAATCCCAAACCATGGAGCTAATGCACTGTTGCAAATATATACTGATAGCCTTTGCCTGTCATCTTTTCTGCTCTCACTAACATCTGTCATCCTTTTCTGGTCTTGCTACAACCAAATCCAGACCACCAATGTGGTTGATTCTTATGTACCTCTTCAACAATTAAAGGATGCACAATAAATGCAGTCATTGGCTGGGACATGTTGAAGGTCAGTTTATTCCCACTGAGCCCTTCAGATTTAGGAAACTATGCTTCCTCCAGCATTCAACAAAACAGTGGATATTTTAGTTCAGTGCTATTTTCCTGTACTAATGCCATATCCTCCAATTCCCTTAATACCTGAAACAAAATAAAAATCACATCTCAAATATAATCAATGACTCAGCCTCCATGAGAATTTTGGGTTAAAAAATCCATAGTCTTATCTACCTAATTTCGTAACTGGAGTTATGATCTTTGATTATAGACACCCCCAATGGGAAACAAAAACATTATCCTTGTATTTTCCAAGCCCAATGCCAAAAATGTTGTATTTTTAATTAAATACATCACATATTCCATTCAAATATCCCATGAACAAATAATAAACTTCATCTTGGGAGCACATTCTGCCCCATGGGTAGATACCACAGACACGAATTGAACATACCATGGAATTTGCACCTGAAGCTCCCAAACTGGTTAAATAATCAGATTATAGAAACAAGTAAACTGCAAATTAAAGGTACATTCTTTTGAGAGCTAAACAGATGCCAGAATTTCAAACTTCAGGGGGCAGGATATTATAAATTGATGGTAGCTAGGTCGTTGCAGTTTATAAGCAACATTGAATATATGCTGCACAAGTTCAAGTTCTAAAATATTGAAAAGAGGCAGAAACTCAGGCCTGTAATTTTCAGCTTTATTTGCACAGATCATGATGACACTTGCACAAAATTACTGAACAATGCCTTGGTTTTAAATTCAAAACCTTATGAGTACACCCATTGTTCTTTGGCAACATACATTAAATGCTGGAGGCCAAGCAGCATCTCTGGAAAACAGGCCTCAGGCCTCCCATCCCATGATCCTCCCCCTTCTCCAGCTCTGTATCCCTTTTGCCAATCAACTTTCCAGCTCTTAGCTTCATCCCTCCCCCTCCTGTCTTCTCCTATCATTTCAGATCTCCCCCTTCCACTTTCAAATCTCTTACTATCTCTTCTTTCAGTTAGTCCTGACAAAGGGTCTCGGCCCAAAACGTCGACTGTACTTCTTCCCATAGACGCTGCCTGGCCTGCTGCGTTCCACCAGCATTCTGTGTGTGTTGGTTGAAGAATGGCAATTGGATTTCAACTTAGATAAATGATAGGTGATGCACTTATGGACAGACAAATCAAGATATGGCTTAAGCAGTAAAAGGCAGGGCACCAATGAGTGTTGTGGAACAGAGGGACCTAGAAAAAGTGCTTAATTTGCTGAAAATAACCGTGCAAGAGGACAAGGTGGTGAAGAAGGCGCTTAGCATGCTGTCTTAATCAGTTAGGACATTGAGTTTGGGAGGAGAGATATAATGTTGCAGTTAATCAAGTACTTAGTGAGGCTGCACTTGTGGTATTTTGCAGTCTAAGTCGTCTTATTATAGGAAAGACATTGTCAACCTGGACTAGAGGGTTTGAATTAGAGTGACAATGGCCACACCGGATCTTTATTCCTCAGAATGTAGGAGAATGAGGGGTGACTTCATAGAAGTTTTTAAAATCATGAGGGGGTACGGATAAGGTGGACAGTCATGGTCTTTTTCGCCATGGTTGGAGAGTCCAAAACCAGAGGGCACACATGTAAGGTAAGAGGGGAGAGATTTAAGAGACCCGAGAGGTAACATCTTTACACAAAGGGTAGAGCGCTCCTGGAATGAAATGCCAGAGGAAAAGGTTGGATGCAAATGCAATCTTTGAGAAGCTTTTGGATAGGTTGCATGGAGGGGAAATTTAGATGGTTATGGGCTGAACACAATCAGGAATAATAGAAACGATGCTTTGGTCAGCATGGACCAGTTGGACCAAGATGTCTGTTTCCATGCTGTATTACTTTACGATTCTTATTTCAAGATGTTGTTCCTCCCTGTGTTCAGTATCATCCCACCAATTGCTACTAGCCTCCCTCCTTTCATCATTTTAACAGTTACTAGCATCTAGCAATAGCAGTCGTCTCTTCACCATGAACATTTGATTCCATTCAAAATTCAGATTTATCACATGTATATTGAAGCACACAGTGAAAGGCTATATTTGCCGTAACAACCAACACACTGAAAGATGTGCTGGTGCAGCCTGCAAGTGTCGCCACAAATTTGAACGCCAACATAGCATGCTCATAAGGTTTGGCAGAACATAGAATACAGCAAGTTGCAAAGCAAGCCTCATTTCTTCCTCTCATCCACATACACAGTCCTCCAACTGCAGGACAAGCCATCCTTGGCTTCCAGTGGATGAGCTCACAGACACTGAGTCTTCAACTTCCCCAGTGGCCTTGCAGACATTCACAGACTCTGGAGTCCAGCCATCAGGCCTGGACTTCTGAATGACCTTCAAGCTTCGATCTTCTGTACCAACCCTGGACTCTTCAATCAACAAACACTATGCCCTGAACTCTACTTGCATCAATTCATATACATGGGCTCACAGGCCCTCATTCCTCCTGCCCACACAGAACTCTGATTCTGGAACCTGCTGATGTCGTGCTGACCCGGGGGGGGGGGGGGGAAACGGACAGTGGGGAGAGGTTAAGGACAGCACGAATTGATGCTGGCCTGACATCCAACCAGGGATGTCCTATGTTGACATCAGTGGAGCAGAAGCTTAAACTCCAGCCTGACCTCTAATTTACCCAAATTCCTGATCCTAAAGCCTATTCTGACCCCTAAACCACCCCCGCCATTCCCAAAACTATCTGTACAAAGCTAAAAAATCACAACTAAAAAACAATTAAGTCTGAGCCGTGACCTCGGAGACCTTTCCTTCAGTCTCCACCAAGAGCTGCGGTCATTTCTTTCACGATATTCATACAGCCATATAAGCCTATTACATCCAGACTCAATGGACTGAAATGTTGTTGGCATAAAAATTCTATTTGCCAGATCTTTGTCTACATTTGCGTATAACGCTCAGTTGTAAAAATTCTACAATGTTGAGGCATCTTCAGAATCCTAGTGGCACACTACTTTTACATTTCATGTTTGCTACGCTGTTAACTAGGCAATCTCCTACCTAATACCAATATGTTACTTCCTACACCATGACCAGCTAATTTCTATTCAACAACATTTCAAGATTTGGGAAGTTTTTTTTTTAAAACTTATTTTTAAAAAGATTTTTTTAAATTGGAGAAAGTGGACCACTGCACAGGGGAAGGAATCAATCTTTCTCCCAACAGTTTTTCCAGTGATTGCACTGATATGTATGGTGGAAAACAGTACGATTATTTACAAGATAAGGCTGAGCGGGCAGACAATACTGGATGCTAATGCATCAAGCCTAGAATACAGAAGGGTAAAGGAAAGAAACCATGATCCTGGGAGAAGTAAAGGGAAAAGAGATAAAGGGAAATAGATGTCAATGATCAGGTCTGAAGCAGAACACACACATAATAAAAAACAAAGTTTAAACAAAAAGAAATTTGAGTATAACTTTGTTAATAAAGGGGACTAGTTGAATAGTGGTCTTAAACTGCAATTTCAGAATGAGTCAAAAAAATAACGTATTTCTTTGTTGATTGCAATGAGAATCAAGTTGAATAGCCTCAATCCAGTTTTTCCTAAGGGCCATCAAAATTAGTGACTTATCTCAAAAGACAGTAGTTCGGCTGTGAGAATGTCATTATAATGATACAAAAGCTCACTTCCTAAAGTCATTAACATCCTGATCTTTTCCCCTCAGCTGTATTATTGGCAGATATACTTCCTGCAGGTAGTTAAGCAGGGAAGGCAAAATTAACCAGAAAGGTACGCTAATCGAGCTAGTTATGAAATCATTAACAGTATAATCAAAATACAAGAAATTGCAGTTTCAAGTTTACTTGTGGAAAATAATAATAAAACAATATCTTCATGCAATTCTTTAGTTGTGTCACAGGCCCCTTTGCAGTGACACTAAGCACAACTCCCAGGCGTTCATAAATATTGCTGTGACAATTACTCAAGAAACTTAATAAGCAATAGTAGTCTGTGTTTCTTCCCTGCAACAGTGGTGTCTAGCATCTGTTAGCCCATGTATTGTAATGGCCAGAATCAACAAACCTTATATCCTAATATTCAATGCAGCCAAGTATTTTCATTGTCTATATGCCAACTGACATTATGTTAGGTGCACCTTTCATTCACCTAAACTTTGCTAAAGCAATGCCTCAGGACTAAATCTCTTATTGTGTGAAAAGCCTTCTTACCCATCCAAGCCTACTACTCAGACACAAATGTTCTCCAAACTTTGCTCGCATGTGCTCATCAACGTTCTTTAGTTACGTTATCAGTGTATAAAAATCTTATATTTACTCTGTTAAACAAGCTCTGGAATTCCTTCTCTTTAAACCCTACCTCTTCAATGAACTGTTTCGTCTCAACACATTGTGGCTCAGGTACTGTGTGAAGTCTTTTTGTGACTGGTAGCCTCTTACCAGCCTCTTTCCCTTTTGCTGGCAATGATTTGGACCTCAACATCAGGGCAACATCAGGGCACTATAAAAAGTCTGCACACAATGCAAAAACTGGCAATGCAAAAAAAAAAAATGGTAGGGAAAGCTTTTGCCTGCTAGAAATAATCAATTGATAAGGCAGAATTTAATCTTAAGTGCAACTACAGCAGAGCATTAGGGAATGTGCAAAAAGACAAAGAATAAATAATAAATAAGAAGAAATTGAGAGGTAGGTAGTATATTTAAATATTTTTAAGAAGGTGGGACTGGTTGTAGCAGTTTAAAATGCTTTCCTTGTTAACCAAAACACAGAGTACAAGAACAGGAAGGCTACTGCAAAAATGCTCAAAATCACCAGCCAGATCACAGTTTGAATACTGCATACAATTCTCGTCACATTACACTTTCCCTGGGTTACGAATGGCTAACATACAGAGATCCCTACATACAAACAGGCTACTATAATATTATTAAATTCAGTAGCCCCACATACATACTGTATATATCTACAAACAGAAGGAATAACTTTCTTTCCACTTATCAGGCTTAATGTGTTCTTGATGTCATTCATTGCAATACTTATGGGGAGGTTACCATATATTAATATGCATTTTCAAAATCAGCTTCTGTAAAAACAAAATCTATTCATTACCCAGTAAGGTCTGTATAGGAAAGTATCATGACTTTGAAGAGGGTGAAGAGGAGATTTACAAATATGCTTTGCTAGGACTGTAAACCTGTAGCCACGAGGAAGAGTTGGTTTTTATAGAAGTAAGACTGAGAGGAAACAATCACAATACTTAAACGTATAAGGGGCTAAGTAATTTGTTTAAGAATTGGAGGGAAGAATAAAATAGTTTCACCAATAAAGTGGTGCCTACAAGGTTTACTTAAGCAGAAACATATGCTTTACCCAGACACTGCAATGATTTAGCATCACATTTTCCATGAGTATGGAAATTAAGCTAAATGTTTAGTTAAGAACATCAGGTAACAAAACTCAAATTGCTAAGCTGGCAAAATACTAATAGCCTCTCCACTTTATAAAATCAACTCTCCATCATAAAGCTCATAATAAAACATCAACACAAGAACTGTGCTATCAGCTTTCATCACCATTCCAACGATTTCACTAAATTACTGCTGGAGTGGAACAACTAGAGTTGGATACAATAAAGATATTATTTTGTACATGAAAGCCAATCCAATACCTCATGCTAAGGTGTGCCCTGCTCACAGTAATCTTGCTATATGATGCACCAGACACCTTCACAAGTTTCCACTGAGACTGAAAAAAAATGTATTTTTCTTAATGAACTTAATTGTTTATATCATCCCTACTGCAAGCTTCCTTTGTCCTGCCAACTTCATGACCAACCCATTCTACTTTCAGAAAAAGTTATTTTAAACTATTTGTTAATTTTTAAACTTACAAAAATACTTTATCTGATGGGTAGCATTGGGATGGTTGAGGCAGGTGAAAAAAGTTACTGAATTATGTGATACCAGAGAGCAGAATCAACAATTGAAATACTGTTGCTGAAGTCCCACTGACAGCAGCACTTTCCTTGACTGAGCTCAGGGCAGAACAAACAATGGCATTTGAAAAGACCTTCAAAACAACTCATTCTTAATTCTTATACAGTTTCTTCTACCAATACCTCAAAGGCAGTATATATTATTAAAGACCCTCACCACCCAGGACATGCCCTTTTCTCCTTAATACCAATAGGGGAGGTGGTGCAGGAGTCTGGAGACCCACACTCAACTTTTTAGGAACATTTTCTTCCCCTCCACCATTAGATTACCAAACACTCAGTGAACACCAAGTTAGTCAGCCTGTGCACTAGTTACTTTAGTAACTTACAGTAATTTTTGTCTTGCACTGTTGCTGAAAATCAAATTTCATGACAAGTGATAACCATCTTGATTTGGATACAGCTAAAGTGGAATTTGTAAGGATGAACTGGAGTACTTGAATGCAAGCATAAGTCACATGTTAAGTTCTATATTTGAATGGCCTATTAATATTTTGCAAATATTCTAACTAAAAACAAGCACACACTCATGTGCAATCACATTAAAATGATTGAAAAAAGGCAAAAAAACTTCACTGTTAGCATATATGAAGATACTTTGTATCTGATCTCATTATTCTTCGGAAAAATTATTCAAAATGATACATTTTTCCAGTGCGTGCATTTTACATAGAAAACCGACAGCACAATACAGGCCCTTCGGCCCACAAAGCTGTACAGAACACGTCCTTACCTTAGAACTACCTAGGTTTACCCACAGCCCTCTATTTATCTAAGCTCCAAGTACATAAAAGATCCTATCGATTCCACCTCCACCACCACCGCCGGCAGCCCATTCCCCTGACATCTCCTCTGTACCTACTTCCAAGCACCTTAGAACTATGCCCTCTCGTGCTAGCCACTTCAGCCCTGGGAAAAGCCTCTGACTATCCACACGATCTGTCTCTCTATCTTGTACACCTTTATCAGGTCACCTCTCATCCCCCATCGCTCCAAGGAGAAAAGGCCGAGTTCACTCAATCTATTCTCATAAGGCATGCTCGCCAATCCAAGCAACATCCTTGTAAATCTCCTCTGCACCCTTTCAATGGTTTCCACATCCTTCCAATAGTGAGGCGACCAGAATTGAGCACAGTACTCCAAGTGGGGTCTAACCAGGGTCCTATATAGCTGCAACATTACCTCTCGGCTCTTAAACTCAATCCCACAATTGATGAAGGTCAACACACCGTATGCCTTCTTAACCAGAGTCGACCTGTGTAACACTTCGAGTGGCCTATGGACTCGGACCCCAAGATTCCTCTGATCCGCCACACTGCCAAGAGTCTTACCATTAATGCTATATTCTGTCATCATATTTGACCTACCAAAATGAACCACTTCACACTTATCTGGGCTGAACTCCATCTGCCACTTCTCAGCCTAGTTATGCATCCTATTCATGTCCCGCTGTAACCTCTGACAGCCCTCCACTATCCACAGCACCCTCAACCTTTGTGTCATCAGCAAATTTACCAATCCATTCCATTCCTCCACTTTCTCATCCAGATCACTTATAAAAATCAAATTTTAAATTTGATTTCCAGCCTTTGCAAAAATCTTCTTTTTGAAATAACACTATTTTACAAGTCACTCACATGCGAGCCTGCATTTTGAATGAGTTTTGGCCCTAGAAAATGGTCTGTATTGTTATTACTAGCAATGTGATGCATCATTTGTACATGTGTCAAGAATTGCAAAATGAAGTGTGATTTTTTTTTACAAAAATTCTGAGGGAGTGAATTTCATTTTACATCTGTTTTCTTGAGTGATAATTTGTGAATTTCATAAAGGCAAATTTCTGTTATCCAGACCTGCTATAACGGTGGTTGGGTGTCACCTGTACTGTATTGCTGAATCCTTTCCTGATCTTTCGTAATCTAACAGAGTCCACTACATATTACAGATGTGGTTAAAACAACTGCATCTGCAAGATGGACAGAAATGCCAAAAGGGTACACAGAAACCTCAATTAGGTTTTGTAACATTGTGGCTATTGTATGATCCCCGACAAAAGATACAATCTCACAGCAGTTAGGGATTGACAATATCACTCACAATCCATAAGGACTACATTAAAAAGTGGCAATAAAAGTTACCATAAAGCTCTTGAAGAACTTTAATAAAGTCAATAACAAACACACTACATTTTTGAGGATGTAGTAGCATTACGATTAACCTATTAAGACTGCGTTTAATCAAAGCAAGCTTAAATGGGGGAATTTAAATTCTAGCGATTAAATGAATATGAAATGAAATGCCATTATCCAGTAATGGTGACCTTAAGACCATCAACAAAAATCTCAAAATCACACTTAAATAACTTATGCCTGACAGGAAAATAAGTCTGCTGTCCCGTACACGGTTCAAGTTCCAGAATAACTGCCTGCCATAAAGGCCTAGCAAGCCGCTCATTTTAGACATTATTATGGATAGCTGAAAAATGCTTGCCCGGCCTGTGATATCAAAAGACAGTAATATTAAAAAAAACATGGAAAAGTCCCACAATGAGACACGATTAAAAGGCACTGCATGACAAATGCAGGCGGGTCACTCTGATTGGGTACGGAAACCCCCCCATTGCAGGCACCCCACAGGCGGGAGCGGCGAGAGGCCTCACCACGTGCATTCGTACAGACTCCAGCAGACAATCAGGCAACCCCAGTTAGATCCCCACCCACATCACACAAACAGGCTCAGCCGAACAAGCAGCCGTCCACACACCAGGTTAACTTCTCAACCACCCACTACACATCAGGCGCATGTTAGCAAACGCCTGGCAACCCCAACACCGGAGATCCTCCGCCTAGTACGGGACGTATTCCAGCAAACACCGCCGTCTTCATGACACCACCCCTGTCCCCAAAACATCAGGCACGGAACAAGCAGTTGCCCCTTACCCTCCCTAACATCAAGTACGGACCAAATGCTGCTCAACCTTAAACACAGACCAAACATCACCGCATCCCGACCCCAACATCAAACACGAATGATCCTGATCAGAGTACTCTTAAGAGTACATAGGAGCGACCAGAACAGCTGGCAGGACGTTACTGGGGCCTAGTAGTTAGACAAACCACCTGTAGGATCATTAAACATAAACATAAGAAGCAGCTTGTTCCCCCCCCCCCCCCCACTCCCGACCAGCTCTAAACTCACCAGTTCCGGGAGTCCAGGGCAGAGGAGATCAGCCTCTGTTCAGAGAGGCAGGCCCCGAAGGGAAAACGGATGGAAGGGGGCGAAGATGGTTGCAAGAAACTGGCGGCCTGCCCAGTAGCCGAATGAAGGGGGAGGGGGAGATATAGGAGTAGATCGGTAGGAACAATAGTCCACGTCCCTTCGACAACGAGAGAGGGGGTAAGGTAAAATCGAGGGAGGCCTAAGGAAAGGTAAAAGGGGGGGAGGGCAAAGGGTAAAGGAGGGGGGAAAGGGGTTTGAGGGGTGAATAGGAAAGGTTTTGACGGGGAGAGCCGCCGCCGCCACCTGCCTACAGTCCACAATCCACGTACACTGAACACCCGACGCAGAAACCGCCGCACGGGACTCGCCACTCGGCAGCGCGAGACCAACTGCCGCAGCGCCTCCCCACCACTCAGCCAATCACAACGGCCGGGGCTGCACTGCCGCGCTCATCGTCAGCGTCGCACTCCGCCCAATGGCAGGCGGGCGGGCAGCTCAGTGGCTCCACCTCGGCCAATGAAAGGCCGGAACGTGCGCAGTCTCCTCACCGGGAATACAGTATCCGTTACGCGGCTTTGCTGCGGACGAACTTAGTTCCCAGTCACTTGCGTGTTGTTCCACTGTTAGCGAGGTAAATGTTTGAATTGCTGTCCACCATGAATGTTCAGAACCCTTTGCTCTCATTGGAACAGACATATATTGGGCCAAGCAGTCCAAGACATCCAATCACAAGCTAGTTCTTGAGGTATCGATGTAATGGGGCTCATAAGAGGACGAGATATGAAAGCGCAGGAGTTATTGACTCTTTCCTTCGATCCGAGAACCTAAAACCTCCTTCCAGTAAACATGCCTAAACTTCTTTAAGTCAGGCATAACCTGTAACGTCGACTGTTTATTCCCTTCCATAGATGCTGTCTGACTTGCTGAGCTCCTCCAAAATTTTGTATGTTCAAATTTACCTTGTCCATTTCCGACACCTCCCTCCCCTTTCTAGATCTTTCTGTCTCTATCTCTGGCGATAGCTTATCTACTGATGTCTACTATAAGCCTACTGACTCTCACAGCTATCTGGACTATTCCTCTTCTCACCCTGTCTCTTGCAAAAATGCCATCCCCTTCTCGCAATTCCTCTGTCTCCGCCGCATCTGCTCTTAGGATGAGGCTTTTCATTCCAGGACGAGGGAGATGTCCTTTTTTAAAGAAAGGGGTTTCCCTTCCTCCACTATCAACTCTGCTCTCAAACGCATCTCCCCCATTTCACGCGCATCTGCTCTCACCCCATCCTCCTGCCACCCCACTAGGGAAAGGGTTCCCCTTGTCCTCACCTACCACCCCACCAGCCTCCGGTTCCAACATATTATTCTCCGTAACTTCCGCCACCTCCAACGGGATCCCACCACTAAGCACATCTTTCCCTCCCCCCCCCACCCCGCTTTCCGCAGGGATTGCTCCCTACGCGAATCCCTTGTCCATTCGTCCTCCCCACCGATCTCCCTCCTGGCATTTATCCTTGTAAGGGGAACAAGTACTACACATGCCCTTACACTTCCTCCCTTACCACCATTCAGGGCCCCAGACATCCGCTGCTCCCGATGTGGCCTTCTATATATTGGCGAGACCCGACACAGACTGGGAGACCGTTTCGCTGAACACCTACGCTCTGTCCGCCAGAGAAAGCAGGATCTCCCAGTGGCTACACATTTTAATTCCACGTCCCATTCCCATTCTGATATGTCTATCCACGGCCTCCTCTACTGCAAAGATAAAGCCACACTCAGGCTGGAGGAACAACACCTTATATTCCGTCTGGGTAGCCTCCAACCTGATGGCATGAACATTGACTTCTCAGACTTCCGCTAATGCCCCACCTCCCCCTCGTACCCTATCCGTTATTTATTTATATACACACATTCTTTCTCTCTCTCTCTCCTTTTTCTCCCTCTGTCCCTCTCACTATACCCCTTGCCCATCCTCCGAGTTTCCCCCCTCCCCCTTTTCTTTCTCCTTGGGTCTCCTGTCCCATGATCCTCTCATATCCCTTTTGCCAATCACTGTCCAGCTCTTGGCTCCATCCCTCCCCCTCCTGTCTTCTATCATTTTGGATCTCCCCCTCCCTCTCCCACTTTCAAATCTCTTACTAGCTCTTCCTTCAGTTAGTCCTGACGAAGGATCTCGGCCCGAAACGTCGACTGTACCTCTTCCTAGAGATGCTGCCTGGCCTGCTGCGTTCACCAGCAACGTTGATGTGTGTTGTTAAAATTTTGTGTGTGTTGTCTTCCAGGTAAAGTGGTGATTGTATTTTTCCAGTCAAGATGTAGATCTTCTCTATACTGGGGAAAATGTATATATTGGTGAATAATACACACAAAATGCTGGAGGAACTCAGCAGGCCAGGAAGCATCTGTGGAAAAGTGTACAGTCGACGTTTCCGTAGATGCTGCCTGGTCTGCTGAGTTCCTCCAGCATTTTGTGTGTATTGCTTGGATTTCCAGCATCTGCTGATTTTCTCTTGTTTATACAGTATATTGGTGAATACTACATCCAGTCAATCTTCAAGGCTGATCTGGATCTATACCTGCACCTCATTGTACTTGTGCATTAAATTCCAGTTGACATGTAGTTCCCAGCTCCTTTTCACTGTTTCGTGCCCACTCTGGCCACTGTCTTTGGCCTCTTGGATTGTTTCAATAAAATCCAACATAGGTTGAGGAAGAGCATTGTGTCTTCCAAGTAGGATTACTGGAGCTTCAGGACCTAATATTGCAAATAACTAATTCAGACCTATTGCCACTTGGTTTCAATTTGTAGACCCTTCGTCAGAATTGGGAAACCCTTATTTATCACTCATTCACTGTTCTGATATGTGGTGTTTGACATGAAACATTAATTCTGTAGATGCTGCCTGATCTGTTGAATTTTTGCAGCATTTTCTGTTTTATCCAGGGGTCAGTTGGGTGAATGTTCATCGTCCTCCCTCTATGACAAGTGCATCTTTTCTTAAGGAAGGAGTTGAAACCTGCGTACAGTATTACAGATGTGGTCTCACCATGGCCTTGTATAAATGTTGCACAAAATCCTTGCTTACTTAAAACCCCTTACAATGAAAGGCAACATATCATTTGCCTTCTTAACTGTTTATTGCACCTGAAGCTTTGCTTTCAGTACCTGATGTATAAGCTCACCCACATTAATGTTTCCTAAGTGGATAACTTAATATTTATATATGTTGTACTGTATCGGCCATGTAATTCTCCACTCACTCAATTTTTAAAATTCTTTGCATCCTCTGCACAATGCACAATCCCAGCCAGTTACCTATACTCAGATACACCACATTCACTGATTCTTCCATAAATAATTCACCAATTACAGCATCAAAACACTCCGGTAGATTTGTCAAACATAATTTCTTTTTTGTAAACCTACAATGACTGTGTTTAAGCCCACTGATATTTTCTAAGTGCTCTTCTTTGTAATAGTTTCCCTACTTCTGCTATTAAGTTAAGTCAATTTGCAGGTTCCTGTTAAACTTCTGTAATTTTTAAATAGTTGAGCTGCATTTGCTACTTACAATTCCATAGTTCATAGAATTTCAGAAGAAAACAACCAATATGTTCATCATTTCTGTAAGAATCTCTTTTAGTACTTTGGATGCAGTGGATCATGCCTCTGGGGTTCATTCAATTTGATTTCAGCCTCATTAATTTCTTCAGCACTTTTTTTTAACTTAACACTAATTTCCTTTAACTCCTCCTGCTCATAAGTCTCTTGCTTCGCTACCATTTTTTCGGAATTTATTTGCATTTTCTTTGGCAGATCCAAAATATTTGTTCGATTTCTTTGTTCCGCATTATAAATTCCCCACTTGCTGGCTGTGAAGACCTGCACAAGCCTTCAGTAATCCTCTTCTTTTATACATTAGAATCATTCACGTCTGTTATCTTTTCAGAAATTACACATGATTGCATTCTAACACATTGATATTTCTTCCTAATAGATGCAGAATAAGTGTGTTTTAAAAATAAGTTGAATATGAATATCACAAACTAGGAACAGGATTGGGCCATTCGGCTTTGTTATTCAAAGAGATCATGGTTAATCTGATGGTAACCGCAACTCCACATTCTTCCCTACCCCTTGTTACCTTACTTATTGAGAATTTATCTAAATCTGCCTTAAAGTATTCAGAGACTTTCCCTTCACTGTCCTTCGTGAAGCAAGTTCCAAATACTCACCAATCTTTGAGGATTTTTTTTCTTTGTCATATATCTGAATTAAATAACTGGCTTTTTAAAAAGAACAGTGATTCCTGGTTTGGATGGTGGGGTGGAGATACATCTCTACCAATTGAGGTGCAAGGAGCTCTTTCCCTCTGCTAGCCTGCAGATCACCCTGGGGTTAGGTGTAGCACCTGCTTAGCCCCATGATTAGGGTCACATGAAGTCATGGGAGCAGGTGGTAGATGGTCGTATGAGCAGGTGGAGATATCACAGGTTCTGGTTATGCAACCACTAACACAGGCATGTGATCTCTGAAGAGCATTGGTAATGGTTGGAATCACCTGTCTTGTGAAGACACTGCCCGGAAGAAAACAATGGCAAACCACTTCGATCTCACAGGATTCTGTATATTTCAATCAAGTCCACTCACAATGTTCTAAATTCCATCTGATAGAATCCTAGTGGTCCAAACTTTCCTTACATGAAATGTTGCAAACTTCATGTACACATATTTAGAGTTTGTCAGTTGATGATATTGTATTTCACATTAAAGAGACGGGTTGTGGGAGGGACTTCTTTCACCTGCTCCCCAGATCTGATAATATATTTTGAAGAATAACAGGGTTGTTCTGGGGAACATTTATTCTTCTCAATCAACATCACTAAATAGATTTAGCTGATCAATAATATTTACTCTTACTGTGTGCAGTAAGGTGTATTAAGTTGTGTAAGAAATTACAAACTGAAGAGCAGAATTCTAGTAATGTACAATTTTTGCACATTACAACAGTGATCATGTCTTAAATCCACCCTTTTGCTCTGAAAAGGATTGCTTTGGGATTCTGAAAGATGGTATATAAACATATTTATTCTTGAAATACAAAAAGGTACAGTCTTCTTTTAAGCAAAAATGTAGTCTTTAAACCCAGCATAATTCTGATTAGATGCTGAACCAAGGACACAAAATGAGAGCCATTAAAAACAGTTTTTGCTTTGAATTCTCATCAATCTTGTGCCAGAACTATCAATTGCTTTTCATATTTATACACCAACTTTTGTATATCTGTTGCAATCATAAGCCATATTCTGATATGTCCTTTTCCAATCTAAAAGACAACTTTGAGACAATTGCAGTCCATATAAGTCTTATTAGTCAGTCTCTTGCTGGAATATATGTAATATTTCAGTAATATTTGAGTAATATTGTAAATATATTGTTTGATTAAGCTTTCTTTGTTTACATTATTCATTATGGATTGATGGAAGAAGTGTGTGAATGGCATACATCACTACGCCACTACATCATATATGACAGCCTTACTAAAAAAAAAGAAAAACTAATTAGACAAGTATCCCGACTACTGTATTTTTCTTTCTATTAGTTTCTAGAGTTATGAAACATAACAGTGTTAACAAGGAAATTTAAAAATGAACTCGGGACGAAGACATACCTGTTGAACCGCAGCACGTCTTCCTTCATAAGGGGAAAAAAATGTTCGAGTTTTAAAAAGAGGCAGGAAACGGGTAAAATTTACAAGCAACGTGTATGACCATGGGTTTATAAACAGTGAATACCCCTGGGTGACGATAATAATTTTTTTAAAAAGCAGAAATGGCTGGTTACGTCGGAAATATACAGTAGACACATTTGATTGCACAACAGATAATTGGGTGATATTTATTGAATGAATTGAGCAATATTTTGAAACAAATGAAATAGCCAAATTATAAATGATTGCCAGCATTGGTGAGTGCGATAGGTGGAAAAACATGCAGTTCGGTCAGAAGTTTAACTCCTCCATCCAAACCCACTGAAATGAGCTTGACTGATATCATGAACATAATACAGGAATAGTTAGCACGAAAACCATTGTTGATCACAGAATGCTTTACGTTTCATAAGTGGAATCAAATGGAAGGGGGTCCATTTTGGTTCACACAGCTGACTTGAAGAGATTGTCCGAATGTTATCAGTTCAGTGATGGGCTTAATGATGCACTGAGAGGTCATTTAGTTTGTGGAATCTTAGAAGAAAGCATTCAGGAATGGCTCCTAACTGAAGCAGAATTCACATTTAAAACAGCAGTTGAAATCACTGTATCAATGGAAACAGTAGCCAGAGACTTATTTGAGTTGCGCTCAAGAATGAAAGTGAGAATGAACAAAACTGCAAGATCTAAACAGAAACCTGCCTGGCCAAACAAACTGTTACCATTGTGGCAAGAGTTCACTTTCACCAGACCAATGCAGGCTTAAAGGTAAAACTTAGAAAAAATTCAACAAAGTAGGACACATACAAAGAGCATGTCAGGCAGTCAAGAATAAATGGACTGCATAGGAAAGACAATAAGACAAAAAGTATAGTTACCATTTCAGAAGGAGCAGTAATTTGCAAGCTGTTGGTGAAAAGTCTGATAATGATGAGAGTGACAAGGGACTGAGTAGCCTGAGATTTACAATGAGAAAACTAACAAGAGACAAGCAATATGACGTACATCGGAAGTGAATGACAAATTAATTAACATGGAATTGGATACATTACCACATCATTCAGAGAAGCTTTCCTGTGATGCCTCAGCTTAATTTATAGATACAGTCTTGTCACATTTTATGAGTGATGGAAGTGAACACCCCATAGCTTTTGTATCACATTCCCTTGTAGCCACAGAGGAAATTTATGCACAGGTTGACAGAGAGGCCTTGAATCCAATTTGAAGTGTAAAATGTTTCAACCAGTACTTGTATGGGAGAGAGTTTACCCTCATTACTGATCATCAACCACTGGTGTCTATGGAAGGGTGTTCCACTAACAGCAGTAGCAGGAATGCAGAGATAGGCTCTGTTTCTTGGAGGACTTAATTACAAGAGTGAATTCAAGAGGACAACTAATCATGAAAATGCTGAAGGATTACCCTGTTTACCCTTGGAAAAGGAAATACCTAAAAGAATTTACAAAAGAGGATGTTCTTCTTGACCTATTCTCACTAATGCAGATCAGAAATCTCCCTATTGATCCAAAGGGAAACTAGAAAAACCCATGCGCTGTCTCAGGTCCGCTTGGTCACCCAAAATGGCTGGAATGTACAGCAGGAACTCCAGTTCCCCCCGTTTTACCAGTGCTGGGATAAACCTACCCTTGACAAGGTTTGCCTTGTGTGCTGATTGAGAGTTGTTTTACCATCCAGACTCAGAGGTGAAGTGTTGGAGGAGCTAAATGTTGGTCATCTAGGCATGGTCAAAATGAAAGCATTGGCTTGAAGTTTTTTCAGGGTGCCAGGGATAAATCAGCAGATCGATCAGCTTGCCATGCACTGTTTGGAATGCCAATGTCTAGAAGATGCCAAGAGCATCCCTGAATTGCCCTGGCTGAGGATTCATTTTGATTTTGCCAGACCATTCATGGGCACAAATTTCTTGGTAGTAGTGGACGCAGCTACAAAGTGGCCAGAAATGTTCCCAAAGTCTCCACTACAGCCTTGCACACTGTTGATGTGTTGAGAAACCTCTTCTCAAGGACAGGTGTTTTATTGCTACAAATACAGTGAAACTTACTGAGTCCATCTTGCAGCATGCTAAGATGCAGACTGCAGGACTCCACCAAGGTGAATTGCTTTCAATATGTAGCTTACTTACTTTTGAAAACAAATGTAGCAGAAGAGCAACATCATTTGAGTGAAAACTAAACCTACTATATGTCTAATGCAATTATTGTCAGTGGTGTGTATTGAAAAAGATTCTTAATTTATTTAAGTTTAATGTTACAGTATTTTTCAAGTTATGTATTGGTGCTCATGAATAATCATGCCTGTCTTCAATTATGTATAGAGAGAGGAAATCATATTTTAATATTTGGAGTGCTCATAGCTGAGGGATGATTGTCACGAATTACCAGTGTTAATGCAGTTAAGGTGGAAGATTCCCTATGAAGAGCAGTTTTCCTTTTAGCACAAAAGCCCTGTGGTTTCCTGGAGACCCATCTGATGCCTGTTTTCAATTCATGGATCATATAATAGGAAATACTATAACTGGCATATGCAGAATTTTAAATCCTGTTGAATTCACGGAGAATATTTATTTTGGTTCCACTTTGTGCACTTTCTTGGAATCTGTTTGACCATGTAGCATTGAATTGCTGCCAATGGCTTCCGGAATGTAATCTGTTGAGGACAAATGTACAAGGGCCAAATGTATTACATGCTATAGTTAGCTAAATTTTATAAAATTTGTACCTGTTTTCTGAACCCTGACACTATGCAGTATGTGTTAAGAGCTCATGACTGATATTAAGGTAATAAATAATCAAATATGTGCACAAGAGAACTAAATCGTTCTTAAAGGCACTTTGCTCTTTGAATGACGATCTTTGTGTACTTCAATGAAAGCCTTTGTAGATGCAAAGAAGAGTCAATCAGCCAAAAGAAGGAGATAGGAGAGTGCACGGGAATGAAGGTATGGGTCAGTGATTTCTCAACGGGCAGCTGTCACTGGATTCACATCCTTTAGTGCAAAATGTTCATGGAAACACTCCAGGGTGGCAGCCTTGGCAGAAAATCACCAGAATGGTCTCTGTAAGATTTGCGTGCAATCTATTAATGCTTCCACGCTGAAAAGGCCTTGCTGTGCAGACACATGCCCTTGCCTACCCAGCCTGCTACTGTGAGCTGAAAAGAATAGTTGAGACATTTTGTCCTTGAATTTGAAATTTCTGTGACTTCCCTGACTCAACAGGAGCTGTAAACTCCAAGACACTATAGAGGTCAGTAGTAATGGCCTGGAATGACCCTGAGTCTAGGAAGATGAGTGAGGCCACGGTGTTAATTACTGCAGACAAAGCAATCAGGTGCTAATCCACTGAGAAGTCGCAATGAATAGGTCTACTCCATAATCAAGTTCGCAGACGACACCACAGTGGTTGGTCTGATCAGAGAGGATGACGAGATGGCTTACAGGGACGAGGTCTAGCACCTGGCTGCGTGGTGTGCCGACAACAATCTGGCCCTTAACACCCAGAAGACCAAGGAGATTATTGTGGATTTTGGGCATGCCAGGAGTCACACTCACGTCCCCATCTACATCAACAGAACTGTAGTGGAGTGTGTATCAAGCTTCAAATTCCTTGGTGTCCACATTTCTGAGGATCTCAGCTGATCCCTGAACTCCTCCATCCTGATCAAAAAGGCACAACAGCGCCTTTATTTCCTGCAGAGCATGAAGAAAGCTCACCTCTGTCCCAGGATACTGACGGACTTTTACCGCTGTACCATTGAGAGCATACTCACCAACTGCATCTCAGTGTGGTATGGCAATTGTCCTGTATCAGACCGCAAAGCACTCCAGCGTGTGGTGAAAACTGCCCAGCAGATTATCCGCACCCAATTGCCCACCATTGAGAACGTCTACCATAAGTGCTGCCTGGGCAGGGCGAAAAGCATTATCAAGAAGGCATCTCACCCTAACCATGGACTTTTTACTTTCCTCCCATCCGGTAGGCGCTACAGGAGCCTCCGCTTCCGCACCAGCAGGCACAGGAAGAGCTTCTTCCCTGAGGCTGTGACACTGCTCAACCTCTCATCACAGTGTTAAGTAGTATTGCATCCGTATTGTACTGTCTCAGTACTTTTATATTTGTGTGCTGTAGCACTTTTTTTATTCGCAGTTATTTTGTAAATAACACTATTCTTTGCATTTCTGGTCAGATGCTAAATGCATTTCATTGGCTTTGTATCTGTACTTGGCACAATGACAATAAAGTTGAATCTAATCTTCTGAAGGTGAAGCCTATTTCCATCAGAATATTTGTGGAGCTGCTCAAGTGTATATCTGCCTGGGTTCAGTAATTACTTGTCGGTGAACTAGAAAGTCATGAGCTCAAGTTTCAAACTGAGTGGAAAATCCAGGCTACAGTTTAGTTTGGTGCTGAGGAAATTGCTAGAAGTACCATCTCCTAAATGAAGTTTAGGCGCTCTATCTCTTGGGTGAATATATGTAAGATTCCTTGGAATAATGAATCAAATCATAAAACAGATTTAATAATCATTGCTGTTGCTAGAATCTAACTGTTCACAAATTGGTTACCACAATTCTAATTATATTTCAAAATACTTGATTTATTGTCCAACACCATGGGATGTCTTGATGTTTGAAAGTTGCTCTATAAAGCAAGGATTTTTTCTATGTAATCTATTTTTTCAATTGTTTAAGGTTCCTCATGTGAAGAAAAGATGTGTATCTTCTGGGGAATATCTTTCCCTTCATTCAACACCACCAAGAGCATGAAATGCAGCAAGTATTCAACGAATGAAGAAAATTTTGGCAATGAATGGGACTGTTTTAAGTTTTGAGCATAGCCATTCATGGAAACTTAGACATTACAGCAACACAACCTGTAAAATTGGACAGAGTAAGGAAAGGTGGTGATAAAATTGATACACAAGGAAAGATTTATCCTCAAACATTTTAGAAGAAGGGATGTTTAAATGACAAGTTCTAATAGCATAAAACAAAATAATTCACTAGGAGTACTTGTAGCACTTAATGATGAATGCCATGTGAAACAGTTTTGAGCCAGATGTGGTAATCAATAATGACATTTTTCTAAACATTTTCAGCTGCTCCAAGTTTGAAGTAAAAAAAAATGCTGGAAATAGTCAGTACCAATTTCCTCAGTATCAAAGTAAACTATAGTCTGTCTGTGGAGAGAGAAAGAGTTAAAGTTTCAGGTCCATTCAGGTTTTGGTTTCAGACCTAAAATGTTAACTCCATTTCTCTATGTAATATATAAATGGATACAGTATTTTTATTTGCTTTATATAATGCATGAAAACAACTTCAAAGGATCTGCCCAAAGTTCACTTTACCTATTTGACTCTGAGCTTAATCATGTGTCTAAATAATTTCTGATTGGAGTGTCATGCCATATGACTTACTTTATTTCCATCCATGCAACAAATTTAAGATCACATTATGTTCCAGCTTCTCCAGCCCTACAAGTCTGTGTGATCTTTCCAATCCTCAGTTCTACTCTTTAATGTGACCCTGATTTTCTTTACTCAGCCCAATGACTTGGTCTTGCTCTCTTGCCTTTCATCTCCCTAAAACCTACCACTTGAATAACGCATTTCCTTAGAGCTGTACCACTTTATCTGGCTCATTGGCAGCTATAATAATATTTATGTGAAATTCATTGGTACATTTGACAATATTAAAGACACAAAGTGAGTGATAGAAACTTGTCATTTTAGACTATGATATTTATATACCATTAGTTCAGTAAATAGGATTATGGATATCACAAGTCAGCATTCCATGATTTACAAACAAATGTCTAATCATTAATTTTCTCTTTGTGAAAAGCAAAGGAAACAAATGAACTACTTCCACTTCCTATCCCTACCTGCATCTCATTACACACCTTTGTCACTAGCTCAGGTTGTCTTCTGCAGAGATTCCCCATCCATGTCTTCATTACCTTTAACTTTAGTATTCCAATGTTTTTCCAGATGCCGTCTCATTTTCTACCTTTTATAAAGTCATTCCAAACTCTGCAATCTTTCTAGGACTTATTCCTTGTTCTGTTACCCATCAGACTCCTTGACTTTCTATTGCTTCCTGTCAGGCAATACCTCCAATTTAAAATTCTCCTCCTTTCTCATTCACTACCCTCAATGCTTCACCCCTTCCTATTTCTGCAATCTCTCCAGTTTTGCAGTTCTTTGAGATTTGTGTGCTCCTCCAATTCAGGATACTGCACATGCCCATTTTAGTTATTCCCTGACTAGTGTCCACGTCTTCAGAAACGTAAGCCCGTGATTTCTTACTCTCTCTTTTGCCTCTTTTCCTTTCCAAGTAATGCAGAACTTGGAAAATTTTACAAAATAAATTGGCCCCACCATATCCATATTCCCAAATGTTGAGCAAATTATTCCTGTTTACCAGCACTTGATCATAATCCTATGATTATGGTTCTTCATGTACACGTCCAGCTTTTAAAGTGTTTACTAAATGCTTCATGAAATTATGAGGTTGTTAGATTTTCTTCCTTGGAGACTTTGAGGACATTCTTGAAGCACAATATCTCAGGTAACGTAGCAGAAAAACTACGTGAAAAATCCACTTTTCCATTATTTGAAAATCCAGATGTTTCAGCATCTAGTTCACTACATCCCCTTTCCCACATTCTCTTTAAACTCACGGTTCCCTGCTGTCTCCATCCCTTAAAGTTCTGCAGCCCTGTACCCGCAATCCTTTAAACTCTCTATGGATACATTCCCTCAAGCTCATCAAGGTACTGTAATATGGTCCCTTTAACCTCATTGTAGCCCCTTTCCCATACCTACTTTAAACTCACATTCACATGTTCCTACACTCCCTTTAAACGTACCTGCAACCTGTTTCCATGCTCTCGTTGAACTTACCACATCCCTATTCCCACACTTCCTTTAAACTCACCAGGGCCTTGCTCCATATTCCCTTTAAGCACATAACTGGGTTTTGTTTCTGACATTGCCTTTAAGCTCAGTTGATTCACTGGATTTTTTTTATTCTATTGTGTAGCACCTTAAAAAGGTGAATTAAATTTGTGTTGATGTATTAATAGAAATAATATTCAATTATCTGGAAAACCTGCCAGTCCAGCACCACTAATTACTTGAGCCTGCTGGATTATAAGAGCTGTACTGAACTGCTCTCTGGTGTACATCCCAGTCTCAGGAGTATAGCTTTGTTGAATCTCTCATATTTATGATTTGTTTACACTCTTCCCTACATGTAGAACCCGTCTAAAAGCTTCACAAATTTCCACACACTCTTATGCACAATTATCTCTGGCAAATATTGATACTGCAATGACATGAGGAAGTGTCAGACTGGTTTAACTTTGTTCTTATAAATTCAGCTAGTGGAAAGAAACAATTCCTTGCTTACTTCTGAACATTTTCCAGTGAGAAAGAGTTTTTGAGTCTTTTTCTAAACTGTATTCCATGTTATAATTAGTATCCTCTCCATTTCCTAGTTGACTAATTTGCTTATTATGCCTGAAATTGTATTCCATTTTGATGCCACACTCAATAGGCAATGATATGATTGCTCCAAACCAAATGTGTCAATTTGGGAATGAAGCACTCAAAGTAGTGCTTCAAAATATATATATTGAAAACCTGGTCTGTGCTTCATGTTATACTGCTGCAATAGAAAGAAATGTAATTGTATCTACTACAGGGATATTCTAGAGAGCTTTGATTGTAATTATTCTGTACTAAATGGGGCTTGGGAATCCTTGACGGTGACACTAGGTTCAAGGAGTAATGCATTCATCAGCATGGTTATCTCTCATTCAATTAACAAATAATTTTAGTCACTCAGATTCTCTGGAACTGTTCTATTTTATTTCATTTCACTTTTCATCTCCCATGCAGATTTTCCAGCCCAGATCTTGCTGCCTGTCCATCACAGTTTTCATTATCAGATGTTTTGGTATCATTATAAATTTATTAAATGGATCTGTCTGAATCATCCTCTCCATTCAAAGTCAGTCACATTGGAGAGGGTTAGTTACTCCACACAGTGCTGTTTTAACCTGTCACAATTTACTTTGCTGAACTTGTTGGAAATCTCTCCACCTTCCTGTAGAACTCATTCAACACTCTCTGAAGATATTTGTTCTGAAATTATTGATGTCAGTGATGGCAGGCAATTCTGCTTGGTGGCACTTGTCCCTGCATCAGAAGAATGTGGTTGATTGATGTGCAAGCCTGTTCTCAATCTCCAGCCCATTAACAGCTCTGACAGACTGTAGCAATTCACTGGAGGTGTGGAACGATAAGCTAGCAATGCTTTGCAGGGGTCTTTTGCCTGCTGTAGGAGCATCTTAACAGTTTGCACTGTTCTTTCCGCTTTTCCATTTGCCTGTGGTCTGCTTGTCTGGTCATGGTCCCTAGCAAATGCTTTGAATTCTAAGCAGTTGAATTATGGACCATTGTCTGACACAAGTGTCTCTGGTATTCCATGGCAAGCAAAAACAGCTTTCAGGTGTGATATAACTGCTGTTGAGGATGTAGAGGACAGCTTGGACACCTCACCATTCCGTGAGTAGTAATGCACACTGAGAAGATATCTCTCTCTTTTCAGCTCTAAATGTCTGTGCCTGCGATTTGCCATGGAAAGTCTGGGAGTTCTGTGGCACAGAGAGTCTCAGCATGATTTTTGTGCAGTTTCTGCATGTTTCACATTGCTTCACATAATCTCCCTGCTATGTGCTCAGACCAGGCCACCACATGGATTGCCTTGCTCTCAGGTGAAATTTTTTGAGTCTTGATGTCCTTGATGGATTTGACTGATGATTTTGGCGTGTGTAGAAACAGGAATGATGAGTCTGGAGCCCTTTACAGCAAACCATCAAGAATGCTGAGTGTGTCTCTCAAGCGAATAAGATTTAAGTTCATGAGCTTCTGTTGGAACAGCCGGCCATCTATGCTCACAGTATTGCATGGCCTTGCTGCAGATTTGGTCTTTTTTCAACTCAGCACAAATTTCATCCAGTTTATCTGTGATGCAGGAAAGCTTTGACGTATCTGAGCTAAGTAGATGTTGGTATCTTCCATGAGATCAGTTTCCGTCCATTCACTTTTGCATGGCATCCTCAAAAAAGTGTCAGGTGTTGTGAAAGATTTACCAGGGACATGTTCAGTGTCATAACAGTATCACATAAGCCTCATTCTGAATCTTTGCAGATGTGGAGGTAAGTCATCCAAGTGTTTTGAGCTGAGGAGGCTAACAAGTGACTTATGGTCTGTTTCAAGTAGGAATTTATTGCCTATCCAGTAGCAGCTGAAGTATTCACAAGCCCACACAAGAGCCAGTGTCTCCTCTTCAATATGGGTGTAACACTGTTCAGTGGGAATCAGTGCTCTTGCTGCATATGTCACCTGTTTCCATGCACCACTGTAGTGTTGCATGAGCATTCCCCCTGGGCCTAAGGAAGAGGCGACTACTGAGACTTTGGTTGCTTTGTTCGGATCAAAGAATACCAATGTTGGTGGATAGATTAGGTCTGGTTTAAGTGATGAGAATGACTTCTCCTGTGGTGTGTCCCAGGTCCAAACATTTCTCTGAGAGAGGAGGTCATATAGTGTTTTTTTGTTTTCTGTGCCGAATCTGGACTGAACTTTGCTAGCTGGTTTACATGCCAAGGAAGCTGGATCTCTGATAGATTTGTAGATTTGATAGATTTCCATGTTCCGAACTCCTGCCAATTTGTCTGAATCTAGTTGCACTCCCTCTGATGAGAGTTGGTGGCCTAAGAACTTCACCTCCATCTTTGAAAATTTGCATTTCTTTTTGTTCAGGGTGATTCTAACCTGTTTCAGTTTCTCCGTGGTAACTTCCACCCTTTTGTTACGTTCCTCACTTGAGCCCCCAAAGATGAGAATATCGTCCATGTGGTAGACTACTCTTTCCAGTCCCTCCAAAATTTGGTTCATCCTCATCTGAAAGAGTTGAGGGGCTGATGAGATGCCAAAAGGAAGTCTCTTGAAGGCATAGCATCCAAAGGGTGTGATGAAGGTTGTGAGCTTCTGTGACTCAGGAGCTAAACTGATCTGCCAGAACCCATAGTTTGCATCTAATTTGGTGAAGAACTTTGCTCCACCCACCATACCCAATTTGTGCTCAACAGAGGGCAGAATAAACTTCTCCCACCTTACAGCATTATTCAAATTTTTTAGAACAACACAGATCCTTGCTGTGCTATCTGGCTTGGAAACAGAAACAATGCCTGCACACCAATCAGTAGGTCCATTCACTCCAGTCATGATGTCAGGTGCCTCCATTCTCTCAAGTTCAGCTTTGATTTTGTTCATCAATGTGACTGGTATATGTTTCACTGGGATCAAAGAGTAGGGCATCACTACTGGCCTCAGTTAGATAAGGTACTCTTCCTTCAGTATCCCCAGGCCTATGAAACAACTCCAGGTACTTCTCCTGCCGCTGAACATTGTTTAGGGAATCCAACCTTGCAATGAGGTTCAGCTTCTTGATGACATGTCATCCCAGCAGTGGTGAAAAGAGATTCAGAACAACATAGACATCCTCTCTTAACCTTTTCTCACTTTTACAGATGGAAGTATAAACATTCCTTTCACACTGCACTTATGTTTCCCTGTTCCCATGAGCACTTTCTTTGTTGGCTTTAGAATAATGCCTGTTCTCTTCACCAGTTTTTGTTAATGGACATTTGCGGATGTCTATGACATCTGCCCCAGTACCCATTTTGAATGTCACTGCCCTGAACCGTAGTACACTAGCCTTGTGTATTTGAAACTAGAGCCCCAAGGAAAGCTCTTTCTTCGTCACCATGGTCTTCTTTGACCTAAAGAAATGTTTCCAAGTGACACTGGCTTTTATAATGGCCAACACTATTGCATTGGTGGTATTTCACTTCTTTTGCTGGACAGAGCTCTTTGAGATGGAATGGAGACTTGCCACATCTCTTGTATTTGGACATTTTACCTGCTCTTTGTTTCACTTGTCTGTTTTATTTGAGCTGAGCTCTACTGTCGCCTCTTTCTGTAGTCTTTCTGACTGCACCTTGTTTGTACACTTCTTTTTGCACAGCTTTTAGTTTTACCTCAGCATCGTTTTCATGCGTGAGTTCTGCCTGTTGCTGACGAACACTTTCACTCTACCTGGCCATAGTAGTAGCTTTCTCTAGTGTGAGATTTGCCTGCAACTGAAGTCTCTATCACAGTTTGGTGTTTAGTAGCCCAATAACAATCCTGTTCTAATGAGCTCATCTCTTGGATTTCCATATGCACAGCTGTCTGACAGGGCAGACAGGGCTGTGCTGAAGTCATTTATACCTTCACTTGGCTCCTGTTTTCTGGAGTTGAACTTTGCATTCTCATATATCACATTTCACTTTCCTTTGAAATATTCTTTGAATTTATCCTAAACTACTTGTACTCCTTTTTCTGAGCAACTGTCAGTCCTAATCCACCAATGATGCCATCTGCTTTGTCCCCTGTGCAGTATATCAGTGTGCTTACTTGATGCTCACCTGAAGCCTGAGTGAGATTGCATACAACCCTAAATCTCTCAAAGCATCTGAGCCATCTCCCAAAGTTTCCTGGTTTAGAGAACCAGGGGCTTTATTAGGTAAGTAGATGTAGGTACTGCAGTTATTTGCTACATTCTGCTGTTTGCTTATCTATTATTTTATTTATTTGGACTACAAAAGTCTTCTTTTCTCTCTCTGAGAGTTTGTCTGGCTTCTCCACAGTGTCTGTGTCTCTGTGCATTTCCCCAAGCTAGTGGTCCACAGATTATTACAATGTGTCCACTTTTGGGTGTAGCTTGAAGGCATTGCCTAGCAACCCTAGTCCTTCCTACACTCATGCCATGGTGCACACATTTATCAAACTACCATAGGCAGTTTAAGTTGATATGTTTCTAGATATTTTACATAGATATATATGAATAAGAACAGTCTTACTGTAAATTCTTTCTTGTTGGGGATCTCACTTGGTCTATAGCACCAATTCATCAACAATCAACCATTTCTGACACTATGTTGTGTTCATTACAGTATTAAGGGATAATGCAGGATACTCAACTGAACTTTATTGATAACTCAACTTGTACAGTATGGGAACTCCTTCCATGTGGAAGTGGTTAACTGAGTGGCATAGGAATAACAGTAACTACCACTACAGATGCCACTCAGCCCATCAGCTCCATACTTTTACCCAGTAGAACAATCTCGTCTCTCCTTGTTTCCTGGAGACTCAGGAGACTGCAAGTGCTGGAACCTAGAGCAACAAACAATCTACTGGAGCAACTCAGTGCATTGTTCAGAATCTGTTGATGGAAGAGAATTGATAACATTTTGGGCAAAACCTTTCACTTCTCCCCGAAGAATTCCCATTATCACCTTCCTTATTTATCAGAGTCGAACACTGGTAGCATTTGTGTTCCCATGTATCATCCTCCTTCATTTACCTTCACCTTCCTTTTCCCCTACCGGGCTCCATATGCCTCTTTTTCATGGAAGGAATTAAGCAGTTGTTGTTTCAGGCCAAGTCCCTTCATCCCGTCTTAGCCCAAAGCGCTGACTTTATTTCCCTCCTTAGATGCTACATGACTTTGAGATTTTCCAGCATTTTATATGTGTCACTCAAGACTTCCAGTATCTGCAGAATGTTTTTGCCTCTTTTTGCCATCAATTATCCACCTGCCTCTCTCCCAGTCCACCCCTCTGTCTCCCGTCCCTGGCTCAGTCTGACCCTTCGTCAGTCTAGCTGCTGTTACAACATTATCCCTCTCCACTCTATACAAGTTCTCTCCCCTTACTGTCTTAGTCCTGATGCAGATCATCAATCTAAAATGTGTGTTTCTCCTTATTTCCTTGTAAATTATTCTTACTCATATCCCCATCAATTCCCCTTTTGATTGTTGAGTCTCTTAACCACATTTCCTCAAACACAACTAACCTACCAACTCATTTTTAGATATGGGAGGAAATCAAGCACTCAGAGGAAACCCACTGGTCACAGGGAGAGCATGCCAACTCCACACAGGCAGCAGCAGAAGGCAGTATTGAATCCGGGGCCCTGAAGTTGTGAGGCAACAATGCTACTGCAGTGGCAGAGTGCCATCCTTACCCTTTGCCACAATAATACACTCCCAAAATACACAGCTGGCTGTAGCAGAGCACAAGTGAGTGTTATCACTATTACTAAGAGGAGAAGATGTTTGGGAAACTGAAAGGTCTGAAGGTAGATGAGTCACCTGGATGAGGTAGACTACACTCCAGGATTCTGAAAGAACTGAAGAGATTGTGGAGGTCTTCGAGCCTGAGACACATACTCAATGTTTTAGGAACAGCTTCTTTTCCTGTGCCATCAGGTTTCTGAACGAACAATGAAACAACCAAGAACACAACCTCACTATTTTTGATCTCTTTTTGCACTATTTATTTAATTTATTTTAAAAATATATATTTCTTGTTGTATTTTATAGTACTTTTCATGTTTTGCACTGCACTGCAGCAAAACGACAAATTTAACGACATACGTCAGTGATATTAAACCTGACATACTGATATTAAAGATGGTATTCTGAGAATCACCATATTTTGGAATGGTTCTGGAGAACCAGAAAATTGCAAAGGTCAGTCCAGTCTTTAGGAAGGGAGGCAAAAGATAGGAAATCATAGGCCAGTTATCCTGATTTCAGTGTGGCAAGATGTTACAGTTTATTATTAAGGATGAGGAGTTCTCCACAGACTACCTGTAACACACACACAATGCTGGAGGAACTCAGCAGGCCAGACAGCATCTATTGAAAAGAGTAAACAGTCAATGTTTTGGGCCAAGAGTCTCAGCCTGAAACATCAACTGTTTACTCTTTTCTGTAGATGCTGCCTGGCTGCTGAGTTCCTCCAGAATTTTGTGCGTGTTACTTTGACTTCCAGCATCTGCAGATTTTCTTTTGTTTGTGACAGCAACTATCTGACCTGCTGAGTACATTATTCAGGATTACAGCATCTGCAGAATCTCTTGTGTTTTAAATAAAATAGGCATAAGTCAGCATGGTTTCCTCAAGGGAAATCTTGCCTGACAAATATGTTGGAATTAATTGAGGAAATAACAGGCAGGATAGACAAATGAAAGTCAGTGGATGTTGTTTTCTGTGATTTTTGGAAGGACTTTGGCATGATGTTGTTAAACAAGATAAGAGCCCATGTTATTACAGGAAAGATACTAGTGTGGACAGAAGATTGGTTGACTGGCAGGAGGCAGAGTGGGAATAAAGGGAGCCTTTCTGGTTAGTTGCCAGTGACTTGATATGTTCCATAGGGGTTGGTGTTGAGTACGCTATGTTCCACGTTATGTGTTGATGTTCCGGGTAGTGCTGGGGGGAGGAGGGCATTAAATTAGAGCTGCAGGGGAATGGGAACCAGAGTGCCAGAACAGATAATGGAGAGGTTCTGGAGACAGGTGTTGTTATGACCTCAGACAAAGTCAGGAATCAAAAGGTTGAACATGCCGCAATTAATGTCCTGAGCTGTGTATAATTCAGTGCAAAAAGTATTATAGGAAAGGGCAGATGAGCTCAGAACATGGATCAACAACTGAATATTGTAGCCATTAATGAGACTTGGTTGCAAGGAGGGGCAGGACTGGCAGCTCAATATTCTGGGGTTCCATTGTTTTAGATGCAACAGAGAGGGAGGGATTAAAGGAGGAGGGATGGCGTTACTAGTCAAGGAAAATGTCATGGCACTGCTCACTCAGGACAGACTGGAGATCTTGTCTAGTGAGAAGTTATGGGTGGAACTGAGTAATAAGAAAGATATGACAATGTTAATGGGTCTATATTACAGACCACCTAACAGTCCGAGGGATTTACAGAAACAAGTTTGTAGAGAGATCACAGACTGTTGCAAGAAACATAAGGTTGTTATAGTAGGTGATTTTAACTTTCCACATATTAACTGGGATACCCATGCTGTAAAAAGGACCAGACGGGATAGAGTTTGTCAGATGTGTTCAGGAAAGTTTTCTTAAACAGTGCATACAAATCCCAATGAGTGAGTGTGTGATGCTTGATCTGTTATTAGGGGATGAGACAAGGCAGGTGACAGAAGTTTGTGTGTGAACACTTTGCATATAGTGATCACAATGCCATTAGTTTCAAAGTAAATATGCAAAAAGGTAGGTCTAGTCTGTGGGTTGAGTCTCTAAATTGGAGAAAGGCCAATTTTTATGGTATCAGAAATTATCTGGCAAGGGTGCATTGGGACCAGTTGTTTTGTGGCAAAGGTGTACTTGCTAAATAGGAAGCCTTCAAAAGTGAAATTTTGAGAATACAAAGCTTGCATGTGCCTGTCAGAATAAAAGGTAAAGATAAGAGGTTTAGGGAACCTTGGTTTTCAAGAGATATTGAGGCCCTGGTTAATAAAACAAAGAAGGAGGTGTGTTGCAGGTACAGGCAGGTAGGAGCAAATGAGATGCTTATAGATTATAAGAAATGCAAGAGAACACTTAAGAAAGTTGATGCTACTTTTTTCCATAGATGCTGTCTGGCCTGCTGAATTCCTCCAGCATTTTGTGTGTATTGCTCAGATTTCCTCTTGTTTATGAAGTTGCTTTAGCAGAGAAGATGAAGGAGAATCCTAAGGAATTCTATGGATATGTTAAGAGCAAAAGGATTGCAAGAGGCAAAATTGGTCCTCTGGAAGATTAGAATGGAGTGGAGCCAAAACAGATGGGAGAGATCTTAAATGCTTTTTTTCATCTATATTTACTCAGAAGACGGACACAGAGTCTACAGAAATAAAACAAAATGGCATCAACATCACGGACTCTATACAGATTAAAAAGGGGAGGTCTTTGTTTACTTGAGGCAAATTAGGGTGGATAAATTCCCAGGGTCTGACAAGGTGTACTTTTGGGCCTTGCGGGAGGCAAGTACAGAAACTGCTGGGGCCATAGCAGAGAAATTTAAAATCTTACTTGGCAACAAGTGAGGTGTCGGAGGATTGGATGATATCCAATGTTGTTCGGCTGTTTAAGGAAGACCAATAGTGGGAAAGTTATAGTCATTTTAATGGACCTGATATATGAGTATTTGGATAGACATGGACTGATTATGAATAGTCAGCATGGCTTCGTGCATGGTAGGTCATGTCTTACCAACCTTATAGTGTTTTTCAAGGAAGTTATCAGGAAAGTTGAAGAAGGCAAGTCAGTGGATGTTGTCTACACGGACTTTAGCAAGGTCTTTGACAAGGTCCCACATGGGAGGTTGGTCAAGAATGTTTAGTCACTCGGCATTCAAAATAAGGTAGTAAGTTCGATTGGATATTGGCTTTGTGGGCGAAGCCAGAGAATGGTGGTAGATGGTTACCTCTCTGACTGAAGGCTGGTGATAAATGGAGTGCTGCAGGAATCGGTCCTGGGTCTGATGTTATTTGTCATGTATATCAACAATCTGGATAATAATGTGGTTAACTGGATCAGCAAATTTGCAGATGACAACAAGATTGGGGAAGTAGTGGACAGTGAGGAAGACCATCGTGGTTTGCAGCGGGATCTGGAAAAATGGGCTGAAAAATGACAAATGGAATTTAATGCAGACATGTATAAGATGTTTTATTTCGCTATGACCTACCCTGGTTGATCCCACAGTGAACGATAGGGCAGTGAGGAGTACAGTAGAACAAAGGGATCTGGGAATACAGGTACATAATTCATTGAAAATGGTGTCATGGACTGATAGGGTCATAAAGAAAACTTTTGATATATTGGCCTTCATAAATCAAAATATTGAGTACAGGAGTTGGGATGTTATGTTTAAGTTGTACCTAAGACGTTGGTGAGGCTTAATTTAGAGTATTGTGTGCAATTTTGGTCACCAGCCTACAGGAAAGATGTAAATAAGGTTGAAAGACTACAGAAAAATTTACAAGGACAATGCCAGGTCTGAAGGACCTGAATTATATGGAAAGGTTGAATAGGTTAGGAGTTTATTCTTTGGAACGTAGAAGATTGAGGGGAGATTTGATAGAGGTATACAAAATAATGAGGGGTATGGATAGGGTAAATGCAAGCAAGCTTTTTTTCCACTGAGGTTGGGTGAGACTACAACTCGCGGTCATCGGTTAACGATGAAAGGTGAAAAGTTTAAGTGGAACATGAGGGGAAACATCTTCACTCAGGGGGTCATTAGAGTGTGGATCGACCTGCCAGCGCAAGTGGTTCATTCAAACTTGATTTCAATGTTTAACAGAAGTTTGGATAGGTACATGGATGGTAGGAGTGTGGAGGGCTATGGTCCTGGTGCAGGTGATTGGGAGAAGGCAGTCCAAATGGCTCAGCATGGACTAGATGGGCCAAAGGGGCTTTTTCTGTGCTGTATTCTCTATGACTCTAGTAGAATTGATGGCTTTGTGACCAAATTTGCGGTTGATAGAAAGATAGGCGGAGAGGCATGTGTGTTGAAGAAGCTGGGAGCGTGCATAAGGACTTGGACAGATTAAAATGGACAAAGTGGCAGATTGAATACAGCATGGAGAAGTGTATGATCATGCACTTTGGTAGAAGGAATAAAGGTATAGACTATTTTCCAAATGGTGAGCAAATTCAGAAATCGGAGATTCAAAGGAACTTTGGAATTCTAGTGCAGCTTTCCCTAAAGGTTATGATCTTATTCCATCTGGCAAATACCCTGGAGGATTGAATATCACAGTTCTTCATTTTAAAATAAGTCTCTTTTAAGCGTCAAAAGACTTTTCGTCCTCTAAGGTACAACAAATAGCAAGTGCTGCACTGCATTCAAGTGCACAACTAACTTTTATTTCATTTCTAGATTTTTTTTATCTTCAGATGCATATACCACCCAATGGAAACAGAGAGTAAAAAAAAACTTTCACTATGTATATCATTGAATTAACCATGAGACCATAAAACATAAGAGTAGAATTAACCCATTCAGCCCACTGAGTCCACTCTGCCATTTAATCATGGTTAATTTACTTTCCCCCTCAACCCCATTCTCTTGTCTTTTCCCCATAGCCTTTGACACCCTTACTAATCACGAACCTATCAACCTCTGCTTTAAATATCAATCTCAAGATCAAATTTATTTTAACTTGATGCAGCATATATACAACCAAATGAAACAATGTTCCTCTGGTCTACAATGCACCCACATAATATATATCACACACAATAGGTTTCAATAGGTACATCTAATGTCAGAGAAATGTATACAATATACATTCTGAAATACTTTTTCTTCGCAAACATCCATGATAACAGAGGAGTGCCCCAAAGAATGAATAACAATTAAATGTTAGAATCCCAAAGACCCCCATCTCCCCCCCCACACGCAAGCAGCAATAAGGCAATGATCCACACCCCCACCCCCACCAGCAAAAAAGCATCAGCACCCTCCACCAAGCACTTAAGCATGCATCAAGCATCAATGAAGACACAGACTTGCAGTACTCCAACGACTACTGGTTCACCCGGTAATTCGACTTACCACAGGCTGTCTCTTTCCCTAATAAGGGAAAAAGAGATGTCACCATTTCACAGCGAGAGGGGAGACATAACAAACAACTCGCTAATTTACGATGTTAAAAGTCTGTTGCACCACTTTTTCTGAGCTCTGCGCCGAGAGAGTCAGCCCCAGAAAGGCTCAGATCTCTGGACACACAACCCACAGCAGCTAACCCGCTGCTCCCATGTTCCGTGTTCTCCTATGACACCTCAGTCAGGGACAGCGGCCTAGAATCAGCACATCTCCAGAGCCGCGAAAATCTGGCACCTTGAAGGCCGCGTCCTTGAGATATCAAAAAGCAGCCCGTCGTGAGGCCCTGAGAGTGGGTCCCATTCCTGCAAAGAACCAAAGTCAGAGTGTAACTCCAGGTCAGGGTCTTCAAGAGAACCTTGAAAAAGAAAAGAAGAGATATCAAAGATTGAAATAGAGCTGTTTCGGAAGATACAAGTAAAGGAGTCACTGTTTAGCGCCATCTTGACTTTGCTCTGACCCTCCGAGTCCCAACACATAAACCAAAATATTATATTATAAATAAGTTAATAAACCATAATTCAAAATTCATGCAGCACATGTAAACAGTAAACAGTAATAAGACCTCAGTGGTAGCAGGGTTGTTATGCAATAGCTTGGCCTCCACAGCCATCTGAGCAATGAATTCCACAGATTTTCCACCCTTTTGGCTAAGTAAATTGTTCCTCTTCTCCATTCTAGAGGATATATTTCCATTCTGAGGCTGTGCCCTCTGGTCCTAGACTCTCCAACTATTGGAAACATCCTTTCTGCATCCACTCGAACTAAACCTTTCAAATTAAGCAAGTTCCAATGAGATCCCCTCTCATTCTTCTAAGCTCCAGCAAGTATAGGCCCAGAGCATATGAACTCTTCCATTCCCGAATCATTGTTGTGAACCTCCTCTGGCCTCCCAGTGCCACCACATACTCCACCCAGTATTCCAAATATGATCTGACCAATGCCTTGTAAAGCCTCAGCATTACGTCCCTGCAACACATATAAAAGTTGCTGGTGAACGCAGCAGGCCAGGCAGCATCTGTAGGAAAAGGTGCAGTCGACGTTTCAGGCCGAGACCCTTCGTCAGGACTAACTGAAGGAAGCAGTTGTTTGCATTACGTCCCTGCTTTGATATTCTAGTCCTCTCAAAGTGAATGCTAACATTGCATTTGCCTTTTTTACTAATGACTCAATTTGATCTGCAAGTTAACCATCAGCAAATCTTGCACAAGGACTTCCAAGTCCCTTTGCACCTCCAATTTCTGAATTTGCTCACTGTTTATAAAACAGTCTACACCTTTATTCCTTCCACCAAAGTGCATGACTGTACATTTCTCTACACTGAATTCCATCTGCCACTTTGCCCATTCTCCTAATCTGTCCAAGTCCTTTTGCAGACTCCCCACTTCCTCAAGACTACCTACTTCCTCAAGACTACCTACCCCTCCACCTATCTTTGTATTATTGCAATGACTACTGCCCAGTAGCACTTACATCCACTGTGATGAAATCTTTTGAGATGTTGGTGATGAAGCATATCAACTCCTGCATGAGAAGTGACTTAGATCCACTCAAATTTGCCTACCACAGTAACAGGTCCACAGCAGATGCCATCTTATTGACTCTTCACTCAACCCTGGAACATCTGGTCAGCAAAGGTGCATAGATCAGGATGCTCTTTATCGACTACAGCTCTGCATTCAATACCATCATCCCCTCAGAACTAATGAATAAGGTCCAAGACCTTGGCCTCAACACCTCTTGTGCAATTGGATCCTCAATTTCCTCACTTGCAGACCCCAGTCAGTTTGGATTGGCAACATCATCTCTTCCACAATCTCCATCAGCACAGGTGCACCATTAGGCTGTGTGCTTAGCCCCTGCTTTACTCACTTTACACTTATGACTGTTTAAATGCCATATTTAAGTTTACTGATGACACTACTTTATGAAGATTCGGCATGACAACTAAAACTTTGACAGAAGTCTATAAATGTATAGTGAAGATTTTATTGACTGGCTGCATCACCTGTTATGGAAACATTACTGCTCTTGAATAGAAATTCCTACAAAAAGTAGTGGATAGGGCCCAGTCCAGCATGAGTAAAACCCTCCACACTATTGAGCACAGCTACATGAAACACTGTCGCAAGAAAGCAGAACTTGTCATCAAGGACCCTCCTCACCCAGGCCATGCTCGCTTCCTGCTGTTGCTATCAGGAAGAAGGTACAGGAGCCTCAGGACTCTCACATCAGGTTCAGGAACAATTATTAGCCCTCAACCATCAGGCTCTTGAACCAAAGGGGATAACCTCACTCAACTTCCCTTGCCCCATCATTGAAATGTTCCCACAACTAGTGGGCTCACTTTCAAGGACTCTCACGTTCCCAATATTTATTGCTTATTTATTTATTATTATTATTCCTTTCTTTTTGTAGTTGCAAAGTTTTATGTCTTCTGCACTCTGGTTGAATACCCAAGTTGTGTGACCTTCAATTGATTCTGTTAAGGTTATTATTCTATAGATTTATTGAGTATACCCACAAGAAAATGAATCTCATGTTTGTATATGGTGACATATATGTACTTTGATAATAAATTTACTTTGAACTTTGAAACTTGGCCACAACGCCATCAATTCCATCATCCAGATCATTAACGTATAACATAAAAAATAACAGACCCAACACCAACCCCAGAGTATCTCTACTAGTCACTGGTAGCCAAGCGAAAAAGGCTTCCTTGGTTCTCACTCTTTGCCTTCTGCAGTCAGCCCTCTTCAGGCCGTGTTAGCATCACTCCTGTAATACCATGGGCTCTTAATCTTGTTTAGCAGCCTCATGTGTGACACTTTGAAAAGGCCTTCTGAAGATCCAAGTAAACAACATCCATTGACTCTCCTTTGTCTATCCTGCCTGTTAGTTCTTCAAAGAATTCCAGAAGGTTGTCAGATAAGATTTTCCTTTAAGGTAATCATGAGGCCTTTAGCCTATTTTATCACGTGCCTCCATGTACCCTGAAACCTTAGCTGTACCCAATTTCCCTCGGGATCAATAAAGTATATCTATCTATTTAAACATCTTGCCCACCACTGAGGTCTGGCTAGCTGGCCTATAATTTCCTGTCTTTTGCTTCCTTACTTTCTTAAAGAGTGGAGTGGTATTTGCGATTTTCCTGACCTCCAGAATCTTTCCAGAGTCGAGTAATCTTGAAAAGATTTAAACACCAGCCCAGGTTGTTGGCAAGAGCTGATTTTGCTCGCTCTCCGCCATGTTCACTTTTCTCTCCAGGACACCGGAGCCTTTCCCTGTTCCATTGTTTAGTCAGATTAAACGCTGCCCCAGACAGACTGATAAGACAAGGTGTTGGGATCCGGGGCTAAACCAATTCTCCGCAATTGTCACTCCTCTCTCCATGGCGCTGAGGCTATGACAACAACGCTAGCTGCTGTGCTCCGTGCCTGCTAATATGATCAACTGATATGCGAGAGTTTGGGCCTACTACAGGCTGCTCCAAGGTTCGGATCTGAGATCTCAATTTTGGTTTAGAATGTTGTTCACTTCAATTGTTTGCGTGCTTTCTGTTTTTTTTTCTTTGTCTTGTGCACCGGGTGTTAGTCTTTTTTTTCTTTAGTTGGGTTCTTTCATGTTTCTCGCTTTATTTGTAGATTCTTTGATAATAAATGTACTTGAATTTGAAATTGAAACTAATCCCGCCACAACCACTTCAGCTACCTTGGGTGTAGTCCATCTGGTCCAGTTGACTTATCTGGCTTCAGAACTTTCAGCTTCCCAAGCATCTTCTCCTTAGTGATAGCGACTACACTCACTTCTGCTTCCTGACTCTCTTGAATTTCTGGCATGTTGCTGGTGTTTTCCACAATGAAGACTGACTCAAAATACTTATTCAATTCACTCGGCATTTCCTTGTTCTCCGTTACAACCTCAACAGCATCATTTTCCAGTGGTCCGATGTCTTCTCTTGTCTCACCTCCACCAGATATCTGAAAAACACTATGGTACCCTCTTTTATATTTTGTTGTTACCATACCTTCATATTTCATCTTTTCTCTCCTTATGGCTTCTATTGGTTTTTAAAAGCTTCCTTCTAACTTTTGGTATATTGCATGCCCTCTCTTGCTTTTATGCCATCTTTGACCACTTAATCAGACAGGATCTGTCTTTCTATATAGTTCTACCTCTCCCACATGAAGCAGTACCATTATGGGGGGGGCGGGGGAATGGACCTTGGAGCTCCATCAATATCAAGAGGCTATGATATCACATTCAAGTGCCCTCCTTGCCAATGCACCTTTTGACTGTAAGGACACGTTCATCCACAGGAAGGGGTCACTTGTCCCCAATCTTGAACTGCTTCTCACCTGCTATCCAGACAAGGTTGCAACCTTAGAACTTGAGGAAGTCTTTCGTACCCCAGGCTGCTTCGTCATTTCAAATAGATTGGGGATTATGTTTATCTGAACTCCAGATACTCTCCTTTCTACCTTAATCCTTAATGCCTTTGGCAATCAAAAATCGATCATTGTCAAAGTCAAATAAAATTTATTATAATAGTACATATATGTTAGCAGCTTTGTTTTGTCAAAATCTCAATTTTGTTAAACTTTCAAGTGATCCCCAGACATTTTGGGGAGAAAATTCCAATCTTCTTTCACTCTTTAAAGAAGCGATTGCTGATATCACCCCAAAATTAACATATTCTAATTTTTAAGTTATCAGATTCTTTAATCACCTTTAACCTAAGGCCAACACAGTGGTACAGCAGGTGGTGTTATCACATAGGTCCTGTGACTTGACTTTGATCATGACCGCAATGCTGTTTGTGTGGTGTTGGCATGTTCTGCCTGTGACAATATGATTTTCCTTCAGATACTCTGGTTTCCTCCCACATCTATCCTAAAGAAGTGCAAATTGATAGCTTAATTGGCTGCTGTAAATTACCCCCCTGTAAATTACCCCCCGTGTAAATTACCCCTTGGATAGTCAGAGAATTGGGAGAATTAATAGGCATTTGAGGGAGAAAAGGATTTGAGAGAAAATCTGTAGATGTTTGAAATCCAAGCAACACACACAAAATGCTGGAGGAACTCAACAGGCCAGGCACCATCTAGGAAATGTACAGTCGACATTTCAGGCTGAGACCCTTTATGAAAAATATGTATGGAGCCAGACTTGTGGTACCCTGCCAATTTGAGTATCACTCATCTTTACACTCTCTTTCATGCCACACAGCCAGTTTCCTCACAGAACCACAGGACTGGAAATTGTTGGGGCATTAGTTATTGCTGTAGTGCATCTATTCGGTATCACTAATGACAGCTGTGGTTCACTCAAAGTGGACTGAGTTAATGTCCTGCCAAGAGGTCTTGGCCAGAAACATCAACTGTACTTTTTTCCATAGATGCTGCTTGGCCTGCTGAGTTCCTCCAGCGTTTTGTGTTTGGAGGAATGAGATTGCTCTGAGACCTCTGAAAGGTAGTTCAATTCTATTGCAGTGTTTCCCAGGGTAATATATGCCCAGTCATTTTCAGTTGCTCTATCAGTGATCTCACTTTCATTATAAGATCAGAAGCAGGGATGTTCGGTTGTGATCAATCCGTTCTTCAGCCTTTCAGATAATAAGCCAGCCCATTCCCACATGCAACATGATTTTGAACAGCATTCGGGCTGATGTGGCAAATATATCTGCACCACATGATGATCATCTCAATGATCACCCTTGAAATTCAATGAGATTACCACCATTGTATTCCCTGCTATCAGTTGTTACCCTTGACCTGAAAATTATTTAGACCAGTCACACAAGTATTTCGGTAAAATGCAGTAAAAGAGATAGCAACCAGCTGAACCCTCCAAACCTTCTCACAGTCTCCTAGGCACCAGAGTGCTTGCAATTTTTCTGTTTGAGTGCAGTTCAGCTGCTCTCGAAACTCTTGGCATCAAGAGGATAATGCAGCCAACATGATTGATGCCATGCCCATAACCTTAATATTTTCTCAATCCACTTCGAGTGCATCACAGCTGTCATTAGTGATACAGAATAGATGCACTGCAGCAATAACTAATGTTTCCAAGCCCGTGGTTCTATGAGGAAACTGGCTGCGTGGCATATGAGAGTGTAAAGAAGATGGGTGATACTCAAATTAACAGGGTATCACAAGTTTGGCTCTGTACATATCTGTCATAAAACAAAAAAACTGCTGGAAGTGCTCAGCAGGTCAAGTAGAATCTTTGGAAAGAGAAAAACTACCCGTCATTTAGATTGGTAAAAGGTCATGGATATGAAACAGTGGCTCTGTTCTCTCTCCACATACACTACGTGGCTTGCTAGGAATGTTCACCATTTCCTGGCTTTATTTATAATTTTCAGCAATTGCATGTTTTTTTTTTCGTTTTGCACAGAGATAGGCCCCTTGGTTCACCCTGGTCATGCTGATCATTGTACCACAATTCGATGTGGGACTGCAACTATTCACTGTAATTGTTAATGATGGATGGATGTATTTATGTTTTTAGAAATACAGCATGGAACAGGTTCTCCGGCCCAGCAACACACCTACTTGACATTAGCCTAATCAGAGGGCAATTTGCAGTGACTAATTAACTTAGTATCCAGTATGTCTTTGGACTGTGGGAGGGAAATGGAGCCCTCGGAAGAAACCCACATGGTTCAAGGGGAGAACATACAAATTCCTTACAGACTGTGCCATAATTGAACTCCAAACTCCAGAGCACCCCAAGCTGTAATAGCAATAAACCACACAGTGATATTAATAGAGCAACTAGGGATGCTGGGGATATTATCTTCAAACCTGGCAAATATGATGACATTAACTTTAGATATAAAAAAGGTAGAATGAAGTACTTTTTAAAGACAAATAGCTAGAATTTGTGGAAGTTCATAAAAGATGTCTGCATCGATCTTTAAAGTGCTATGAACAGGTACTTAAAGTATTCTAAATGTCTAATGGAACCTGCAAGTGAATGAATGAACATTGGGACTGGGATAATGACTACAATAGCATCCTGCATCAAATATGCCATGGTTTAAAATAATATTTACCACATTTAATTAAGTTCAAAATAACATGTAAAATGATGGAAGCAAATTAATTTGGGATTTAGAAATCAGATTGAATTATTGTATGCCCTTTGAGGACTCTTAGGATCATCAAAAGTCAGTCCAGCTATCTACAATTATCGAACTTTTAAATATTTAAAGAAATCCCAGGCTTGTTCTATGTAATTTGTTTCAACTTAGACTTTTTAAAATGTGCTTTTTACGAAATGTCCTGGCAAACTACCTCATTATCTTTCAGTTCTCCATATGTGGAGGTGGAATTGTTCTCAGATCGATTAGTTAGTTCTGTCTGCTAATGACAGGATTGTCCTGAGTTTCACACTGCCAACATCTTAGTTGCACAACAGAAAGTACTTACATTGATATTGATGATGTCTGAAAACAGTAAATCTTTACTATCGCTCACTTGGTACTGAAATGTTCATTTGAATATTGCAGCTAGTGAGATGAAAGTTGAAAGAATGAGTGCAGGAGCTGAAGCTGCAAATCCATTTGGGCACATATGCTCAGACTGCAATCATGCTGGGCAGAACCAGGATCAATGCCCTAGGCTAGGGGGATTGTTTGCTAGAGCTGTTGTGAAGAGTTTCCATTAGTATGACAGGGGATGAGATTACAGGCAGACAGACTGAGGGAAGCAATGCAGAGACCAAAGCAAAAGTTAAAAATGAAAAAACTCAGAATGGAGTACAGAAAGGTCAAATGCAAAGGACAATGAGTGTAAAGGTACTTTATCTGAGTACATGTAGGATTTGAAATCAGGTCAGTGAATGTGTTGCTCAAAGGGGTGTAATTTAGTGGGCATTACAGAAACGTGGTTGCAGGGTGGAGGTGATTGGAACTTAAATATCCAAGGGCATCTGGTAAAATGGAAGGTAAGGGAGGGTAGTACTCCAAATTAAGGATGAGATCATGGCAATCATGAGAGACAATATAAGATCTAAGGAGCAGAACGTTGAGTCCATCTGGGTAAAAATTAGGAATAGTAAAGGAAAAGTATCACTGGTGGGAGTTGTCTATTGGTTACTGAATGATAACATAGCGTGGCACAGACAATAAACCAAGAAATATCTGATGCATGTAAGAATGGAATGGTGTTTGTCCTGGGAGGCTTTAACTTGTATATAGATCTAGCAAATCAAGTTAGTCAAGGCAGTGTTGAGGAGGATTTCATAGAATGCATCCATGTTAGCTTTCTTGAAAAGCATGTTACTGAACCTACAAGGGAAAATGTGATTTTAGATCTGGTTCCGTGCAATGAGACAAATAAAATTAATGAGTTTGTAATTAGCGATCCTCTTGGAAAGAGTGATCATAGTATGAATTAATTTCTCATATGAATGGAGGGCGCAACTAGAGAGAGACATTGCAATTCTTAAATGGTGCACATATGACTCGGATTTTACGCCGAACAAACTGAATGCTAGATTTAAGGACTGGACAGCTAAAGGAATAACAGCTATTTGCAATATGATGAAAGAAGGAACACTGTTCAGTTTTGAAATGCTGAAAGAGAAACACTAATTAGAAAAACAAGACTTTTATCAATATTTACAGATACAACAGTATGCTAACAGGACGGTTAAAAATGTAACCAAGGCAAGTACATGTTTGAGAGAGCTATTTAGAAAAGCATATAATTCAGACAATGGTAGTAAAATAATTTCAAACGTGTATAAGGGTTTGTCAAATCTTAAAACACATTCGACTTCATACATTAAAACAAAATGGGAGAAGGAAGGAGGGATAATAATATCTGAGGAAGAATGGACAATAATATGGAGGTATCAATGGAAGTGTACTAGTTCACAGAAATGGAGGGAGTTCAGGTGGAAAAACTTGATAAGATATTTTATTACACCCTCTCAGAAATCCCATTATGATAGTAACCTCCTTGTTTGCTGGAGAAATTGTGGAAGTCAAAATGCAAACCATTATCATATTTTCTGGGAATGCCCAATTATCAAAGACTATTGGAGTGGGATACACAATGTTCTACAAGACATCTTTAAATGTGAAATACCTCTAGAAATTAAGACCATGTATTTTGGGTATATACCTCAAGGATGGTTGAAAAGAGACAAATATTCAATGAATATACTGCAGGTGGCTGGTAAAAAGACCCTTACCAGGAAATGGTTATCACAGGAGAGCCCAACTTTAAATGTGTGGATGAAAATTACAATGGACATTTACAAAATGGAGAAGATAACAGCATCTGTTAATCATAAGTTGGAACAATTTGATTCATACTGGGGAAAAATGGTTTAACTACATAACACCTCATAGGCCTGATTTTATTCTCACAAGTCAATGAATATGTTGTAAAAAAAACATCACTCCCTACTCTGTACATAGTTTTCTTCTTTTGATTGTTCTTTCTTTCCTCTCCTTTCTATAAGTGTGTAACTCAGATAACTATTATGTGGAGATTTGTGACAAATATGATTATATGATATATATGTACAGTATCTGAACTACATCATATGGAAATGTTTGTTTGATGATGAACTTCAATAAAAAATAAATTACAAAAAAAAAAGAAAAAAAAACAAATGGCGGGCACAATAGTTTGATCGAAAACCAATTTCCCCCGGGATCAATAAAGTATGACTATGACTATGACTATGACTAAAATCCATGTATAATGCCTAAACAAGGGAGTCCACAATGGAACGAGGAAGAAGCTGGCTAGCATAAACTGGAACATAGGCTATGTGGTGGGACAGTTGAGGAACAGTGGAAGATTTTCAAAGAGATTTCACAGTGCTCAACAAAAATATATTTCAGTTAAAGACAAGGGCAGTGCAGATGGGGAGAGCTAGTCTTGGATAACTGAGAACATAAAAGAAAGCATCAAACTAACAGCTCATGCATATAAAGGCACCAAGAGTAGTGGGAAACTGGAAGACTGGGAAAATTTTGAAAGCACCAAGAACCACCAAGCAAGCAATAAGAAAAATGAAGATAGCACAAAATATAAAATCAGATAGTAATTTTTTTCATAATTATATAAGACAGAAAAGAGTGGTTAAATACCCATCCATGGAGTTGGGGGGCAATATATTAGCATGGATAGAAATTTGGTTAGGAAATAAAAGGATGAGAGTTAGAATAAATGAGAGTTTCTCTGGCTGGCAGTTAGTAGTGAGCGGAGTGCCACAGGGGTTGGTGCTGGGCCCACAACTGTCTACAATATACATTGACAATTTGGAAGAGGGGACAAAATGTAACATATCTAAGTGCTGAAAGTTTGCAGCTTTCTGTTGTGCGAAAGGACTTGGGAATCCTTGAGCATGAATCATAACAGGTTATCAAGCAGATAAATGGAACGTTGAATTTAAGAGTAGGGAGGTTGTGTTGCAACTGTTCAGGGTACTGGTGCGGCTACACATGGAGTACTACCTGCACTTCTGGTTTTCATACATGAGAAGAGATATACTGGTTTTGGAATCTGACTGGAAGAGGTTTACTAAATTGATCCTGGAGATGAGGGATTAGCCTGGGAATTCAGAAGAATGAGATGTGATCTTATAAAAACATAAAATTATGAAAGGGATAGATAAGTTAGAGGCAGGAAAGTTGTTTCTACCAGTACATCAGACTAGAACTAGGGGACATAGTCTCAAGATTTGGGGGAACAGATTTAGATGGAGATGAGAAGAAACTACTTTTCCCAAAATGCAGTAAATCTGTGAAGTTCTTTGTCCTGGGAAGCAGCAGAGGTTACCTCATTAAATATACTTAAGACATTGTTAGATAGATTTTTGCATACCAGGGGAATTAAGGGTTATGGGGGAAAAGGCAAGTAGGTGGAGCTTAATCCACGGCCAGATCAGCCATAATCATATTAAATGGCAGAGCAGGCTTGACAGGCCAGATGGCCTACTCCTGCTTCTATTTCTTATGTTCTGATGTGTTTTCCCTTTTAATCACAAAAGCCATAAATTATAGATTGTGTAGAATTCAGTCACAAACCTGCTTATTTGAGACATCACAGTATAACTGTAATCTACATCTAATAAATGATTTCTATGTGTCAGAGGAATCTTCTAGGTTTTCTATTTATACACTGATTAAGCCCAATACCAATGATGCAGAGATTGGACATTGTACAGGGAATAAAATATTGGGCAGTTAATGTGAATAAAAACATTGATTCTTTATCAAGAGACTTTACATAGTTATTATTTTAATATTATAATTTTGCATTAATAACAAAGGGCCTTTTAGTTTCTGAGACCCTCTCCACTGTGGGTGAAGAATATAATAATCTCACTGAATTAGAATTAAAAACAATAAATTGGAAATACATGATCATTAGTTTACAGGCAGCTTATTGTTTCAGCTACCTGTCACTCTTCAAGTCAATGTGCATAACATATGAAACAATTAAACCACTCTTGAAAGGTTTAATTTCTCATAAAGTTTGCAGGCAATCTGACTCGGGAGACTATTGCTCCTTCACAAATACAGAACAGAAGTTCAGCTTTGCCTGAGGTAAGATTATGCCAGCACATGGAGACATAAAATGTATAGTCAGGTTAATCTGGTGTTCAAAGGTAGTTTGCACATTCCTGAGTGTCATCTGTGGCTCAGAAATAGCATCCTTGCCTCTGTGTCAGTTGATTCTGGATTTGAGACATGTGGAAACATACACAATTTCTAATAGGGTGGATGTGAAGTTTACAGTTCCCGTGGCCAGGTATTTCAAACCATTAGTACTGTCTCAAAAAAAGAGTAAGTCATTCAAGAGAGAGATAGGAAGAAATTTCTTCACTCAGAGGGGAGTAAATCTTTTTACTACAAAGGCCTGTGAAAGCTCAATAACATTCAAGACAAAGATCAGTAGTTAAATACCTAAAGAATATAGCATTAATGCAGAAAAATGGGGCTGAGGTTTTTTAAAAAATCAGCTGCTATTGACTCTTGCATAGATATTCTTAGGCATTATTGGAAGAGTTGCCCACACTGACATAACTTCATGATGAGACCATCCACTATTGTAAAAAGTGGCATTATCACTGCATTTGATGGAGCTGATCTAGTAGCTCAGATCTGGGTATCCATGAGGCAATGCTGGAAGGCAATAGAATTCTATTGTATCCCAATCTATAATAACATATCCTGTCATATCCCTCACTCTACCATTCCTTCCATCATTCTCATTTGAAGGAGAAAATATCATAGAAAATATTCTACCTTGGACTGACAAATGGAAAGCAGACCTCACGTCAAGCAATAACTTTCCTCAACAATAGAGGACATTCCACAGCATTTACCATGAGAATATCCTCCATAATCAACATCTTGGGAGTCATCATTGACTGAAAAAAAGATAACATTTGGATGTCACCCTAATCTAGCTTCTAAACATATCCTACATTACTGTGTTTCCTCTACAAAATTCACTGTAGTGACTCACCTAAACTTCCTTGACAGGGCTTCCTAAATCTTTTGTCTATAGAAGAATAAATGCATCATTCACCAATCAGTTACTCTTTGATGTCTAATTTCGTCCACGTGTATGATTCCCATTTGAAGTCAGCTAATTGGCTCATCTCATTGTTGCCAGGCCAAATCCTGCAATACCCCAACCACAGGACTGTGAGAATATTTTTATCAGAAGGACTGCAGTGGTTTAAGAAGGACTGCAGTTACCAGATGTCCTCACGGGTAATTGGGGATGGTTATTAACTGTTGGCAGTGTTGGTGATGCCCATCGTACATGATTGAATAAAAATAAGGATCCCACAGTTAAAGTATATGATTGGGTGGGTTTTCGTGGATAGCCTTACTTGAGAAACATTTAGATTCATCACCATTATCAGCCACAATTTTTATTCACCAGTAACTGGCCAAAGACAACCGGGAGGTGATCAAATTACCAATATTGGAAGAATGCAGAAATCTACAAAGTTTATAGACAAATGCCAGTTTTCTGATTTGAGTAAGGTCAAATAGCATTTTCAGAAGGTCTGTCTTGAAAATAACAAAGATAAAAAAAGATAAAAATACTAATAATATTAATCTCAATTAAGATAGCATGCAAAAAGATGGAAGTTGTGCAATAATTATAAAACTGTTTTTGGATTGTATTGGGAGTGTTTTGTTCACTTCTGGGTACTCATCCTCAGGAAAGGGTCAAAGCAAATTTATCATTATACCACAATTTAAGTAAGTATGTAATGAGAATATGGTGCATAGTGGAGGCAAGTATTTGCTCAGTTCCAGAAAATAGATTTTAATTGAGGTGTTAAGACAGTGTTGTTGGGGTTTGAGAAATAGATACAGAAAATGTATTTTATTTGGTGTGGGAGTCATGAACAAGCAGTGATAAAATTAGAGCTCGGTTTTCAGAGTTGATGTTACAATGCCACAGTGTGCAGTAGTTAGAGCTCTAGGTATCAAAGTTCAATCCTGACCTCCAGTGCTGTCTGTGTGGAGTTTGCATATTCTCCTCATGATGATGTTTCCACCAGCTGCTCCAGTTTCCTCCAACATTTAGAGATGTACAGGTAGGTTGATTGTTTATGGTAAATTACCCCTATTGTAGGGAAGTGGCAAAAGAATTGCGGGGGAGTTCACAGATTGGTACAGGGCTACATGGAAATAAGAAGTGATATAGGACGGGGATGTGAGTTAACATAAGGAACAAACATCAGAACTTGCATTAGGAACATTGCTAATCTTCCACCTCAACACCATTTCCACCACTTTCAGTTTTCCTTATATCTAGTTGTGTATCAGTTGCTGCATTGATCCTAAGATTTTTTAAAAATCCAACGATACGCCATCTTCTGAGTGAAGAATTTTTTTCGTCATCTCAGCCCCAAACATCTAATCCACAAATTATACTCCCTGGTCCTGGAAACATCGTCCTTGTATTCAACCCATTAAACAATTTGTTTAAAACCAATGTTGCGGTAAGTACTTCAGGACAGCCAAGATTGAACTGAGTGGCAGAAAGAGCATCTGAATAATCCTCCTCTTGTGGTACATAAGGGAAGGCAAATTTTGCATGGTTCTCCATTTTATAACTTCTAAGGCCTCTTTTAAGTGCTTGCATTAATTGGGCAATACAAATAGAAACCGATTACTGATAAGAGAATTTCCATCTGAAATATAACACAAGCTGTCAGCTGGTGTCTAAACCATGGGATCAATACTCAAACAGGTGTTATTTATTTTGTGGAAATCCATTCCCTCTTGCTGTTGGAAAATGGAGAGAGGTCAATTGCTTAAAACTCCGCCAGTGCCAGAAACTGCAGTGATATCACAGTGCATAAATAGATCAAAGGCACAAAGGGTTCAAACTGCAAATTAAGTTTACAGGTTTGCCGAACAAGATCTCTGTAGGAAGGGATCCATTTTACAATTGCCATATTAATGAGAAAGTGAAAAATACGCCTAGAAATTAACTTGACCACTGCTGCAAATGGTTCAGCTAAATGAAGACTGCAAAGTGAATAGATTCTGCTTCTCAACCAACAATATCTTCATCTCAGCAAAGAATTGAAAGCCGTTCATTCATTAATCATTTACTGGTGATCCGCATTCTCTCCTGGAAGTAAGAACAAAACACAATAGCAATCTTCCGCATTTTACAAATGGCAATTTCATAATGCCCCCTAAATCACACTAAGCGGTTTCTCTGATAATCCTGTGAAAAGAGCAGATGTCAGTTGCAGATTCAATTTCCTTTGTGGACGCACAAAAGGGCAACTCCATGGTAGGTTGCTTAGCAGTAAAAGCAAAGCTTTGTTTTCGACTGATGCCAAGGGCAGCTGATTATTTTTTCCTGACTCGTCAGCAAGGCTTCAGTTGTCGACAATCCTGTTTCAGATTGCCCCAATTGGCAAAGTTCTAAAATACAAGCAAAGCATCGCAAGTTATTTTAATGTTGTCAGCATTCTCACCTCTGAGTCACAAGTTTGCAGTTTGAAACACCGTTCCAGAAGTTTGAGAGCCTAATCCAGGTTGGCACTCTCAGTGTTAACTATGCTGTAATCAGCTGGGAGTGCCACTCTTCAGATGAAATATTAAACCAACCTCCTGTCTGTTTCCACAGGTGGGTGCAGGGAATCACATCACAATTATTTTGAAAATCAGCTACTGGATATAAAATATGTAAAGAAAGGATTAAACATTATCATAATTTTACTATAGTCCAAAGTGTAAAGATCACTACTCTTAACTACATTAGTGTTTTTGCCATAAGACAAAGTGCAGCTAGTAGAGCTGCTACCTCATAGAACCAGTGACTCTGGTTCAATTCTGATGTCTGGTGCTGTCTCAAGCTTGCGTGATCACCCTGTGACTATGTGGGTTTTCTTTGATTTCAGCCCACATTCCTCTGGTTGATGTGGCATTTGGCCACTGCAAAATTTCCCTAATGTGTTGTACAGTGGTGGGATCTGGTGGGAGGGGGGTGGGGGAGAAGGGGGATTGCAGGGAAAATAAAACGTGATTAGTGCAGAATGGTGTAAGTCCAGTAGATGAGCCTGAGAGAGCCTGTTTCTGTGCTGACAATGTTTACAGTGCTGTTAGATTGGGAATTCCAGGATTAGACTTGGCAACAATGATACATTTCTGAGTCAGGATGGCGTGTGACTTAAAAGTAAGCTGCAAATCCTAGTGTATCCATACTTCGCTTTTCTTTTACATTTGCTGTCCTCGTATGTTTGGGAGGTGCTGCAGATTTTCTACTGGCAAGTGCATTTTTGGATGGAACACGCTGTATCTGTTGGACAAGTGTTGGAGGAGGTAAACTGTTTGGGTGGCAGTTGTGATATGATGGAAGTGGATGCTATGTCCAGAATGGTTCAAAATTTATCATCAAAGTACATATACATTACCATATAAATCCAGAGATTCATTTTCTTGCAGGCATTCGCAGTTAAGTACAAGGAAACAAAAAAGAACAAGCATAGTAATAATAATAAATAAATATTGAGAACATGAGACAAAAAGTCCTTCAAAGTGAGTCCGTAGGTTGCAGAGACAGTTCAGTGTTGGGGTGAGTGAAGTTGTGTGATATTATTTCCTCTGGTTCAAGAGACTGATGGTTCGGGGTAATAACTGTTCCTGAACCTTGTGCTGTGGGTCTGAAGGCTTCTGTACCTCCTTCCTGATGTCAGTAGTGAGAAGAGAGCATGGTCTGGATGGTGGGGTCTCTGATGAATAATGCTGCTTTCCTGTGACAGCACTCCATTAATATGTGGTTAGTGTTGGGGAGGGCTTTACCTGTGATGGACTGGGCTGTGTCCATTACTTTTTTTTATATTTTTTAAAACATTTTTTCTAAATGTTAAATTCTGCAGATGCTGGAAATCTAAACAACACACACAATGTGCTGGAGAAACTCAACAGGTCAGGCAGCATCTATGGAAATGAACGAACAGTTGATGTTTCAGGCCAAGACCCTGCTTCAGGAATGGAAAAGAAGGGTGAAGACACCAAATTAAAAAGGTGGTGGGAAAGGCAAAAGGCTGGAGAGGAAGGAATCTGATAGGGGAGGTGAGTGGACTAGAGGAGAAAAAGAAGGAGGAGGGGACCCAGGGTGATGTGATAAGCAGGGGAGAAGAGGTAAGAGGCCAGAGTGGGAAATAGAAGAAGAGGGTGGGAGAGGGAAAAAAAGTTATCAGAAGGAGTTATTGATATTCATGCCATCAGTTACTCCTCCACCCTGAGGTTGGCCTCATCACAGCACAAGAGGAGACAAAGGACTGACATGTTGGAACAGGAATGGGAATTAAAATGTTTGGCTTTACAATTAAAATGTTTGGAAGTTCGACTTTTGGCAGATAGAGTGGAGTACTCGACGAAGCAGATGCCCAATTTACGACAGGTCTCACCAATGTAAAGGAAGCCATGTCGGGAGCACCGGACACAATAGACAACCCCAGCAGATTCGCATGGAGGACTGTTTGGGGCCCTCAGTGGGGGTGAAGGAGGTGGTGAATGGGGGGAGGGGGAGGTAAAGATGTGTTTGGTGGAAGATCCCTTGGGAAATGTTGGAAGTTGCAGAGAATGATGTGTTGGATGCGAAGGCGCATGGGGTGGCAGGGAAGGACAATAAGAGTCTGATGGTTGAGGGTTAATAACTGTTCCTGAACCTGGTGATGAGAGTCCTGAGGCTCTTGTACCTTCCTCCTGATGGCATCAGTGAGAAGATAGCATTACCTGGGTGGTGGGGGCCCCTGATGATGGATGCAGATTTCTGTGATAACGTTCCTTGTAGATGTGCTCAATAGTGGGGAGGGCTTTACCCATGATCGACTGGGCTATATCCATTACTTTTTGAAGGGTTTTCCATTCAAGGGCTTTGGTGTTTTCATACCAGGCTTAAATGCAGCCAGTCAATATACTCTCCACTGCACATTTATAGAAGTTTGTCAAAGTTTTGGATGTCATGCCGAATCTTTGTAAACTTCAATGGAAGAAAAGGCATTGCCATGCTTTCTTTGTAATTGCAGTTATGTAGCTCTCCTTCCCCACCTCTGATCCTCTGAGGATTGAGATACTGTTTCATTGGCTCTTCACTCAATCCTGGAACATCTGGACAGCAAAGATGCACACATCAGGATGCTTTTTACTAACTACAGCTTAGCATTCAATATCATCATCCCTTCAAAGCCAATCAATAAGCTCCAAGACCTTGACCTCCATTCCTCCTGGTGCATTTGGATCCTGGATTTTCTTATTTGTAGGCTTCAGTCAGTCTGGATTGCAAATAATACCTCCTCCGCAATCTCCATCAGCACAGGTGCACCACAGGGCTATGTGCTTAGCCCCCTGCTCCACGCGCTTTACACCTATGACTGTGTGGCTAAGTACAGCTCCAATGCTATATTCAAGTTAGCTGATTACAAATCAAAGTTTGTGATGAATCAGCATACAGGAGGGAGATTGAAAAGTTGGCTAGACTCATAACAACAACCTCTTACTCAATGTTAGCAAGACCAAGGAACTGATTTTAGACTTCAGGAAGCGGAAACCAGAGGTCTATAAGCCAGTCCTCATCAAGGATTAGGGGTGGAGGGGGTTAGCAACTTTAAATTCCTGGCTGTTATTATTTCAGAGGCCCTGTCCTGGACCCAGCATTTAAGTGCAATTGCGAAGAAAGCATGGTAGCGTCTCTACCTTCTTAGGAGCCTGCAGAGATTTCGCCTGACATCTAAAGCTTTAATAAACTTCTGTAGATATGCAGTGGTTGCATCATGGCCTGGTATGGAAACACCAATGCCTTTGAATGGAAATTCCTACAAAAGGCTTTGGTTTCAGTGCAGCCCTCTCAACTATTGAGCACATCTGCATGAAACGCTGTTGCAGGAAAGCAGCGTTCATCAAAGACCGCTAGCCCCCAGGTCATGCTCTTTTCTCACTGCTGCCATCAGGCAAAAGGTACAAATGCCTCAGGACTTGCACCATCAGGTTCAGCAACAGTTACTAACCCTCAACCATCAAGCTCTTGAATAAAAGGGGATAACTACACTCACGCCCCATCATTGAACTGTTCCCACAACCAATGATCTCACTTTGAGGACTCTTTATCTCATTATTCCATGTTCACATTATTTATTGCTATTTATTTATATTTGCATTTGCACAGTTTGTTGTCTTCTGTATTCTGGTTGATCTTTCATTGATCCTGTTATAGTACTATTCTATAGATTTGCTGAATATGCACACAAAAATGAATCTCAGCATTGTATATGGTGACATATATGTACTTTGATAATAAAACTAACTTTGAACTTTGAACTTTGAAGACTGGCTCATGGACCTCCAGTTTCCTTCTCCTGAATTCAATAATCATCTCCTACTGGTATCGAGAAAGAGGTTATTGTGGCACCAATCAACCAGATTTTCAATCTTCCTCCTATCTGCTGATACGTTACCACCTCCGATTTGGCAATGTGTCACCATTCAACCAGATTTTCAATCTTCCTCCTATATGCTGATACGTTACAGTGGTGTCATCAGCAAACTTAAATATGGTATTGGAGCTGTACTTAGCAACACAGTCAAAAGTGTAGAGCAGGGCATAAGCACACTGTTTTGCTGAAGGAGATTGTGGAGGAGATGATGATGCCTCCGAACTGACTGGGTGCATTCATTCAGGCAAGTGAAGAGTATTCTGTTCATGACTTAGAAAGGCCTTGTGAAAATCAAGAAATAAGTCACTTACCACAGGGCACCGAGCTTCTTACCCACTCTTGCCACACCTGTGGTTGTTCCATTTAAAGTCCTGTTCGATATTGTTAATGATGGTAATGCCTTTGAACTTCAAGGATAGGAGATGAGACTCCCTCTTGTCAGGGGCAGTAATTGGAGCTGCATGATTCTTATTTCCCAATATTCACCCAAGTCTGTATATAATCAAGAATACAAACAAGAAAATGTTGGAACACTCAGCAGCTTAGGCTACTGCAAAGAGAAACAGAGTTATGAATGGGATGTCATCATCAGTAAACATTGCATATACAATAAATAATGTCATCATCAGAAAGCCAATGGATGTAGTGTACCTGGACTTTCAGAAAGCCTTTGATAAGGTCCCACATAGGAGGTTGGTGTGCAAAATTAGAGCAAATGGTTTTGGGGGTAGGGTACTGACATGGATAGAAAATTGGTTGGCAGACAGGAAACAAAGAGTAGGGATTAATGGGGCCTTTTCAGAATGGCAGGCGGTGACTAGTGGGGTACCGCAAGGCTCAGTGCTGGGACCGCAGCTATTTACAATATACATTAATGATTTAGATAAAGGGATTAAAAGTAACGTTAGCAAATTTGCAGATGACACAAAGCTGGGTGGCAGTGTGAAATGTGAGGAGGATGTTATGAGAATGCAGGGTGACTTGGACAGGTTGGGTGAGTGGGCAGATGCATGGCAGATGCAGTTTAATGTGGATAAATGTGAGGTTATCCACTTTGGTGGCAAGAACAGGAAGGCAAATTACTATCTGAATGGTATCAAGTTAGGAAAAGGGGAAGTACAACGAGATCTAGGTGTCCTTGTTCATCAGTCACTGAAAATAAGCATGCAGGTACAGCAGGCAGTGACAAAAAGCTTATGGCATGCTGGCCTTCATAACAAGGGCAATTGAGTATAGGAGCAAAGAGGTCCTTCTGCTTTTGTACGGGGCCCTGGTGAGACCACACCTGGAATATTGTGTACAGTTTTGGTCTCCAAATTTGAGGAAGGACATTCTAACTATTGAGAGGGTGCAGTGTAGGTTCACGAGGTTAATTCCCGGGATGGCGGGACTGTCATATGTTGAAAGATTGGAGCGACTGGGGTTGTATACACTGGAATTTAGAAGGCTGAGAGGGGATCTGATTGAAACATATAAGATTATTAAGGGACTGGACACGCTAGAGGAAGGAAACATGTTCCTGATGTTGGGGGAGCTCAGAACCAGAGGCCACAGTTTAAAAATATGCGGGTAGACAATTTAGGACGGAGTTGAGGAAAATCTTTTTCTCACAGAGGGTTGTGGTTCTGTGGAATGCTCTGCCTCAGAAGGCAGTGGAGGCCAATTCTCTGGATTCTTTCAAAAAAGAGTTAGATAGAGCTCTTAAAGATAGCGGAGTGAAGGGATATGGGGAGAAGACAGGAAAAGGGTACTGATTGTGGATGATCAGCCATGATCACAGTGAATGGTAGTGCTGGCTCAAAGGGCTGAATGGCCTACTCCTGCACCTATTGTCTAAGGTCTAACATCCCACTACATTATAGTAGCAGGAGCTGAAGATGTTTGGACTCAGGACAGTGACCTGAGGAACTCCTGCTGTGTTGTCCAGAGAAAGAATGATTGACCTCCAATGACTATAACCATCTTCCTTCGTGTGAAGTATGACTCCAATCATAGGAGGGCTTTCCTCTTGATGCTCATTAACTGAAGTTTAACCAGAGCTTCTTGGTGCCATTCTCAGTCAAATGCTCCCTTGATGTCAAGGTTAGCCACTTGTACTTCACCAAAACAATTCAGTTCTTTGGTGTACATTTGGACCAAGGTTGCGATAAGGTTTGATACCAAGTGGCTCTGGCAAAACTCAAACAAGACATTGAAGTAGGTTACTGGTGAACCACTTGATAGCACTGCTGAGAACACTGGTTGTGACTGAGAGTGGGCTGGAAGGAAATGCTGGCATTGTTAGCAGCACCATAATCTGTAAATGAGTAAATACTGCATGTAAAGAAAGGGCAGCCACCACAGTACATCTCCTTGTCCCTCTACTCATTTCCTTTTCCAGGACATGGTGTTTAGCTGAATGTTTTCTGAAGAGAACCCTTTACAAACAGTAGCACGAGGACTTTAAATTGTGAACTTAACTGAAACATATGTGATTTACGGAATATTTATATTAAGATTATAAAGGAAAATATTGAGACTCAGAACCATTTACCTTGAAACCTAACAGTCAAAGTTCCAGCTAGTTCTGGTTCACTTGATTACATTGTCATTTGAGGATTTGTGTAGAATTAGGTGTGTTTACAGTTTAATAGTAAAAGGTAGATATTATGGAATGCTGGCTATTAAAACACATAGTTGCCTTCCCATGTTTATTTTTTTCTAAAAAGAGTACCAACCTACCATGCTAATCTTAGTATGGATCAGGAATTGATTCATTAGACACCAAATTGCCATACAGAGTATTAGCCAGGGATTTGGGTTTCAGTTTGGGCCATCTTCTCTCTTAAAATAGAAGCAGAAATAAATAAAAATAAAATTATCAAATTTATTGGGCTTCTTTCATAACATCCCAAACAATGCAGCATTTTCCATTTTGACATGGTTGCAGGAAAGGTAGCAGCTAATTTGCACACGATAAAGGACATATAATCTATTTTATTTAATTTTAATTGAGAAATATATATTGGGATGAATACATATGAGAAATCTCATGCTCTTCTCCAAATCTCCTTAGGTGCTTTGGAGTCTTTTACATCCACCTAAGAGGTTAAGTTCAGTTTTCTGGAGTGGAACATGAAACCACAACTTTCTTATTCTACGGCAACAGTGCTACAATAGGCTCATTGCTGTGTTATAGCTCTTTTATTTTGGAAGCTCAGGACTATCAGCTGTCAGTTATTACAATACCACCCGTGTTAACAAATAAAGGTAGAACATTATTGGTTGATGTGGTTCATTGTTAACATTTAAACTCTCTCACTGCCTCTATCTCATGTCTTATGTGAAGCTTTTTTAAAGTTTGCTTTGTAACTCTATCAGGTTGCAGAATTGTGTATAACCCTGTGTGCAAAACCTCTAGGAACCAATGTTTTACAAATCATCAGTGTCCATTTAACTGGCTGTTTTATCTCTGTATCAAAGATTTGCATCCCAATACCATATTAACTCCTCCAAGAAGGCCACAATCTTGTCGTGGTTTTGACAATAATCCAGAGAGCTATGTTGGCTGGAGTCAGGACTTTATGTTTTGGCACTCAATAGGGTAACCCATGCCAAACAGGTCAAAAGATAGAGGCCAGACTAAGAGTAGCCCACCAATCCTCCAGGTTCGGGTGTTCAGCTCAGGGTTAACAACCCTGACTGGTAACACAAAATTGTTACAGAAACAGCAACGAAGATCCTTTCATCTGAGTATGATGGTATTCCTGAATCTCCATCTGGGACTTGAATGACTGACATAGTGAAAAGGAAGCTACTGACACAATGAAGGAAGCTGTGAACATCGCCAAAGATGGAGGGTCTTCATTGTTACCCTAAACGCCAGCAGCATAACAGACAAAAGAGAGCTTATATTAACTGCTGCTAAAATATTGCAGCCAAATACAGGTGTCCTAGGTCAAAAGGCATCAATCAAGCTCCGTTTCCAGTTCTGCATAGCAGGAAAAACGTGTGGTACTTGGAAACTGTCTGGTTTATGATTGAGGCAGAGACTCTCATAATATTTAAGAAGTCTTTGGAAAACATTTGAATCACAAGGCGCAGTAATTGAATTGAACTGAATTGCTTTATTACATTCTTCACATACATGAGTAAAAATCTTTACATTATGTCTCCATCTAAATGTGCAATGTGCAATTTATAGTAATTTGTAATAAATAGTATGTACAATAGGACAGTCAATATACCATAGTAATACAATTGTATCAGCATGAATTAATTAGTCTGATGGCCTGGTGGAAGAAGCTGTCCCGGAGCCTGTTGGTCCTGGTTTTTATGCTGCGGTACCGTTTCCTGGATGGTAGCAGCTGGAACAGTTTGTGGTTGGGGTGACGGGTCCCCAAAGGTCCTTTGGGTCTTTTTTATGCACCTGTCTCTGTAAGTGTCCTGAATAGTGGAAAGTTCACATCAACAGATGCGCTGGGCTGTCTGCACCACTCTCTCCAGAGTCCTGCGATTGAGGGAAATACAATTCCCATACCATTCAATGATGCAGCCAGTTGGGATGCCCTCAATTGTGCCCCTGTAGAAAGTCCTTAGGATTTCGGGACTCATACCAAACTTCTTCAACCGTCTAAGGTAAAAGAGGCGCTGTTGTGCTTTTTTCACCTAACAGCCGGTATGTACAGACTATGTGAGATCCTCAGTGATGCATATGCTGAAGAACTTAAAGCCGTTCACTCTCTCAACCACAGATCCATTGATGTCAATAGGGGTTAGCCTGTCTCCATTCCTCCTTTAGTCCACAACCAGCTCCTTTGTTTTTGCGACATTGAGGAAGAGATTGTTTTCTTGACACCACTGTGTCAGGGTGATGACTTCTTCTCTGTAGGCTGCCACATTATTATTTGAGATAAGGCCAATCAATGTAGTGTCGCCAGCAAATTTAATTAGCAGATTAGAACTGTGGGTGGTGACACAGTCATGGATGTACAGAGAGTAGAGGAGGGGGCTTAGGACACAGCCCTGAGGGGCACCTGTGTTGAGGGTCAGAGGGGCAGGGGTAAGGGAGCCCACTCTTACCACCTGCTGGCGATTTGACAGGAAGTCCAGGATCCAACTACACAAGGCAGGATGAAGACCAAGGTCTCTGAGCTTCTTGTCGAACCTGGAGGGAATTATGGTGTTGATTGCTGAACTGTAGTCCAAGAACAGCATTCTCACATAAGCATCCTTCTTCTCCAGATGGTGTGTAGAGCTGTGGCTATTGCATCATTTGTCAATCGGTAGTAAGCTAAAGATCAAATTTTAATAAGTAAGATTAGTATAGGTACATACTTGATTATGGGCTGTATGACCTTATGATAATGATGCTAAAAATAAATTTATTTGGACTGTTTGCATAGTCAAGGCTTGTCTATAAATAAATAAGGATGATCTAATTGTGGCTTAACATAGTTAAAGGAGTGGACAATTTTTGAAAAAAAAATTCTGGAGCAAGAAGCATTATCTTAACATTAAAACAAACACACAGAGATGATGTCAGCAAGCACATCTTTGCACAGAGGGTAGCAAATTCCTAGAACTCTCTCCCCAAACAGTTGTTCTCTGGGGTCAATTGAAAATGTCAAATCCATGATGGATGGATTTTTGTTGGACAATGGTATTAAGGGATATTGAACTCAGACAGGTCAATTTTCATTCATCTCGTTGCTGCTGAATCATTGGTTGCTGGTGCAGTCTCTCTTCCCGAATTAGTCCGATTGATCTCAACTATGCACAATAAGCTTTCAAGTATACTCTGAGCAGAAGGGATAATATGCCACTGACGTGTGGAATTCAGTGTCATATATACACAAACAAAGGCTGCAGAGCTGAGGCATACAAGGCTTCCTAATCTCAGAATATCCTGGAGTGCTTTACAAGCAATGGAATTCTTATGAAGTGCAGTCAAGCCATAATATAGCAAACATAACAGCCACTCTCCAAACTCCCCATGAAGAGGAATGTGACAATGACCAGATATACTGTTTTAGTAATGCTGGCTGAGGTTTGAATCTAGGACACTCCTCCAAAAAGAGAGAACCTCTGACAGTGCGGCCTGCATTCCATGACAAAGTCTCTGCTTTCATACCCATCCACAGAAAATATCTGTGTGTGTCTTACAAAGGCAAATCTTTCTTTTGCAGTGTGGTGAGACATAGGTCCTCAGGCAGCGTGACCCAAAATTTTAGTATGTCTATAAATTACGAATTGTCTGATGACTGGCTTCATAATGACCTTAACTAAGCATTCTATCTTTAGATCTTAATGGAAATTTGGAACAACAGGGCTACATTGTTCTAATATACACAAAATGTAGCATAAAGGGATTAAGACTTGGGAATAATCCTAGCAATTCATTCATTATTCTGCAAACTACAGAAAGCAAGTCCAAAATGATCTAATTGTCACTGCCCGACAGAGCAGTGGACACAATGATGTAATTGCATATTTATTTGTGGGAGATTGCACAATGGGGCCCTTTCAATATGTAGGAGCCCCAAACAGGTGCAGAAACAAAGAGATTGTGTGCATCCTCCCCCAGATATCACATTCTAGACAGTTTATGCAAGAGCCTGTTTGAGCCATGCCTTGAACATCATATTAGCATGTCAACATGGAGTGGCAAAAAAAAAAGCTGATCTTCGTGAAAGCTCTACTTGCTACACTGTGCTAACAAACGAAACCAGCAGACCACAAGCTCTTGGCAAATAGCACACTTTGCAGTGCAACCTTCCCAGAAAAGCCTGACTCATTGTTTTTTATAGCTTCTCAATCCCATGCTCTCTGTATCACAATAGTACTGGCAGTGTCTCCAAGAACTGAAGATGACCTTTGCAGTTAAACCCAGTGGTAATCAATCCTCACTACCAACAGATCAATGCTCTAAAAGCAGTCACTGACATTAACAGTTGCTCTTTATGTGGGGAGTTTCTGTTTACAGTCAAGATTCACCTCTCCTAATTGCTGCCATAATCTAAATTTTGTCTGTATCCATATATGTCTGCACCTCTTCCCAAAGCCTTTCATTTCTTTTCTACGATACTTACAACTGGACATGACACATGAGCTAAGACCTAAACAGTGATTTGGGTGGAGGGAGGGTACCTTGCCTGTGATGGATAGGGCCATATCCATCACTTTTTGTAGGCTTTTTTGTTCATGGGTATTGGTGTTTCCATACCTGGCTGTGGTGCAACCAGTCAGGATACTTTCCACTGTGTATCTATAGAAGTTTGCTTAAGTTTTAGATGATGTGCCAAATATGCACATATGTCTTAGCCACCTTTCTGAAGGCATTTACATGCTGGTAACTTCACTCACCTCAATTCTGAACTAATCATACAACCTATAGACTCATTTTAAAGGACTTAACAACTCATATTCTCACTACTATTTATTTATTTATTGACTGATTTTTTTTCCCTACACAGTTTGTCTTCTTTTGCACATTAGTTGTTTACTGGTCTTTGTGTGTAGTTTTTTCATTGCTGCTGTTGTATTTTTCTGCTCTGCTGTGACTGCCTGCTAGAAAATGAATTTCAAGGTAGTATATGGTGACCTATACGTTCCTTGATAATACATTTACTTAGAACTTTAAATAATCAGAGGGTCAAAGTGAGATAAAACGTGGAAACAGGTCCTTCAGTCCATCAAGCCGACATTTACCATCAACCATCCATTGACAATAATTACACTAATCCCTCATTAATCATCTTTTTATTCTCCCTATATTCCCATCAATTTACTAACCCTCCAACACCACCCTCCCGGGCTTCTACTATTCAGCTGCCCAACATGGACAATTTACAGCAGCCAACTAAGATACCAACCACACATCTTTGGAACAGGGAGGAAACTGGAATACCTGAAGGAGAAGCACACACTCGTAGGGAGAATGCTACGTGCAAGGTGCAAGGTCAGGATCAAAGCCAGATCTCTGATGTTGTGAGGCAGCAGCTCTACCAGGAGCACCCCTTTGTAAAGGTTTAGTATCTTCTTTCCTCTGCTGTCATTTCCCCCTCATGTCACATTTAATTTCTGTCTACTTGAATTCTGAGAGCTTTGGTAACATTAGACTGTGTTTTCCAGTGTTGGGAAGCTGACCTAGCAGCTGAAGCTCAGCGACGGGGCTGGAAAACCAAAGTGTGTCCCGTGGAAGAGGCTGTAGTGGATTTAGAGACACGTTCACCATCAAATTGCTGAAGGAGCTAGGGATCCATAGTCAGACTGTATGGCAAACCATCAGAGCCACATCAGAGGCGGTGGAAAGAAGCAGTCAATGGCTTTGAATCAAGCGAAAAGACCTCTCCTGGGCTCCAAGATAGCATCAAGAGAGTGGGAAGACACAAAGGTGGGGGGGGTGGTGACACTGGGACACCAGTATCATCATTGAGCCCTCTGGAGATGTAGTGGGCTAATTGATGAAACATCTAGGAAGGAGGATGCCCACTTGAAAACCCTTGTGTGTCTACCCTGTGCTACTCCCAACATCAAGGCAGTCTCAAGCAAGTGCCCATGATCCATTAGCAGGAGGGATATTAACATCTTATCCCGTGTATTTTGATTTTGAGAACTTCAGTAACACTAGACTATGTTTTTCAGTGTTGGGAAACTGATCACTGAGGATTACTTTGCTGCCGGAGAGTGGAGACTGCCTTTTTATCGCTGGGAAATCGCTCTGTTACAGAGCGGGAACACTTCCTTTTGATCACGGGTGGGATTGTTCGCTGCCGGAGAGGGAAAGGCCTCTTGCTGTGTCTGAAGAATATTATCCAGATTTTCTGCGTTTTGGACATGGACTTGGACTATAGACTTTGTTTTTAGTCTTATAGTTGTTTATATTCTACCTTTTCCGCCTGATCTTTCTTGTTTTTTTGATTTGGGGGTGGATGTGCCTGTTCTGTTTTAATTCAATTTTTTGTGCAGGGAGGGATTTGGGGGCTGATGATTGTGCTGTCATTCTTTTCTTTCTTGGTTTCGTGGCTATTTGGAGAAGAATTTCAGACTTGCATACTTTGATAATAAGTGAACCTTTGAACATTTGAAGACAGAGTTACACTAGATAACAATAAAATAGGTGATAGGCATTGAAGAAAATTATCAAGAATTACAGGGCTACATGACTGGGCCAATTAATGACAAATGGCATTCAATTCAGATGAATGAAAGCTGTTAAGTCAAACCAGGATAGGACTTTCACAGAGAATGGTAAGGCCCTTGAGCTGCAATTAAGCTGCAATGAGTGCAAAGGATTACAAGTACAGGTATTTTACTGTGATTCAAGGACCTGAGTTTGGACAGGCTAGAACTTGATTCCTTGGAGTGTAGGAGACCTTACAGAGGATATAAAATTATGATGAGGCATAGATAAGGTAAATGCACAGTCTTTTTCCCCAAGAAAAGGGAATCAAAAACTAGAGTGAGAGGGGAAAGATTTAAAAGGGACCCAAGCGGAAACTTCTTCGCGTAGATGTTAATGTACTATACATATATGGAATAAGCAGCCAAAGAAATTCGTTGAGATAATTATAGTAACATTATTTAAAAGATATTTGGACAAGACATAGAAAGGTTTAGAGGGATATGTGCAAAACACAGGCAAATGGGACTAGCATGGGTGGGCGTCTTGGTTAGCATGGATGTGTTGTGTTGAAGGGCCTGTTTTTGGGCTGTATTACTCTATAATTCTATAAATCAAAGAGGTCCAAGGAACCAGAAATACAGAAGACTGGAGATTGCAAAAGATTGTGAGGCTAGATAAAGATATGTATGTAGAATATAAACCATGTCCAGTATAGAGATAAAAGCTGAAAAAATGGTACATCTGTCTGAACCTTCTCTTTGTAATATTTAATTTCATGATTATTTTCATCTGATTTCATAAACAGAAGTATTCTCTGTAGATATTAATGTCTTGTAAATGAACACGTGTGATAACTATATTTTGATGCACTAGTGGGTTTATTTAAATCTTACACTGCCTCAACATAGTAATTTTGACTGGTAGTGTAGGATACATGTTTCACAGATCATTAATGATTACTACTGATGGTGTTTATAATGTTGAATCTTAAGAAAGTCAATGTACGTTCCCCAAATATAAATATAATAAATAGGGACTCATATGAAAGCATGTCACAATTCACGAAAGAAGACTGACTTATTTGCAACACGATTGCAGCAGTCTAATGTGAGATTACGTTATTCTTGATGGATGGTTCGCAATAGTGACTGTTCTTCTGTGAATAATAAGCAACTAGGATTAACTATTTATTTCTCAAGCCAAGTAAATATTAAGGTATATATTTATGCCTGTTAAAATCAAAGAAACATGCATTAATGCAAATATGGTACTGCAATGCTTCATATTAACCAAGTATCTTGAATAATCTATGGGATCTTTCATATCCACGAGGGCAGCTGGGACCACTGCATCTGAATTGTTTGATCATGGTGCACCAATGATCAAGAGGTGCTTTGAACTGCCTTTAGACCAGTTAAGGCCTCTCCTTGATATGTTGCCCCAATGTGAAGTAGGAAAAGGAAAACAAAACATTAGTCCAAGAGCAAGGATGGGTGGGTGTAGCCTTTTGCAGGTAGGAGATTGCGAGGTTGAGGACAGTGTTCGGGTTCTGTAGGGAACTAGAGTGGGATTCTTCTCCTGACAGTTGGTGGTCCTCCATTTCCCGGTCGCTGAGGTGGTCTCTGGGGCAGGTAGATGATGGAGTCTGATGAGTTGGGTGGTTATTGGTGACCATGTGCGGGTATTGGAACTTTGGAGTTCATGGGATTGGTGGTGGAAGTGCTAATGTGAAGCGGGTGAGCTTTCAGGGAGAAAATGGGTTTAAGCATCAGTGAACATTGGGGGGCCCAGAAGAAAAGAGGAGCTTGCTCAATAACATCCCCTTTATAGGTCAACCTGCAACGTAGTGTGTGGTTCCATTTTAAGCCATGTGGATTACAGGTTCCCAATGATTCTTAGTTTCCCTCAGTAAGCTTGAAAGCGGCGTTTCACAGTGAATAACAACATTGGAAAACATGTTATCACTGTAATTGTAGTTTGCAACCAAATGTGTCTACATTAATTTCTGGAATAGCACTATTTTGAATCCATTGTAATACATCCTAGACTTAAAAATATATTTTGTGCATATGATAGCAAAAATTACAATGCCATGCAATGAAATGTCAAGTTTACCACCTCCAAAGGGCAGTCCTCCCTCAATTATACACAGGATCATTAGCTAGCATTCTAGCCTCACATGGGAATCCACTACTTAGAGACTGGGAGATCTGCAAGTTACTCACTGAGCCATGTTTGTGAAAATTACACTTTTCTGAGGGGGTTCTGAATCAAGTAGGGATAGTGTAATGTCCAAGGCAACTTACCCAGAGCCAATTCCACTTCCAAGCTGAAGCCTCCTTTGGGCTCAAAGGAGGCTTTGGCTCAGAAGAAGTGCTGGCTGTTGGTAAGTTTCTGTTAAGTGTCCCTTTCTCTTAGAGTCAGCGGTACTAAGTGCAGTTTAAGTGGCCGTGGTCTTATGGTCTAATGGAATTAGAGGGATACTTTCTTCCAATTGGAATTGTGCCTAGCTCAAAGGAAATGGTTGTGGTGGTTGGGCAGCAATAAACTTAGCCACAGGACATATCCGTAGGAGGTCCTCAGGGTAGTGTTCTGAGCTCCTGAACCATCTTCAGTTCTTTCAACAATGACTTCCTTCCATTGTAAGGTTAGAAGTAGGAATATCTGCTGATGATTGTACAATGTTCAGCATCTCCCTACTGTCCTCCTGGAAAATAAAACTGAAGACCTCAAAACAAGACTGAAGTACCACAGGGACATCAGGGATTGTTGTGTTCTCTGCTTCACAAAGACAAGGCTCATCCCAGCATCCAGCCGAGGGCTTCACCTTCCACTGCATGACTAAGACAACAGCATCAGGTGAAGTCAGAGAGTGGCACTTGCTTCATGAGTAATTCATGGGCCATAGATGTGGAAAGAATGGAACTTGGCCTGTTACTTTAAGCTTTGGCTCTCTTCTCTTCTGTGACTTTTATCGCTTTCTCTCTCTCACTTTCCAACTGTGCAAATCATGGCACTAGTGAAAGAAGTTTGGAATGCTTGCTACGTACTGCAGCTTTCTTACTTTGACATGTCTGAGTGCTCTCTTCTGTAGGCGGAATAGAAACAATGCCTTGTGCAGCCTATAGCAGAGATGTTTTTCAAGGGAAGTTAGATAAGTAGAGGAGATCAAAGGAGTGTACCGATTTTCAGGGAGGGAATAAGGCCAAAGATTATGTCGAGCAATAACACCTGTTAGACTTGTTTCTCTGCTGCAGCTTTGTGTAATTCTATGTTTAGCCAATTGTAGTACTTTAATAAAATCATTTTGTCTCTTTTGTTGAAAGGTAAGGTGCTGGAAATCTGAAAATAACACAGAACAAAGGGTCAATGAGAAACATAACCTCTCCTTCTCACACTGTAGATACTGTCTAACCTGGTGAGTAATGCCAGCCTTTTCCGTTTTAATTCCCTTTTTTCTCCTTTCACTATATTGTATTCAGCACTTCATGTTGAATTAGGGTCTGAGTGCCTGATGGGAGCCAGCAGTGAGAAATGGAGGAAGCATGCAAACCTCGAGCTGCCTTCCTGCGTTATAAAACTATAAGTGCCAGCAGAGCAGCGTAAGTGTACTAGACCACACTCTTGCAGTTTCTGTGCATCCCTTCTGAGTCAGAGTTAAACAAATAGGCCTTACAGCACAGGCTAACAAGCCTCTAGTTTGGCAATATCAAAATGTCGGAGCTGCCTTTGCTGAGAATGGCAGCACAAGCATGTTCCAGCATCTGTGTGGTGATCCCTCTGAAGAACTTCGAGATTAAAGGTTTCCACTGGCTTGTTCAGTCTTCGCACCCTAGTATTACACACGGCGGGAGAGCAAGGACAGCAGTCATGGTGTGTTATTAAAATACATGGTACTCCAAATGCATGACATTTTGTAGAGACTATTTAACTCAGCATGCACTTCCCGCTCCTCCTACTCTAGCTGCAGGGTATCAGTGTGTCTGATAATAGAGCGATTGCTGTGGAATAGACTGCATGCAGCAGGAATCCCAAGGGGCTGTTCGTACTTAAACTGGCACCTTTTGCATTCATTTTCATCTTCCAGTCAGCTGAAGCAAAACCAGAGTCTTTCATTTCTGAACGCTCCCTGTCTTGTCTTCCATTGCCGGCCTGACAACAGACATCAAGGCTTCTGTAACATGCAGAGGCTGGGACTGTTCTCCCCCATGTGAGGAAGGTTATAGAGAGATCAGTGCCAAGATGCTAATGAAGTAGATGGAGAGTAACCGTATCTGCAAGCAGCAATACTGTTAATAGAAGAATCCAGTCTTTGGAAATGAAGCAGATGGGAGCCTAGGGCAACTTGCTCTCACACTGCCAAGGTGACACAGTCTGCAGGCTTGTGGATGGGTACTCAGTTATCACCTTGAAAGTGGAAGTAGATGATGCTTGAGTTTTAAAATATTGCATGACTGTGGGGTAGACCAGGGAAGTGTGCCAAGCTGACCAAAGAACTGATCTTGCTGCCATTACATGTCTTACATTGAGTTCATTCCCATGAAAGAGCTATTCTGTTATCTTACAGCAATCATTTTGCACTGATTCTAAATTGAAAGACCAGTATTGTATTTAGTACTTACGCTTTACATTCAGTAATTAAAGCAAGAAATAACCTGTTGAGATAAAGCACCCTTTTATTGATTCATAAGAGTCTCAAAGGGTATGGAGAGAAGCTAGGAGAATGGGGTTGAAAGGGATAATAAATCAGCCATGATCAAATGGCAGAGCAGACTCGATAGGCCAAACTGCCTAAGTCTGCTCCAATTTCTTTTGGTCTTTTAGGGCTATATGCAACTCAAGTTGCTGACAATGAAGAACTTTTGATATCTAATGCAAAAAAGCAAGATGATTAAGGAACCCAAAGGATCTGGCAACGTCTATAGGGGCAGAAAAGGGATGGTCGAAACTTTTGACTGAGACCCTGTGTCAGGACTGAGAGGGTATAAGGTAGATGGCCAGTGTAAGGAGAGGGAGGTGTAAGGTAGAGACTAACAAGCAATAGGTGGATCCAGGTGAGGAGTGGTTGATGGAAGATGGAACCGGGTGAGGAGCCGTGACAGAGGCTGGGAGGTGAAATGTGGAGAGAACAAAGGGCTACAGATAAAGAATGAAAGGTGATGTAAAACCAGATAAGGGAGGGATAGTGGCAGATGGAGCATTGAAGGGAGGAGAGGGGATGGGTAAAGCAAGTAGAATGTTTCCATCTTGAAGTTTAATCAGCGTTATGTTGGGCCAGATTTTGCTGCAAAACACTGTCTGTGCAAGTGCCAATGTTTCCTCTTGCAAACACCAACAGATCCTGGATTCCCACACAATAAGGCAAGGCTTGGCCATCTACCTTTGTTGTTTTAACAGCTCCATGGTTTACATTAGCTCCCCTCGAGTGACACAATGTAAGAGGCAAAGCTCTCGGCGTGGTTGAGGGTCAACAGCTTGAGACTCTGCTTTTCAAACAGGCAAGTGGGAAGCTATTCTAGGAAACCACCTATGCTTGCTAGTGACCACAGAACTGGGTCCACGCAGGAAACTCAGCAGCCACTTTGCACAGCAAGATCCCATGTCGCAATGTGATAATAACTGCAGATTCTACACATATTTTAGTAAAGTTGGTTGGTTGAAAGACTTAGCCCCACTTCATTAAATCAAGTGTGTCTATTAAGCCTTAGCATTAGAGTCATAGTTACATAACATGGAAAAAGGTCCTTCAGTTCACACCTGCCCAACCATCAAGCACCCATTTAGATTAATCCTGCACTATTCCTATTTAATTCTCCCCACATTCCCATGAACACCCACAAACTTCTACCACTCGCATATGCACTGAGGTCAATTTACAATGGCCAATTAAACCCCATATTTTGGGCTCTGGGAGAAAAATGGAGCAGCCATGGAAAACGCACATGGTCACAGAGAGAACATGCAAGCCCCACACAGACAGCACCCACGGTCAGACATCCGATCCAAAGACACTTCACCAATCTCTCCATATATTACTTCATGACTGATACCTTTTTCAAAACCTGGATCTCCTTTTTAATTTAAGGGAAGGTTCTAGATCGTACTGGGAGATGCAGAGACCCACGTGTGCCATCAGTTAGTACACTCAGTAAGAGAGGGATATTTTACTTTCCCAAAGCAAGCCTCTTTTATCTAGTAACTTCTGTGAGTTTTATTAATGGTTTAACCTCACCGAGGCATCATATCCAATCTTGGAGACATAATCTTGTCCTCTAGCCAAGACTAAACCAGTAATAGAACATAGGTTTTACACACAAGTTACTAGGTAAAGGAGCCTGTTCTCAGCCTGAAATGATGACTGTTTATTCCGCTTCATAGATGCTGACTGACTTGCTGAGTTCCTTCAGCATTTTGTGCATTGCTCGGTGAAATAAAACATCTTTCTTTTTCTCTGTGTAAGTATACCTCAGCGCCACACAATATAATTTAAATCTCCTTCCCTTTCTTTTCCACCTTTTCATCTCTCCTCGCTGTATCCTTTATGAGATTTTAAACAGCAGAGCACAGCAAGCACTGCATTCAGTATAAATAGACACACTGTGAACCCTGGCTTCAAGTAGCTTGAAATTCTATTACTAGAAACTATAAATATTTTACAAAGGAATAGAAGCCAAGCCTTTCTGTTTATACAATGGTGCTGCAGCATTTGATATTTGAGACTGCCTTCCACAGTTAAGCTGGTTAATGGAACTTATTAATCAGAACTCTTAAGTGGCTGTCAGGCATTCAGGAAGCTTTTTAGCAAGGCTTCAACGTTCCTTTTCCAGATCTACTTTAGCTTTCTGTCACTCTTAATTATAATTAACTGCTATCATTTTGGAGAAAACTGTCCAACCAACCAATCATTTTCTAGTGGAAAAAATAATAAAAACAGAAAATGCTGGAAACACCCAGTGGTTAGGCAGCATCCATCGAGTAAGAATTTTTGGCCACTTTTTGTATTGCTTACCTGTAATAAAGTAATTTGATTCCAAATCAGATCTTGCAGCAATCTTCACTTAATTATATTCTCCTGCATGAATTATTTGTACAGTAACAGTTGGGACAGCTCATAATGCAAGTGCACATGTGTGACACATGTCTCACACACACACACACTTGTACACATACCAGTGGGTAAACACACTGACCACACACATGTATTGCGTTCACAGACATCTGAGCTTAACCCCGCAAAGCATTTGCACATATATCTGCAGATACTGTGTGCTTGCATTCATCCTACATAAATGATCCATAGTTTAAGGTGAGGAACTCTAGTTCCTCTCCCTGCTCCTGAGTACCAGCCCCAGTTGTAGTCCATGACTAACAAGCTAAGGTAGAATGGGACAGCCCACCAGACTGCCCAGTAAGAAAACCTGGAAAACAGCCAATCAGAATGAATATCTTATTACGAAAGTAAAAGTGTTTCCGGATTAATTCCATTAATAAATTCAAAATTATGTCAGTGAGGTTAATGATTCTGACTCCTTGGCTACATTTTAGCAAATGATCTAACACATATTTTTACATGGCATTTCTTTATCCTACAAAAGCTGCAGCTCTATGTTGTTAGTAGCACAGAAATAATTTTTTAAAGGCCCCTGATAGCTTGCTCATTATTTTGCAGGCAACACTTGATTCCTCCTTTGACTTCTCGTTAGAGAAAAAATGCTACACTAAAAATACAGTTTAATCTCACAACCTCTTCTACACAACACATGCTAATCCTTGCCCCTTTCCTTCACTTCCAGTTGAGGTATTTTACTCAGCCCTCAAGGAGAAGAGAAGTTTTGAATCACACGTATCTCAGAAACTTCTGGCTTCCATGGTTCAGAGAGTACATTACTGAGCACCATGATGGCATAGTAGAGCCACTGCCTCATAGCGCCAAAGACCTGTGTGCAATCCTGACCTCCAGTGCTGCTACCTGTGTGAGCTTTCACATTTTACCTATGCAACAAACTGTTGGAGGAGCTCAACAGGTCAGGCAGCATCTGTGGAGAGGAATAAAGAGTCGACATTTTGGGCTGAGACCTTTCATCAGAACTGGAAGGGAAGGGGGAAGAAGCCAGAATATGAAGGTGAGGGGAGTGGAAGGAGTACAAGTGGCAGGTGATAGGTGAAACCAGGTGAGGGGGGAAAGTGGGTGTACGGGGCGGGAGGGAGTATGATGTAAGAAGTTGGGAGGTGATAGGTGGAAAAGATAAAGGGCTGGCGAAGGAATCTGAAAGGAGATGAACCATGGGAGAAAGGGAAGGGGGGAAAAGCATCAGAGGGAGTTGATGGCAGATGAGAAGAGAAAGAGAAAGATGGAAGCCAGAATGGGGGAATGGAAAAAGTCAGAAGGAGGACAAATTAGAGAAATCAATGTTTATACTATCAGATTGAAGACTACCCAGGCGAAATTTGATGTGTTGCTCCTCCAACCTGCGATTGGCCTCATTGTGGCTGTAGAGGATGCATGGATTGACAAGTTGGAATGGGAATGGGAAGTCGAATTGAAATGGGGTTGACATTCTACCTATGAATTCATGCGTTTCCTCTGGGTGCTCAAGTTTCTTTGCACTTCCCAAGGATGTACAGGGCAGTAGGTTAATTGTAAATTCTGTGGTAGAATCTGGGGGCAGAACAAAAAATAGGATTAATGTAGGATTTGTGTAAATGGGTGGTTAATGGTTGTTGTGGACTTATTGGGCTGAATTCATTTCCATAACGTTTTCCAAAATAATTTCCATGAGATCCTATGCAGTGCAATAGGGTGTAGATGATAGCAGGGTGCCGCAAATCATTTTCTGAGACAGAGTCCTGATCTAGTTTCACGGGATAGTTTGTAGATGAACACTTTTGGGAAGTCACTGCAATTGCCAATGTGGAATAAAATTCGTAAGGACTCCTTAAGTTATCTGGTCAGCCTGTCAAAGAGTTGGTGGATAATGTCAAATAGTTGTGTAGACTCCAGCTGCAATGGGGGTGAGTTCTTTGACCACAATATTGAGATTATGTATGCAACCCAGCAGAAGTTAGTGATCTCCTCCAACGTTGCAGGATTATTCCATCACAAGGAAAATTACTACTTCCTTTGCTTTGAATCCAGTATGTCTCCCATCCTGCAAAGAATATTTAGGGGACTGGCACCCCTCTGGCCCCTTTGGAAACTTGCTCTGCAAAAATAGCTCATGGGCAAACACCTGCTTAAGAGTTTGCTCCAAAAAAACCAAAAACTTGTCTCAATGGAGGAAGGATTTTCTCAAACTAGTAGAGAAAGCAACTGGCCATTTCCCCACCATAATTATCTGGGGGGGTTCTGGAAATGATGCCTCAGTGGCATGCAGTTCCACAAAATCACACAGTCTCAGGCAGAAAGACTACAATTACCTTACGCGACTGAAGTTTGTCTTTGTTTGAATTAGTGTGTCAGGATGCCCGTCAAACCAGTATGGTGCCTGATCTACCTTGGGGTAACACAGAGCACCACAACATTACAAATTTTATCTTTGCAACTCCAGCTTTAAATTGGAATAAACATAAGCATTTAAAGGAAGACACATTCAAAGTAAACTTATTAATCAAAACACATATATGTCACCATATGCTACCCCGAGATTAATTTTCTTGTGGACATTCCCAGTAAGTACATGGAAACACAATAAAATCAATGAAAACCTACACACAAACTAAGACGGACAACCAATGTGCAAAAGACCACAACTTGTGCATATAAAAAAGAAAAACAAAATAATGATAATAAATAAATAAATACATAATATTGAGAACATGAGTTGTAGAATCTGTGAAAGTAAGTCTAAGGTTTGTGGAATCGATTCAGTGTTTGGGTACGTAAAGTTATCCATGTTGGTTCAGGAACCTGACTGTTGAGGGATAATACCTGTTCTTGAACCTGCTGGTGAGGGACCTGAAGCTCCTGTACCTCTTTCCTGATAGCAGCAAGAAGAGAGCATGGCCTGGCTGGCGAGGGTTCTTGATGATGGATACAGCTTTCCTGTGACAACGCTCCTTGCAGATGTGCTCAATAGTGGGGAGGGCTTTACCTATAATGGACTGGGTCCACCCACTACCTTTTGTAGGCTTTTCTGTAAAAGGTCATGATGTCTCTATACCAGGCCGTGATCCAACCAGTCAGTATACTCTCCACCACGTGTTTATAGACGTTTGTCAAAGTTTTCGAAGACATGCCAAATATTTGCAAATTGCTAGGAAAGCAGAGGCACTGTCATGCCTTCTTCATAATGGCACTTACGTGCAGGATCCAGGACAGATCCACTGAAATGTTTGCACAGTAGCCTGCAGGAAGCCTTAAATCAGTTTATAGCCCGTGTGCTACAGGTATCACCAATAAAGGAACATTCCCAGAGGATTCCACAAGGCATAGCAAACGAGATTGTATGACCACAACTAACATTAGTTTCTCTAATGTTGGTAGCTGTACCTTCAGCTGAGAAGTCCTTAATTTCTGGATTTTTTGAGACTTTCCTCTTTAAAATCCCCCTCTGTTGTACTACCTCCTTAGATTGTACAATGTTGCATTCTGTTTGCAAGCAGTCACGCTGGGATGTTAACTATATTAAGGCCACATTAGGAAGTTATTGTTGTTCGGGTGAATAGTACCTGGTTTGAAAGCACATTAATGTTCCCTCTAAGATGTGCATGTGCACAAAGGAATTTAAACTGCACGCAAAAATGTGGTCACCCTCTACCTCGTTGGCATGTTAAGTATATTTCACGATCGTACACAATCACATTTCCTTTTCTGGGTTCTGATGCGGATGGTGTTGACAATGTGGAGTTTGCAATGATTTGTCTTGCAGATTTTAGAACTGGCTTATTTATACTGTTTTTATTGAAGAAATTATTCAGTGCCCTATGTTATTGTCACTGGGCAAAAAATTGCACAGCACAAGATTTTTGCACACTCTGGTCATTACTGTGTAACGCCCTGGTTAAGATTTTTATTGTTATGCTGTAGTTAGTTCATGTGTGGGCACGTGGCCAAGTGGTTAAGGCATTGGACTAGCAACCTGAAGGTCGTGATTTCGAGCCCTAGCCGAGGGAACGTGTTGTGTCCTTGAGCAAAGCAGTTAATCACACAGTGCTCTGCGACGACACTGGTGCCAAGCTGTATGGGACATGCCCTTCCCTTGGACAACATTGGTGTCGTGGAGAGGGGAGACTTGCAGCATGGGCAACTGCTGGTCTTCCATACAACCTTGCCCAGGCCTGTGCCCTGGAGCAAGAGTGAAGACTTTCCAGATGCAAAAGTGTTGAGACTTTCCAGGCGCAGATCCATGGTCTCGCAAGACTAATAGATGCCTTTATTTATTTTAGTTAGTTCATTTCAGCAGTTCTATAAGAGCAGTCTGCTCTGCTTTCAGCCTCTTTGGGTTTGAGCTGAGATAAGGGGCTTTGTTCTTCAACTTCGGAATGTGGTGTTAGCCAATCAGGATGGTGGAATTGAGAGAAGGTTCTAGAGAACGCTGGGTGGAGAGTTTATGTGAGGGACACTGGTGTGGGTCGAGGTCTTTGTTGGCAGGAGCTGGGAGAAGACAGGAGAGAAGATGGCTGAGGATACCATCCCTATTGCACAAGATGCTTTGTGCAGATGAATGGCTTCAAGGAGGGAGGATCAATACTCCCATGGGAGAGCCTGTTTGTTCGAGATGGATTGCAAATGACTTTTAGAAGGTTCAGTGTGTACCTCGAAAACAATAATTCGATTTGACAAAATTTAGATTTGAGTTCCACCGTGCACATGTGTTTGTTTATGTATAATGGGCCCTTTTCATTTTTTTCTTTTTGTCCTTTAATAACTGGTTGCTTAAGTTAACATTCTTAACTATATTTCTTTATAATTGTATGCAGTGTACAATCAGCTATTTCTTGCCAATGGGTGGTTGTCGGGTGCAGTGAATCACACAGCATTCACACAAACTAGGGTTTGGGTGAGAGAGGCATCACAATCTCACAGATTTGGCGGGGCCAAAATCGTGTACACCCTAGACGCGGCTGTTAGCAAGGGGCTAATGAGCCTCCATTTCCAGAGATGCCCAGTAAAAAGGGGTTTCATTGTGGGGGCTCATCTGTGATTGAATTGTTTCAACGCTGTGTGATTGCCCTAAGAATTGATTGAGTGGGCTTGTGCTTAAGCCTGTGTAACTATTGTCTGGGAAAGTGATTAAGATACGTGGTTATGGTCACCACAGGGATTAAGCGTTGATGCGATTCAAAGAGATTGCCTGTGACTAATGCTGGTGCTCTGAGAGGGATGGATAGCCATAGCCCAGATGAATTGTTGATTAGAGCAATAGGGAAAGCTGTGATCATGAAGCAGCAATTGGAATAAACAGAGGGAAAGATGTGGCGTAATAGGAGTGGATCTGCCTGGTACCATAGAGTTCGCGGAGAGGGAGGGCCTTAGGGCAGTCATACGTTAGAGAAGAGGGGAGTGTAGGCGACGGTGCTGAATGGGAAGTTAAGATTCCCATAGCTGAGAGTGGAGACTTTAAAGAAAAGTTGCTGTCGTTTCTGCGGAGTGAGGGGAAGGAAGCTGTCTGATGTGAAAGTTCCAATGAGACCTTCAGCTGTTGATTTAAATTATGAGCTTGTTTTGGCTATTACATCGCTGGTTGATAAATACAGAAGCATATCTGTGGAAAGACAAAGTCATTGTAGGCTGGAGTGTTCTCTGGAGTCAAACCCACACTCAATGGGGAAGAAGAATACGACGAGGCTTGGGCTGAGCTGACAGCTCAGATTCTGGGTGAATGGCCGTGCTCAGATAATATGAAAAAATCGAGACTAGTAGAGAGTTTAAAGGGTCCGGAGGCTGATATAGTGAGGTCCCTCAACGCAGAAAATCCATTAACCACGTCAGCTAATTATCTGCAAGCTCTGGAAGATGCTTTTGGCACTGCTAGAAGTGCAGCTGATCTTAGGATGTTTTAGGCACACATTCCAGGAGGAAGGAGAGAAGTTGTCTGCCTACATTTTCAGGTTGGAGAAACTGCTGCACTGTTTGTGCCACAAAGTCGATTCAACTGCAGGTTTCCCTCGCCATCCAAAGGTAGAGTGTTCCTACGAAATGGTTCGTAAGTCGGAATGTCGTAAAGTGAAGAGGCAATTACCATTAACTTATATGGGAAAAATTTGTGAGCGTTCACAGACCCAGAAATAACCTACCAAATCATGCCAAATAACACATAAAACCTAAAATAACAGTAACATATAGTAAAAGCAGGAATGATATAAATACACAGCCTATGTAAAGTAGAAATACTTCTCTACAATTATTGCCGCACTGTCTACCGTAGCGAAAATCTCACGCAAGCGCTCTCAGCAGAAACACTCTCTCCAGTAACCTTTAAGCTATGAAGCTGCCAAATCATACCAAATAATGTGTAAAAATACACAGCTGATATAAAGTAGAAATAATGTATGTACAGTGTAGTATCACTTACTGGAATTGGGAAGACAGCGCCGAGCGCACTGATGATATTGTGTTAGGCTGAGTCGTTGGAGGTTGGGGTGGTGCAGTGGACCCCACCCTCCAGGCCACCGACCAATACCGATCCGCGAAGAATGCAGGGGTACAGCGGTAGCCGGGACACACCCAGCACATCTTTAAGAAAAAAGCCGAAATAAACAAGCTAATTAATTAGGTGCCGCCCGGTACGTAAATGTCGGCCCAGATCAGAGGTGACGCAATCGGGCGGCACCTAATTAATCCCACACAGTTGCTTCACATTCAGTTCCTGTTCGACTTCACTTTCGGTCCATTTGCTACTGCATTGGGTTTCGCTTGTTATCCTCCAGAGGCTTAAAGCAATAATCTTGCCTCACACTCCAGAGTAGAATTGCACTATGGAAGGAGCTGTATGTTGGAGGAGACATAAAACCAACAGTCCATTTACTCCCTCAAGTGGAAACTAAAGGTTGGAGGTGGTGCTTTGAAGAAAAGCACCACGAATATTTGTACATTAACAGGCATTGCCATGACAGATTTTCCAATCAGTTTATCAGAATAATCAGAAAAGCTGTTTTTAGCAGAACCACACTTGACATTGTGCAGCAGTTGACATTTTACTGTGCAGCACCCAGAAAGTGGGGAGGGGGGAGATGTCAGCCAACGCTTACTCTACAGGCATTCTCCTCTGCAGAGCCAGCAAAAACACAGCTCACAAGCTCACACAATGGCTGCCTTTGAGAACAGAGAGGCTACAGTGGGGAGAGTTTTGGGGCTTCCTTCAAAAGGGATAGAAGCTCTACTGAGCAATTCATGATAGGACAGAAGTCTTGTTGCCTGATTGAGGCTGGGCATGTGGGATCTTTCTGTGTGAAAATTGGCTGTTCTGCTTCCTACATTAGTGATCAAACTTTGTGAGTATTTCATTAGATGTGAAGAGCCTCGAAATGTCTTAAAATGATGAAATGGCCAAATAAACTGGATCAACTTATTCTTTCTTCTTCCACCTTCACTTAGTTGGGCATTTGCCTGTCTACAATTCAAAAATGGAGGGTGGGGGGACTGAGGGAGAAAGGTGATAAGGAAAGGGTGGTGTGGACAGAGTGAGGGAGGAAAACAGGACGACAATAAGGGAAGTTTTGTGTGTGTGTGTGTGTGTAGCACTTACATCAGCTGTAGCTCAGAACCATTACATTGACAACTGAAGCAGAAGGTTGTGCCTCAATATTCCCTCTAATTTGTTGAAAACCTTTTTTTACTAGGGGTTACTAGATGGGATGCTGAGTCCATGTGGACAGAGCATATGCTCCAATTGTTTTGGATCTCCTTACCATTAGACTAAGACCTCACATTTTTAAGTCCATGTGGTAGGCCGCTGTGGCTAGATTCCCCCATCTTCACATAATAGAAGCAAGGTTACAAAGGTGATTAATAAGAGTAGGACAGTCTAAGTGGACAAGGCATTTGACAAGGTTCCTCATGAATGATTCAGAAGATTAAAATACTTGGAATCCATGATGACTAGTTTAGATTCAGAATTGTTTTTCGTGTACAAAGCAGAGGATAATGGTGGAAGGGTGTTATTCTGACTGGAGGACCATGATCAGTGGTGTTCTGCAGGGATCAGTGCTGGGACCTCTGTTGTTTGAGAATACATAGATGACTTGGATGAAAACGTAAATGGGTGAGTTAGTAAATTTGTAGACAATACAAAGATCGGTAGAATTGTGGGCAGTGTGGAGGGTTCCGAAAGAACACAGCAGAATATAGATTAGTAACAGATATGGGAGGAGAAATGGCAGGTGGAGCTTAATCCAAGCAAATGTGAGGTGGAGCAAATGAACATAGGAAGCAAGTGTCTTTCCCTTTAGCCTGTGTGACAGGAGGAACAGGAGTGCTTCCCCTGAGGACCCTCCCTCTGTAAAAGGTCCCCATGCAGGCAGGGACAGTTGCCTCCAGACTCCCAGCCCAAAAGCTCAGATCATCCTGAGCACACACTGTACCCAGTACAACTGTCCACTGCAACGTAAGAAGCTAGGCCTACCATTGCTTCCCTTCCCTCTCAGTGGACCTACATCTGCCTCCCAAAAGGATTCCAGCGCAGAAATTTATTTTTTATCTGTTCAAGGAATGCGGGCTTCGCAGGCTGACCCAGCATTTGCCCTTCCCTTATTGCCCTTGAGAAGATGGTTGTTGTGTATTTAATATTTCAATAATATTGTAATTGGAGTATAGTGTTTGAGCAATCTTTCTATATTTACACAATTAATTACAGGTTATAAAGTATGTGAATGCCTTACGTCGTTACGCCACCATGCGTAAGTGAACACTTCACTAAAGTAAAACTCAGTAGACACGTTTTCTTTAGATTAATTTCTGGAGTTACAAAACTTAATAGTGGTGACAAAGCGGCACATTTTTCTTTGAAAGGGAGTGAGAGACATTCGAGTGAAAAAGAAAGTGCAGCATGTTTTTTTCTTCAGAAGGGGAAAGGGACGGTTGAGTTAAAACAAAGGCAGAAAATGGATGAAATTGGTGGCAGCAAGTGTGGCCATTGGTTTAGACTGTGAGTACCGGCTGATAATAATAATAATTTTAAAAAAGCAGAGATCGTTGGCTACATCACATCAGGCAGCGGCACTGACCTTGAATCTGCCCACCTCCAGAGCCACGAAATTCCGGCACCCTGAAGGCACACGAGTCTTCCAGGCCACGGTCCTTGGCATATTGAAAAGCGGCCGGTTGTGAGGCCCTGAGAGTGGGTCCCATTCCTGCAACGAACCGAAGTCAGCATGTAACTCCAGGTCAGGATTTTCAAAGGGATCCTGAAAAGGCAAAAAAGAGATATTAAAGATAGAACTAGAGCTGTTTCTGAAAATGCAAACGAAGGAGTCGCCGTTAAGTGCCATCATCCTAAGCTCCACCATCCAGTGAAGCTTGCTTGCCTGTGGCACCTCTCCTGGTGCAGTCATGTCACATGTTATGAGTGACGGAAGTGGACATGGCAAGCTGCTCAATCTGCTGACCTATCCCAAGCCACCAGACAATACTTTAAGCCAGTGCTTTCACTGCAGAGAAAGATTACGCACAGATTGACAGAGAGGTATTGAGTCTGGTTTGGGTGTAAAGCTTTTCAACCAGTACTTGTTTGGAAGAGAGTTTACCCTCACTATTGATCATCAACCACGAGTGTCCATTTTGATCTACAGTAGGATGTTCCACTAATAGCACCGACACAAATGCAGAGATGGGTTTTATTTCTTGGAGGACACAACTACGAGATTGAATGCAAGAGGATGACTAATCATGGAAATGCTGATAAGTTGTCCCATTGTCCCTTGGAAAAGGAAATATTTGAAAAATTCACAGAAGAGAACATTCCTCTTGTTGTATTCTACCTAATGCAAATTGAAAGTCTCCCTATTATGGCAGAGATGATCCCAAGAGAAACCAGAAAAGACCCCACACTGTCTCAGGTCTACATGGCCAGCAAAATGACTGGAATGTGCAGCAGAAATTTCAGTTGCCCCCATTCTTACCAGTGCCAGGTCAACTTGCCATTGATAGGGGTTGCCTTATGTAGAGATTAAGAGTTGTGGTACCATACTAGCTGAGAGCTAAAGTTTTGGAGGAGCTTCACACCCGTCATCTAGGCGTGGTCAAAATGAAAGCATTGGCTCGAAGTTTTGACTGGTGGCCTGGAATAGATCAGCAGATCGAGCAGCTTGCCATGCACTGTTCAGAATGCCAACACGATATAGAAAAAAGGTGTCCATAGCTGTCAGAACCACTTACTATAATCCCAGGGCCACCAAAGAAGAGGTCCCAAAATCTGAGATTGTTTCACTGCCACAAGTCTCACCTGCCAAGCAGAGTGTCCTCTCTCTTGTCAGTGACTAAATCTTTAGGCCTGAAGGGACAATTTAGTATTTACTATTCAATATTTATATATGCTTGTTTGAGTAAGCATTCTTTGTTCATTTAAGTAATTCATTATATGTAAAAGTATGTGAATGGCATTCATCATTATGCTACCACATCATAAGTCATAAGTGAGTACCTCACCCAAGTAAAATGCAATAGACCCGATTTCCTGTGCTCCCATGTTGTTGTTTTGATTAATTTCTGGGGTTACAAAACATAAAGTAATGAGCTGTCTTCATGAACTGCTGCAGTCCTTGAGGTGTGGGTAACCCCATAAAGCTGTTAAAGAGAGACTTCCAGGATTTTGACACAGTAACAATAAAGGAACAGCAATATATTTCAGAATGATGTATGACTGGGAAGGCAACTTCTAGATGGTGATGTTCCCATGCTGTTCCTGCCCTTCTCCTAGCTGGTCGATGTCATGGGTTTGGAAAGTGCAACTCTACTTCGTTAGGAGTTTGAGGAGGTCTGGAATGTCACCCAAGACTCTTTCATATATCTATAGATGTACAATGGAGAGCATTCTGATTGGTTGTATCACAGCCTGGAATGGAGGGTCCAATGCACAGAATTGCAAGAGGCTGCAGAAGGTTGTAGATTTATCTAGCTCCTTACGGGCATAACCCTCCCTACCACCAAGGACCTCTTCAAGAGGCAGTACCTCAGGAAGATGGTATTCATCATTAAAGAGCCTCACCATTTGGGACATGTCCTCTTCCCATTACTACCACAGGGAAGAGAAACTTAATGATCACGACACCCAGCAATTTAGAAACAGCTTCTTCCCAATTGCCATCACATTTCTGAGCAGTACATGAACCCATGATACTTCCTCATTTTTCTGATTTACTTTGTGATTTATTATAATTTTATGTCTTTGCACTCTACGACTGCCACAAAGCAACAAATTTCAGATCATATAATTCAGTGACAATAAACCTGATTCTGCTTTCTAAGCAATCTTGGTGAGTTGTTGCAGTGCATCCCGTAGATGGTACAACCTGCTGCTACTGTGTGAGCGAATGGATGTGGATGGGCTGCCTCTCTCTAGTGGGCAGCTATGTCCTGTAAGGTGTTGAACTTGTTGAGTTTTGTTGAAGCTGTACTCATCCAGGCAAGTAGAGAGTATTCCATCACACTCCTGACGTGAACCTTCAGGACGGTAGACATGCTTTGGCAATTTTGGAGGTGAATTACCTTCTGCAGAATTCCTAGTCTCTGACCTGCTCTTGTAGCCACATTGTATATATGGTACTCCAGTTATGTTTCTGGTTAATGATAACTCTCCACGATATTGATAGTTGGGGATTCTGTGTTGGTAACCATAATGTGATTGCTAGATGAATATTGTCACTGCCTTGCATAAATTTTACTTGAACCATCAAAGCACTGCTCCACACCGACCACTGATACCACTCTGACTCATCTTTCTCACTAACCACCACAATCCTTTGCTTCTCCAAATCAGTCCCCTTGAGATGTATGGGATAACTAAACGATTGAATTAGGGACAGCTGAACAGACATGATCTCCTGAAATTGGGGGAGATTAGTACATAGGGGGAGGAGGGGCAGAGGGGAGGAGAGCAACGCAAGGAGAGCTTCTTCACACCAAGATTGGTGAAAATTTGAAACTCAGACAGAATTTCTTCAAGATGTCTGTTATATTGAAAATAAAGAGTAAAATTTGAGATTGACAGTTATTCTTATGGGAGAAGAGAAAGAAGATGGGAAAATGACCGAGTATACACAGTCAGCCATGATTAAACTAAACGTAAGGAATTGAGCTGTTAAAGGGGCTGAATGAATCACGCTTGCTCTGATAAGGTAATTATATCCAGGGTGTGCCAGATTGCCTGTTACGACACGCTCATGACTGTGCTAGCCTCCGGGGTTTAGACACTCGAACTCTCCAGAATATGGATAGCTGTCGCAGACCTTTTAAAGATTCAGGCTTACCTCACTAATTGGTGCTTAACATGGTGCCAAAATTTTAATATTTTGAGAGCTCCTGAACTGAGGTTTGGTGCTCAATCATCGGCTCAACTTGGGATTTTCATCTAGCGTCTAGCTTAGAACCTTGTCTTCATTTCAGTCTCATATCATGTCTCGATTCTAGTCTCAGATACAGTACTCCAGCACTTGGGTCCTTACCATCCCTGCCTACGTCTGTCATCACAGGACAATTGAGCCTAGCATGGACCCAGTGGGTATCAGAGCCTCTTTCAGCTGTGCTAACCACAGTGAGAAAATTTCTAGACAGAGCCCGGAGATGCAAGACCTCCAGGTCGCCATGCGCCAACTAGCGCAAGGAGGAAGCCAGAGTCCTTTGGGTGAAGCAGTCAGTCACTCTGTGGAGTCAGTCCATCTTCCAACCCTGGAGAGATTTGGCACTGACTCGGGCTCCTGCCACAACTTCCTCATTCAATGTTCATTGGTGTTTGAACTCCAGCCTTCCCGGTTCCCTACAGAGCACATAAAGGTGGCCTTTATGATCCCTCTCCTAACTGAAAGAGCCCTGGCCTGGGCCACCATGCTTTGGGAGTGGAGGTCAGATATTTTCTCAGATTCGGAGGAATTCATGGACCCCTGAAACTCTGACACTATTGAATTGAACTCTTCCACCGCACCAACCCTATGACTGAGCTATAGATCTACCACCTGGTACTTGTCCTCAGCGGGGTCGATTTTATGAGCTCTCAGGCCAAGAGAGAAGCTCTGTGGAAGAGTACATACAGGAGGCTCTTGCCATGGGATTCAGTTGGCCCTCCACCTCACCAGCCAATGTAGAAAAAGTATGGGAACCTGTGGCCATGCATTGACTATAGAGGGCTGAATCGCATATCGGCCAAAAATTGTTATCCCCTTCCGCTCATGAACACTGCCTTCGAGATTCTCCAAGGGGCAAAAGTATTCTCGAAGCTAGATTTGCGGAGTGCGTACAATCTGGTCTGTCTAAAGGAGCACGGCGAATGGAAGAGTGCATTCCACACACCGACAGCTATACACCACACACCGATAACTACCTGGTCATGTCCTTAGGCCTCGCGAATGTGCCAGCAGTTTTCCAGGCCTTTAGAAACAATGTGCTCTGGGATACTCTCCATAAATATACCTTCATCTACTTGGATGATATCCTAATCTTCTCGAAGTCCATGGAGGAGCATGTCACTCACATCAGAGATATCTTTAAGAGACCTTTAGGTCATGGACTTTACATCATGCTGGAGAAATCCAAATTCCACGTAACCATCATTTCCTGTTTGAGTTTTATAATCCCTGATAGCAATCTTAAGATGGACCCTACTAAGACACAGGCAGTCAGAGACTGTCCACAGTCATCCAATATGAAACAAGTCCAACGATTCCTGGAATTTGCCAACTTTTACCAAAAGTTCAGCTCTGTGGTGACTCCTCTGACAGCACCAACTAAGAGATTGATGGGTCCTTTTGTTTGAACTACCGAAGCAGAGGCTACTTTTGCAGAGTTCAAACAGCAGTTCACAACAGCTCTCATTTTGGTTTCTTCTAACAGGGGCCTTCCTTTCATCATAGGGGTGGACACCTTGGACCTCGGAATAGGTGCAGTGTTGTCTCAACGGTTACCTTCAGACAATAAACTGCACCTGTGTGTGTTCTTCTCCTGTTAGTTATCGCTGGCAGATGTGAGCTACGACATCAGAAATAGCAGTCAAGTTGGCTTTGGAGGAGGAATGGCGTCGCTGGCTTGAGGGGGCCAAGAACTCTTCTGTTGTGTGGACAGACCACAAAAACCTGCCTCATATTCAGGAGGCCAAAAGGCTGAATTCAAGGCAGGCTAGGTGGTCCCTTTTCTTTAACCGTTTCAAGTTCGTTCTGACCTATTGATCGGAGTCAAAGAATCAGAAGCCAGATGCCTTGTCCTGTCAGTTCGACGAACACGAAAGAGGGGAGCAGCTGACCACCATTTTGCCCCAAGCCAAGATAACAGCGCCAGTTCGTTGGAGAATCGACATAGTTATTCACAAGGCCTAGGCTCGAGGGGAGATTCCCAAGAACAATCCTCCAGGTCGTCTGTTCGTCCCAAGTTCCACCAGGTTTCAGGTACTTCAATGGGGACACACATCAAGAATGACCACTCACCTAGGGATTGCCAAGACCCTCAAGTTCATCAAGAGAAGGTACTAGTAGCCTGGAGTGGGCAGAGAGGTCCGACGATACATGTAGGCATGAGAGGTGTGTGCCCTGAACAAGGAGCCCTAGCCCTGCACCCAACCTCACTGGCTCTTTCACCCTCTATCTGTTTGGACAGACCATGAGCACACATCTCCATGGAGGGCATTCGGTACGCTGATTGAGGCAACGAGTCTTTCTTCTGGGTTTCACCCACAGTCCAACAGCCAGACGGAGCGGGTGTACCAGGATATAAGATGCCTGGCCTCAGAGAAAACAGATGAGTGGTGCAACCATCTGATGTGGGCAGAGGTCACCCAGAACACTGTACATCGTTCTGTGCATGGGACGTCCTGATTTGGGTGCCATTTTGGGTATTCTCCATCACACTTCCCTGAGCAGGTGGCTGAAGTTGGGGTTTCCTGCAGCCAAATATCTTGTCCGATTCTGCATGGAAAAATGGACTAAGGCAAGGGAGATTTTGTTGGCCTCTACCTGGAAGGCTGAAATAAAGGCTAACTGCAAGATAAAGCAGGGACCAACTTTGCAGCCTGGGCAACAGGTCTGGCTATCTACTCAGGATTTGCCTTTCCAGACAGAGTCTAGGAAGTTGGTGCCCAAGTTCAATGGACCCTTCAAGAATCTCAAGAAAGTAAACCCAGTGACTTATACCCTGCAGCTACTCAAGACCCTCAAGGTCAATTCCACCTTCTGCCTTTCCAAATTAAAACCTGTAAACACCAGTCCTTTAGCCCCTCACCATCAGTCCCATCACCAGGTAGGTGAGTTGATGGGGAACAGGTCTTCTTAAAAAGAATTCTGGATTCATAAACTGTTCAGGGTGTTAGGCAATTCCTCATGGACTGGAAAGGATTCAGATCTGAGGTATGGTGCTGGATTCTGGAAAGGGACATCTTGGATCCAGCACTCATCCATAACTACCATCATTGCCTCTCTGAGCAGCCAGGGTCATCAGCAGTCGGCCGTAGGGAAGGGTGTCCTGTTATGACACACACCGGACTGCACCAGCCTCCAGGGTTTAGAAGATGTAACACTCCAGAATATGGATAGCTGGCACAGCCCTTTTAAAGATTCAGGCCCGCCTTGCTAATTGGTGGCCATGTTTTGGCATCAAGATTTGAATATTTAAAGAGCACCTGAACTGAGTTTCATTGCTCAATCGTCAGTTCAACTTTGGATTCTCATCCAGTGTTTAGTTTAGAACCGTCTTCATTTCACTCTCATATTGTGTCTCAACTCTAGTTTCAGATACTGCAGCACTTGGGTCCTAAGCACCCTTGCCTAGGTCTCTTGACACATTGTTGGAAGATAGACTCTCAGGATTAAGCTCTGAAGGCTCTGAACAGAAGGAATGTTGATGAATTACAGGTTCACTGTGCAGCTGGTAGATTGTAACTCAGGCATCAATACCTCATTGCAAAGACGGACCGCTGATTAATCAAGAGCTTGATATTGATCCTTCTTGTGCAAGTTGGTCATGTAACCAACCATCCCCTAGCAACACACATGCGCTTTTACAGAAATAAATCAAATTGTGATAACTCACCCTGAACGACTGCACACCAGAAATGTTTTATTGTTGCACTTAGATAATTACTACTCCCTGGAGCTTTTTTTTTGCTAATTTGATTCAATGCACATTATTAATCACAGGGTGGAGAGTTCTGCTTTGAAGCTGCGTGATAAAACAGATTGAAGTGGAGGGGGGGTGGTTGGGTGCAGGTTAAAGGACGACGTCATTCCCACTTTGGAGAGGAGATCCAATTTGAAACTTTGACCTTTAACGTGCAGAGAGAAACTGAAGCTGTCACATTTACTGCTACCAGAGATGGCTAAGAAAGAGGCCTCTAGTTTGAGCTTATGATGTGAGCTCTCCCTTCTGTGCACTCAAATTGTGCATGATCACATGCAAGAGACAAGGCTATGGAATAAGCAGCCTGCTTACAGGTCAAGCTGTGCGTGGTGAGACTATTGATGTTTTATAATGCAGAAGCTGGAATGGAAGAAGGCGAAGCCGGATGATGAGCTTATTACGGTTAAGTGGTGAACAGTTGTTGGGAAACTCTGCTTTATGAGCAATACATTAAAACAAAATGTAAATATTATCTATGGCACAGTGAAACAACTCCAGTGACCCCCAGTTCAATTGTGGCTTTGGGTGTCGACTGTGTGGAATTTGCACATTCTAGCCACGACTGTGGGTCCCCCGGTTTTCTCCCACATCTGAAAGACAAGTAGCTGGTAAGTTAGTTGGCTGCAATAAATTGCCCCTACTGCGTAGCTGAATGGGGGAAGAGTTGATAATACTAGCTTACCAGGAAAGCTAGTGGGGGAGTGGAATTGTTCTGGGAGTCAGCATAGATGTGAGTGACTGAATGACCTGCTTCTTTGTTGTAAGGAAACGTTAATATAATATGAATAAAATATAAGCTAGTGACAGAGGGTTTTCATGAGAAGAACCAAGATGGAAAGGATAAAAATTTTGAATTCCCAGGATAGAAGGACCTGTGTCAACTGAGATACTGAAACATAAAATGACTCAAAGCAAAATAGTCCACTTCCTGGATAACTTTAAAGTATTATTCATCTACAGGATGTAGATGTCACTGCTATTGCCAGTATTTATTGTCCATCTATACCCCGGTGGATAGCATTCTGACTGGCTGCATCACAGCCTGGTTTGGAAGCTCCAATGCACAGGATCACAAGAGGGTGCAGAGTATTGTAGACTCAGCTAGGCCCATTACAGGCACTACCCTCCCCACCACAGATGACGCCTTCAAGGGGCAGGTGCTCCGTAATGCACTCACCCCAATCTGCATTTGGTTTCTTGAATGTAAAGGAGGCCACATTGTGAACAGTGAATGCAGTAGACTACATTGGAAGGAGTGCAAGTGGCTCACTTTCCTCACTTTCCTACCTGCAGAAACTGTTTGTGTCCATGGATGGAGAGAAGGAAAGAGGTGAAAGCTCAGGTATTGTACCTCTTGCAGAGCAGGGAGCGAAGTATTGTGAAGTAGGGAGGAGTATTTCATAAAAATGTATTTAGCATATAGAATCAATACATGTATTTCTTTATATTCATTGCACCATCAAATCAGTACTTATTCCTACTTTGCATCAAAGCCAATCATATTTCCTCTGATGACACGCCTTTGGTGTATCTGTTACACCTGACTCAGCACCTCAATGTCTGTTGGCAGCAGGACCTTACACTGTGGTCCTTTTCCATTGATCCTTTATGGTGGCTCAACCAGGTATCCTTCAGCATGTCTTCCTGCACCCTGGAATATGCCAGCAGCAGCTTTTGCTGGTGGACACTTCTTTACACTGGTCAAGCAAAGTTTTGGGCAGACCAAAACGCATCTTCAACCGAGTTGCTGACCTCCCAGCAGCAGTTGGTAGCTGTCATGGTAGGGATCCCTGGGAATGACAATGAGAGTGAGTGAATAATTTATCAGCCCAAAGGTAAGTGTTTACGAGAGCTGGAATTTGTGGGCTCAGGCCAGTTCAATGTAAAGGTCTGGCGTTGCTGCGTGACCAGGCCTCATTGCCAGCTTGAATTAATTTCACAGAGGTGGCATCCGAAGAAAGCATTGTTTTCCATATCTATATGATGCACTGCATTAATGCACCACACACATACACACACACACAGAAATTTTACAACCTTTGCTAAAGTCTGAGGAAGCACCTGATTGTGACTGGTTTTCCAATTAAATTCTGCAGCAACACAATCAGAGCTGCTTTACTGAGCTGCTCTATCATATTCCTTCATAACTGTGAAGACAGATGTGATAGTAGTTGTTGCTGTCAGGGGGACTCTAGTGGAGGCTAGAAGTCCTGCAGCCTTGATGGGCACCCTATCATTTCTATCCATGCAGAAAGAAATTATTGACATCGGCAGTCATCATGTATCAGCCCACGGATGATTTGTCCCTCTGCTGTCGCATGTTGACATTCTGTTTACAGCTGAAGCAAATCCACTTGTCCAGGCGTGGCCTATGTTCAGTTCCTAAGGGATTACCTCAAGTCACAGAGAAGGAAAATTGGCCGGCGTGTGCAAGAGAGGCCTGATCACTCCTGCCTATCGTATACTTACGCAAGAAGACTAGTTCCACTCCAGTCTCCGGTTGAACCTCCCTGACAACTATTAATTTCTTTTTTTTTTGTCTTCATTGTCTTCAAGGAATATAGTAGGAAAAATGGAAAAGTAGCCACTAATCAATAGATGAGGAATATTTGTCAGTGGACTTCTGCCGCTAATCATCAGAACTCTTCTGAAACATTGTCCTTTGTTCATTTTGGAACCTAGAGGAAAGATGCACATTCACAGGGAGAACATGCAAACTCTAGGCTACTGGTTCCCAACTTTGGGGTTTACGGACCCCTCAGTAGTGGTCCATGGCATAAAAAAGGTTGGGAACCCCTGCTCTAGATAGACAGCACCACAAGTCAAGATTGAATGCAGGCCGCTGGTATTGTGAGGCAGTGGCTCTAAAAACTGCATCACTGTGCCAATAGTGCTTACTTATTAGAAAGCACCACTATAAAACACTTAAGAAACTTGAGTCTGTTTATAACACTTCATCACCTCCACTCAAAGCTCTCAGAAACTCAGTTTGCGGCCAACAGCCACTGTGACATGAGAGACATGCAGAGGGAGTTAGAGCAGCCGTGAAATATTTTTAAAGTGAAGCTAGCATTGCTGTATAAGAAACATGAAAATTTGCATGCATTGTGAAAGTGACCACATAGCTCATCCTGCTTCTGCAGTAAATATTGGAAGCTCTCCAAGACATCAAGGCGCAAATTCAACTGCATACTAAAACAGCCACACAGGATCATTTAACCCATCTGCAGGGTTGTAAAACAGGATTTATGATGGAGCCATTGATTCTGGGAAAAATTAAGACATTTTAATCAAAAAAAAGAGTGGCTTGCAGGAAGCAGAGTTTCCAGTGTATAAGGTCACTGATGTACAAAAGTCTTTTTCAGGGAAATCAACACACTTCATTGTTTGGGAATCTGATCAATGAGAATAGAAGCTTTTACTGCTAAACATAAAGAGAGAAAGAGACAGAGCAGAAACCTGGGTGGTCTTATTGGAAGATCTGCTATAGACTGATGGGAAGATTGAGCAGACTGATGTGAGATTTAATAGAAGATAATGAGGGAATAAAATTAACTGGTATCTCTGCTAATTAATGCATTATACATTGGTCAGGACTTTGACACAAGTTATTTTCTAATAATTACAGATAACTTTCTGTCTCTTGTTTACTGTCAGTCTCTCTGAAGACCTCCAGTTCTTACTAATGGTCAAATGGATACAGCATTTTATGTAGTGCCATCTCTATTTGGCTGCTGTCCACATCGAACATGCAGACAAATGCACATCAGACTGTAGAATTTATTTAATTTCTTCTGACAGCATTGCAAAACTGGAAGCTAAATCGGGAAAATTAGTCAAGACCAATGCTCGTACCGGAGAGACAAACAATTTAACAAAAACTTGCACCATGTCCAGCCCCCTCTGACTGTGTAGCCCCTTTGAAAGAGACATTAATTTTGCTGAACTCCCATCATCTCTCCCTCAGGTCACTGGAGAAATTCTTTATATTTATGCATATGTGCATTTAAAAAATGCACATTTCTAAAAGTTACTACAAACAATCCTTTCATTTATTAGTAAGTGGGATATTCAAGATTGTAATAACTTGCAATATGAAATAATTCTCCTCAAATATTCCCTGGTTCTTCTGATAACCTCTGGCTGCACATTTTGTTGTGACCTTTACTGCAAAGGGGTTAATGTTTAGAAATAAGGGAATACTGTTGGAAATGTATGGTGTCTGCTGTTTTGGTCCCCTTAGTTAAGAAAAGATAGCCTCGCATTGGAGGCAGTACAAAACAGATTGAGTAAAGATGAGAAGGTTGTTATAGAGTTATATAATCATACAGCTCAGAAAAAAAAGCTCTTCAGCCCAAACAAGGGCAGCAGTTGGGTTTGTATTCTGTGGAGATTAGGAAAATGAGGAGCGATCTTATTCAGACATATCAAGGTGCATGACAATGTAGATTTGAGATGTTGTCATTCATGGGGGAATCTTAAAATGAGGCGAGGTAGTTAGAAAATAATGAGGTGGGTAAGAATTTCTTCTTACAAACAATGGTGAATCTTTGGAATTAGTAGAGTAGGCTTGATCAATGAAGGTATTTAAGAGGAAATTATTTGAAAGATAAGCAAATTGAAGGCTACATGAAATTGGCGAAGAAGAGAAAATGAGCCCCGGGGCAGATTAGTCATTCATTGATGAGACAAACTCAAAAGCTGGCCTGCTCCTAATCTCATTTTAATTATATTCTTTAACCCATTGCCAGCAAAATAATTTTCTCCTTAAAAGAATCCTTGTAGTTTTGAATGTGTTCATTAAGTTTCCTCTTAACTTTCTTTATTCCAATGAGAACAATGGCAGTTTCTCCAAGATTTCTTCTTAACTGAATATTTTGAAAAATATTCAACGACACTGCCACCACCACCTTTTGAGGAAGCACGGGGCTCAATTCTCACTGCTTTCTAGAAGGAGTGTATACATTCTCTGTGTGACTATGTGGGTTTCTTCCAGGTACTCCAGCTTCCTCCCACATTCCAAAGATGTATGGGTTAGTAGGTTAATCGGACACATGGGTGTAATTGGGAGGCGCTGGTTTGTTGGGCTGGGGGGGCCTGGTACCATGTTGTATCTCTAAATAAAAGATTAAAAACAAATGAAGAGTTCCTAAAACTTGTTGGACTCAGTGAGAGAAAAAAAAATTCACCTCAGCTCAGATTTACACTCAGTTCCTTATTTATAAAAATAAGGCCCAGTTTTAGATCCTCAAGAGGAGATTACCCTTCCACAACCACTCTGACAAAATCTCTCTACATTTTCCAGTATGAGGACAGTTTGAGAAGCAAAAAATCTTTGGAAGATTATGGATTCAGTTAAAACGTGCAAAAGAAACTATACAGTCCTGGGGATCTGTCACTTTGATATTTTAGTATTTTCTACATTATGTTGCTTTGTGTGCCATGTCATTTTAGGATCTTGTTGTTGGTCATGGATTGATATTCACATTCTGTTTCTGAACTTGTTACAGCCTTTTGCTTCATTTGTTCAGTCACTGCTGAGATGTGTTGAGCTCACGATAAACCCGCACATATACAGAACTTCTTATGCAGTAAAGTGCCTGAGGTCATTGGTTCAAAACTATTGGCAAGGGAGAAAGATAAAGAGAATTTCTGTCACTCAGAGACTTGAATGTTCTGTTAGAAAATGTACAGAAGCTGATCCCATAAATAACTTTAAAAGTAATTCAAAAAGTACTTGGGAAACTTGCAGAGTTACTGAAAAAAAAATGAACTTGATTTAAGTGCATTTACTCTTTCAAAAAACAGCACAATTAAAATAGGCAGAATGGCCTTGTTCTGTGCAATTTGGATAAAAAGCAATGGTGGGTGTCCAGTGCTGTGTGACCAATCTGGGTTCTGCTGCAAGGCACCTACATACATTCTATTTTCCAATCTACTGCCAGTTGTTTTACCTCTACCCCGACATTGCTGAGGGTTTTTTTCCAGCTCACATTAAGTCACACTTTTATTGTAGCCACAACATCCCATTTCACCAGAATTTTATCAGGCAAAGCTTGATACCACACCTCATGAAAGTATGAGGACAGGTGTACAGACGTTGATTGTGGAGGCGTACAGCATGGAAATAGGCCCTTCAGCCCATCATGTCAATGCCAACCATCATGCCTGTCTGTACTAATCCCACTTACTTGCATTATTTCCGTATCCCTCTCTGCCTTGCTTATTCATGTGCCAGTCAAAATGCCTCCTGAAGGTTGAAGAAGAAGACATTTAATCACTTATTGGATGTGGACACCACTAGCAAAATCAGCATGTATGCCACTTCCCAAATTGCCTCTTTAAAGTGGGTTGCTAAAATACCTAGAGGGTCAGATAACAGCATGCTGTTGGCCAGGAGTCACATATATTCTGTATAATGGCGACAGATTTCCTTCCCTGAAGAACATTACTGTCAGAGATAAACACAAGAGATTCTGCAGATTCTGGAGGGGCCTCAGCCTGAAACATCGACTTTATTTCTCTCAATAGATGCTACCTTATCTGCTGAGTTCCTCCAGCATTTTGTGAATATCTGAGATAAGTTTGTATGATAGTGTGATGGTGGTGGTGATGGTGTGACTTCCATTTTAAATCAGCATTCTAATTCCAGATTTACTTAACTCTTCAAAAGCAAATGGCACAGCTGTTATGGTAAGATATGAACTCACATCCCAGTTTAGAAGTTCTGCCTTTGAAATCCCAGTTCAACAACTTAACCACTATACTACTGTACTCTAGTCACACAAATTCTACCTTAACGGAGGAGAGGAGGAGAGGTGGAGAGGTAGAGAGATTTAGGAAAGGAACTCCAGAAAGAAGAGATGGGCAAGGCGAAGACCATTGGTGGAATGGTGGAGATCACAGATGCACGAGAATCTAGCTTGCAGTGGCTTGTAAGATAGTGAAATATTTTAATTCGCTGCTCAAAATGCTGGAGGAACTCAGCAGGCCAGACAACATCTATGTAAAAGTGTAAACAGTCAAAGTTTCAGGCTGAGGCCCTTCACCAGGACTAGTTTTCTGCAATGCACTTTTTACTGGCTTTATTCTATTCCATTGACAAACTTCAACTCATTAAGAATGTCGCTGCTAGACTTCTAACTAAAACCAGGATAAAGGAACATATCAACCCCATCCTAGCTACTCTGCATTGGCTTCCTGTGTCTTTAAGAATTGATTTTAAAATTCTCTTGATCTGGGACCAGAGTACATTACAGAATCATTTTCATTTTATAATCCTGCTCAATCTCTCAGGTCATCTTCTGCTGGTCCCTTAAATTTAAACAATCTCCCTCCAAAGATAATTGGCAGGGCAGCTTTTTTTGAACGACTCCTCTAAACTGTGGAACTCAATACTTAAAACTATAAAGATGCAGACTCAATTGACACATTATAAATGTCAGCTCAAATCAATATATTTAACCTTGCTTTTAACTAACATCTTTTTGTCTTGTATTTTTATGTTTGCACTTTATCCCATTGTAAAGCCATGTCTCAGTCAACCTATAGGGGTACAGTGCCAGAACTTCAAAATCAAACTCTTTGTCGATATAATGAAGCATTCTCCCTCCTAGACCAAACAGTCAGACAGGCAAGAAGTGATTTCAAATACTCCTTCTTGGAATTTGGTTGTTCTAGAATGACCAACAATATTTGTCTATTGTTATTTGGTCTTGAGAGCCACCTCTCTAAACTCTTGCAGCAGCTGCAGTGAAGAAGCTTCCACTGCAGAATGTAAAAGTGATGTTATCATGCACTTGAGATATCAGTCTTGGAGTTCCATTGGGAGTGGAAGGAGAATTAACACTTTACCTTTCATTTACAGAAGTTAGTTTAACCTTAGAAACCTTTATCCTAGAGCAAGGGTTCACAAACTTTTTTGATCTCATGGACCAATTCCATTAAGCAAGGGGTCTGTGGGCCCCCAGGTTGGGAACTGCTGCCCTAGGGATACTGTCAGGTAGAGAGAATACATTTTATGCCTTAACCGTCGTTAGCTCTATTCTGTGATCTCAGGAGCTGTACTTCTGCATTCCGCTGGAAATTTGGCTCCAATGCCCAGATGAGTTGCAAGGTGACGGGAGGGGGAGTGTGGAGAGGAGGCAAAAATAAAAAAAATAAAATAACTGCAGATGCTAGAAATATGAAATGAAAACAAACAAACTGGAAAAACACAGCAGATCATACAGCATTTACACAAGAGAAACGGAGTCAGTGTTTCAGTCTGGGCAAAAAATGTTCTTTGATTTGAAAGGTTAACGCCATTTCTCTTTCAACAGTTCTTGCCCTGCCTGCTGTGTGTTTCCAGCTTTTTATTTCTTATTTCAGATTTCTGCCATCTGCAGTCTTTCTTTAATTTTCATTTTGGATATTTTTGCTGAAGATTCCAACAACTACTTAGCCTCAATTGCAGTTACTATTGGTTTTAAATTTAAGTCTACCAACAGATTTAATTCCCATCACATGACACTGCTAACCATTAATTAGACTTCCAATTTGTGCAGTTGTCACTTTAACTCTTGATACACAGAGCTGTTCTTCTACCTACGCTATAGCTCACATGTTATTTGTGCTATTTTTCTGTTTCTTCCTCAGTGAGACAACAGGGAACAAGTAGGGATTAAAGCAGGTTTGATTTCAACACTGGTGAATTACATTAGCAACCCTATAAGGTAAAAAGTCAAAGGTCATTCTGCAACCCTGAGTTTGGTTAAGGGAGTAACAGTTGAAGAATCATATCTTATGATTTGTAACTAATGCAAAACCTGTATCAAAGGAAAGTTGCAAACTTGGTGAGATGAAGTAAAGAGCTAGGAAGCCGACTGGTGAAAGAGGCAGAAGTCCATGGAAGAAAGAAAAAGGGGGGGGAGCACCAGTGGGAGGCGATGGGCAGGCAAGGAGATAAGGTGAGAGAGGGAAAAGGGGAGGGAGCTGGAGAAGGGGGCAACTTCCCAGCTCTTTACTCCATTCGTCCCCCTCCAGGTTTCGCCTCTCACCCAGTGGTTCTCTCCCGCCATTCCCCCCGCCCCCAACTTTTAAATCTACTCCTCAGCCGTTTTTTCTCTGGTCCTGCTGAAGGGTTTCAGCCCAAAATGTCAACTGTGCTGTTTTCCATAGATGCTGCCTGGCCTGCTGAGTTCCTCCAGCATTTTGTGTGTGTTACCTTAGAGGTTGCAAGGTTATTGTAACACCTCTCCTCTTTTTGCTATTACCACCAGCTGGGAGGTACAGATGCCTTTGCTCCCACGCCACCAGGTTTAGGAACAGCTATTACCCTAGAACCATCATGCTCCTGAACTGTTGTGGATAACTTCATTGACCACTACTCTGAACTGAATTTCTGATCTGCAGACACACTTGCAAGGACTTTTTTTACAACTCGGGTTCTCAGTATTATTTTTAATTGTCTTCTTTTGCACATTGGCGTTTGTTAGTCTTTGTGGTGTATAGTTTTTTGTAAAACTCTATTGTATTTCTTTTCGCATGCAAATTTCTGCAAGAAGATTGTAACATATCCATGCTTTGACAATAAATTTACTTTAACTTTGAACTTCAAACCATTTGTTACCGGTGTATATTTTCTTCTTAAGATCAGTATCATTGGTGTGGTGGTATCAGCAGTCATTTCATCATGCTAAACCTGGCATAGTTAATTCCAAGTGTAAAGACTGAAGCTAGCAGAGTTGACCTATTGTATTTGAGGAGCAAGGAGAAGGCATTTTTTTCTTCATTTATCTTACTTCCCCAGGTATGATTAAGAAAATTAACAGGTATGGTTGTATGGTTACTATGGTTACTAGGGAAACTTGTATGGTTAGTGACTTAGTGACTTGCACAATCTTAAAAGTGTTTTTGCAAACAAGGGAGTAAGTTTGAAGTACAGTTACCAGTAGAATGTTGGAAACACAAACACCAATGGCCAGCTAATCAGTTTCATTTGAGAGACAAATGTTGGCCAAGGTGGGGAATACTCATCAGCTCTCCAATCTTTTTCAAATACCCAAGAGAAGAGATGGCGTCAGTGTAATATCTGAAAGGGACAGAAATTTGCCATGTTCTGTCTGTGTTGAATGTGTGACATGTAAATGTGAGTGAGTGGGTTGAATTTGGCTTCTAAACTTTGGTCCACTGAAGTCCATAGAATTTATCAGAATTGGTTTCAAGAAGGGCCATATGTCGACGTTAATTCAAAGGAAAGTTAAAATATTATAGTTTTAATCTGATGATAGAGCAAGCTAACAGTAAGTAAATTTAACTCTCTGTTTCTATCCAGGGGCCTATTTATTTATTTAGTGATACAGTGGGAAGTAGCTACTTCCAGCCCTCCAAGCCATGCCCTCCCAGTGTTGGGTCTTCACTCTTGCTGAGTCCATAGTAACCATGTGAAGATTCCCTAATGAGAGGATTCCTCACCAAATCTGAAGTGTGGAGACTCTGCTGATATCAGTGTAATCATTATGAGTAAGCAGTGGCAAAACAATCCCGACTGAAAATACACCTGACAGGTGTGGAAACCACAACCCCAGTTTACCTAACTAAAACCACTGTAAATTCAAAAACATTTAAAAAGTACTGAAAGAAAATGAAATCGCAACAACTTTAAAAAAAGGTAGCAGTAAAGACAACAGCAGGCAGTTCCTGGGAGCCAAACTGAAAGCAAGCTGTAAATAAACCAAACCATTACATGGGATAAGATCACAGAAACGGCTGCGGTGGGAGAGTGGCTCCGGTCAGACTCACTGACTCAGTGAGCCGGGGAGTGAGTCTGCCCAGAGCTCTCGAATCAACCCAGCTTCTGATTGTCGAGGTTTAACAGTGGGGGGGGGGCGGTGGAGATAAGCTATACGGATATCATAAACACAAGAAATTCTCAGAGTAACATAAAAATGCTGGAGGAACTCATCAGATCAGGCAGCATCAATGGAAATTAACAAACAGTCGATGTTTCAGGCTGAGGACCTCATTAGGACCAGGATAGGGATAAGCCCCACTCCCACGTGACAGAAGATGCCTGCAACCTGCAACAGCCCATCTTCCAAATGTTCACTCCAATGTACAAAGTGTCCATAAGTTCAAGGGCATTGGTGTTTCCATACTAGGCTGTGATGCAGCCAGTCAGTATACTCTCCACCACACATCTAAAGAAGTTTGTCAAAGTTTTAGATGTCATGCCGAATCTTCACAAATTCCAAAGGAAGTAGAGGCGCTGCCGTGCTTTCTTCGTAATTGCACTTGTGTGCTGGGCCTGGGACAATAGGTACCATCTGTTGGCACAATGGCAGATCAAGAACCCTGACTCTCCCAGCCCTCCCTTGATCCTGATTGCTACCATTCACAAGCCCTTCACACCTGGCGAGATGCAGAGAATTTTGTCTGAGCTGTCCTCACTTAAAGTCGTTCGTGGGAATAACGAACTTTGGCACAAGCTCGAGGAAATTATTATTAGATGTACCCCAAAGATACATGTTTCTGGTTAAATTAAAATGCCTGAGGAATATGCGAGATGGTATGGCCCGGGGAGTGTGGAATAGTACATGGGCAACTAGCAAGAAAGCCAATAACAAGGAGAGATATTACTTCTTAAGGGGGTAGTGAGGCAGTGACTGGGGGGAGGTGGGAGTAATTCGGGAAAGATTATGTCAGTAGTTTAGAGAGCTGATGAGCCAGCCATGAATTGTGTAGAGCATAAGTATCGAGCATATGAGGAGTACTAAGGGTTGGACAATCCAGGGAAGGGACAATCCAGTCTTTCTGAAAATGCTGAAGAAAGGCCTGAGCTCAGTCCACCAGGAAGTTTTAGATTTGGGGATAGCAGTGGGATTGATCTATCCTGAGATAGTATCATGGGCCGTTCAGATAGACTGGAGAAGGGGAAGGGAGGTCATAATGCTGTAATGAATGTAGCTACTGTGATGTCACTGAGGACTTGTGTGCATGCAACTGGTTACCTAGCAACGAACGGCCAGAGTAGACGTAGGAAGGAAGTGATATGTTACAGCTGTGGCTTATCGGGCCAGCATTGGAGGCAGTGTCCTCAAAAGGGAGGAAGGTGTGAGAGTCACCAAAACAAACAGAAGTAATGGCAGCACCCTCGCTGACCTATTTGGCTGCTGACCAGATTATAGAGCTAATGAGGACAGTGTTCAGGTCAGACAAATAGCTGGTGGTAGCCTCCATTGCCAGTACTGGTCATCCACTGATATACTGTACAAGAGGTTTGTTAGGGGGCTGGTAATGTGATATTAGTGGACACAGGGTTATCAGAATCGGTAACCAACCTACCCTTGCCCACAACTGGAGAGGTGATGTAATTTACCAGTGCAGGGGGTAAATCTATGAAGACAAAGAGAAGTAAGTCACAGGTTCTTGAGACTGAGGGCATGCAGCTTTCCGCAGATTTTTGAGTGTCTCCAAACAATGAGGGTACTATCCTGGGGATAGACACACTGTATAGGGTAGGTGCTATCACAGACACAGGAAAGAGAGAAGTAATGTGAGCAAGACAGGGACAATGAACATGGTGATCCACGGAGCAGACAAAATGGCCCACAGAGGAACAGTAGCCCCGAATAGGTACAGGACCCTGGGCAATGTGTCAGGATGTCCCAAGGGTAGGAGCCAAACACAGTCAAGAAGTGTTAAAGGCAGTGTGGCTGTCTACAGAGGTAGCAGCAATTAAAGTGATTACACACCAGAAAGGGGAGAGAAAAGTGCAGAAAGGGAATGAGAGTCCAGATCATGAAGCAAAGAAAAAGAAGCACAAATCAACAGAAATTGCAAGTGTGGAGAAAGAAACTACAAATGCTAATTTAGTGAGATTATATAGAGATGTAAAGGAACTCTGCAAACAATTTAAAGTGTTGAGGGACCGAGCAAAGCAACAGCAACGCATTGCTGATCAGAGAGAGCCGGAGGGAGAGAAGATAATCTTCCCACAGCTGCGAGACTATGTCGTAAGGGTGCTGCCTGAAAAGGCAGGGTTGGCTCCCAGGTAGATAGGACCATGGGTGGTGCTACTGACAAAAGACACTTGTGTTTGTGTAAGACAGCACGTGGAAATACGGGACCCAGGTTAAACTTTAGTCTGTCCATTAACACCGTCATTACAGAGAATCTAGCTGATGAACTCCAGGCTGCGGCACCACATCTGACCAAACCTGACAGAAGTAGACCTGCAGATGAAAGAGAATAGAAACTTGAATGCAGAAGACAGAGAGAGAGCGTGTCAGCAAACCGTGAATAAAGTTTAAGGTATAATCATAACTATACTTTGTAATGAAGGCTGGTTCTTGGATGTAGATTATTAATTGTATAGATCAGAATAGAAAGATATTGGGCAAAACAGATGGGAAGGGATCTGAGTAAAGGGAGGGATATCAAGTTCCACAACCTCGATGGCAAGGCAGACCGAGAAAGAGAGAAGGAATTGCACACAGCGTTGGAAGTCAGCCATCTCAGCTGAATAGGGAGTGAACACAAATAACACCGGACAACAAGGTTTTTGCTTCCTGAATACTTTTGAGTGTATCTTATGGATTTGGGCCCCTGATCATGAAAATTGCTATGAAATTTCCCTATCATGCATTATTTTTTTGAAATCGCCTGTATTTGTCATTTCAATTCATAATTAAAGTCAATTAAAATGTTGTCCACAAAGTAAGCTGAAAGGTTTTCTATCTTGTCCAGACAGGACAGGACAGGACAGCTTTTAGAAAGGCTATAAAGGCATCATGCACGCACCATTCTGTGCAACAGGAGAACACATCATCATAGTACAATAGTCTCTGTTTTAAAATTTTGTACATTATTATTACACAGTATTACACATTATTGCACATTGGTAAATTACTATTGTGTATATTATTATTAGTTGTTATTATTATTATATTTATTAAGTGTGTTTTTAAATGTTGCTGCTGTAATGAAATAATTTCCCATTTGAGGCCAATAAAGTACTTAATATTATTATTATTAGTTACTTGTATATTGGTTTGTGATCACATTGATGCACATAGCATAATGTGTATGTACATTATAATAAAGCAATTGTATTTTCAAGAGTATTTCTGATCAATGATGCACGACCAAACACAATCTTAATGTGGACAGATTTGATATCTAACTTAAAAGATCTTTTCTTAAAATAGGAATGCTTTGTCTGTGTATGCACTACTGTTCAGTTGGTTGGTAGAGGGGAGAGAAGGGTGGAGGGGGGATGGTGATGAAGGTTGGGGGGGTGGCTGGGTTAAACAGTCAAAATGTAATTGGCAATTGGTTGTATTGAATGTAATTTGTTGGTGTTGCAATAAAAAATTAGTAATAAAAAAGAGTATTTCTGATCGCAAAATGTCTCGCCAATGTTTCACAGCTGTGATATTTTCTGTTATATTTGTGGTGAGTATATGCTTAAATCCCAAAGACGGAGTGTGACTCCTCTTATTAAGAAAGCCTATGAACTCTACTCTGGGTGTAAAATTGGAAACCAAGACAAAGCCTGGACTCCTCACATTTGTTGCACAACACGCACTGTCGATCTTAGAGCTTGGCTCAAAGGTACTCAGAAGTCAATGCTGTTTGCTGTCCCGATGATATGGCAAGAGCAGAAGGATCATGTGGCAGATGACTACTTCCGTCTGACCAGTGTGTCTGGTTTCTCTGCTAAAAACAAGAAATCCTTTGAATACCCCAATCTCCCTTCAGCTATGAGACCTGTGCTGCATGACGGTAGTCTCCCAGTACTGAAGCCATCAGAGGCATGGAGTCTGAAGGTGGAAGAAAAAGATGCCATGATGCACAAGCCAGGAATGGAAAATGATACTGCTACTGATACAGATTCTGAATCCTTTATGTTGACTGAGCTTCATCTGATAACTCGATCTAAGTTAATGACCTCGTCAGAGACTTGGGTTTGTCAAAGGCAAAAACAGAATTACTGGGTTCAAGACTGCAAGGAGAAAATTGCATAGAAGGCATTGAAGGATGTCATTGAAAATTTTCTTGGCAACTACAGAGCACCAAACTACATGCAGCTAGTTGACAACATGCTTCAAGCATACAAAACCATGAAGGGCAACATGTCACTGAAGATTCATTTTCTGCATCCCCATTTAGACTTCTTCCCTGCAAATCTTAGCGCTGTCAGTGATGAGCATGGTGAAAAGTTTCACCAGGATATTGCAGTCATAGAGAAATGGTATCAGGGCAAACTAAATCCATCAATGCTGGCTGATTATTGCTGGACACTTAAGCGAGAAGCCTCAGACACTGAGAGCAAATGAAAATCATCAACAAGACATTTTTAGCTTAGTTGAACTATTGCAACGCGTCAGCACCCTTATTCAATTAAACACATTATATTCATTAAAAATTAATTTCTTGTTTCTCCAGATTCTTATGTGATACAAGTAGTCTGAAATTATATTTGTCTTCTGCTTCAAGCGGTCTATCATAAACGAAAAAAAATCTGAGAAAGCAAGACTTTCAGAAAATTTGGCATCCAGTGTAAGCTAGGCCCTTTCAGTGGTTGGGCCAGGAATTGAAAGGACAGTCTAGGAAGGGGTGCCACCAGGGTGAGGTCCTTGCAGCTACTCCAATAAAGATCACCCCAAATTCTCCCGTGCATCGATCAAAAGGACTGGGAGACTTGTCAAAAATCATTCTGATACTCTTCTGTCAAGGCATGTGAAACCCCATTTTACTGGGTGTCTCTGGAAAGGTGGCTTGTTAGCCCTTCACTAACAGTCACTGGACTCTATGATGAGACACCCACCTTTCTCAGGCTCTGTATATCTAGGGTGTATACAACTTTGGTCTTGCCAAACCCATGAGGTTGGGATGTCTTGCCCACCCACACCCCGATTTTGTGTGAATGCTGTGTGATTTACTGCCCCCCTGCAGGAAATAACAGATTGTACACTGTTCAATTATAAAGAAAGTATATTTTGGAATGTTAACTTAACCAAAGAATTATTAAAGAAAAGAAAGTAAAGACAAAATAGCCCATTATAATTAAACAGTCAAATGTGCACTTAAGTTGGAGCACATCTTGAAGTTGACTGTACCTCACGTGTTGGACCCTTGGTCTGTATGAAAGCACACACCACTTGAATGTCGCTTGAAATCCATCTCAAACAGGCTCTCCCACAGGAGTATGGTTCTCCTTCCTTGAAGCCATTCATTTACACAAAGTACCTTGTGCAACAGGGACGGTATCCTCAGCCATCTTCCCTCCTGTCTTCTCTCAGCTTTTGCCAAAACAGACCTTGACCCACACCAGTGTCCCTCACAAAACTTTTCTGCACAGTGGTCTCTAGAAACGTCTCCCAATTCCACCATCCTGATTGGCTGACACCACATTCCTAAGTTGAACAACAAAGCCCCTTAGCACAGCTCAAACCTAAACAGGTTGAAAGCAAGACAGACTGCTCTTACAGAACTGCTAAAATGAAACACCTACAGCATAGCAGTAAAAAACATAACCAGCGCATTACACATGGAATGTGAACTGTTGCTTATGAACCTGAAAGAAAGTTAATTTGCTGTGACCCTATCCTCAGAGTAGCTAATAGCAGCCACTACTGATAATTTTAGCTATCAGGTATTGAAGGGGCAAAGATAAGGATATGTAAACCACAATAGACCAACAGAGAAGGAGACAAGAAGTGTATGAGCAACAAAACAGCATTTTAAAGACTGGTTGACATTGAAAGGACAAAAGTATCCAAGAAGAGGATATGATAAAATTTCCAGTATGTTTTATTGCCACCGCTGTTCAGTCTTGTAGATAGCCAATTAGGGATGATAGATAGTGTAGATGCAAATGAATGTAGAGACATGAGAATTTCATAATTGGAGAAGGGATCCAAAGTGAAGGGCGTTTTTGCTACCCTACTTAATTCGATTCTCCTTAAAGTTTAGCCTTCTTGGGACAGAATTGTTAGGGAGTATTCTGGAGTTATGTGAATATAGCAGATATCAATTCAGGCAAGAACCAGACTTCGTATTTTGTTGTAGATTGCAAGCTGTAACTTGAAGTTACAAGCACAGACTACTCCACAGACTAAGAGATTTCACATGAATCAGCCATTTGTGAAGACACTGGGATTGTGTTAATTGCCCTACATCAACAATGGATTTAAAAAGTTTGCAAAATTGTGTAAATTCAGGGAAGTATCCCATCCATTCAGAGCTGTCTCCCACTGTAGATATGCAATTCAAAGGAAGCATTGTCGAAGTACCAAGGACAGAATAAATTTCATTATCAAAGTGCATATATGTCACTGTATACAACCATGAGGTTCAATTTCTTGTGGGCATCCTGAACAAATCTACAATATAGTCACTATAACAGAATCAATGAACAATTGCCAATCTAGGGCTTTCAACCAGAGTGCAGAAGAAAACAAACTGTGCAAATGCAAAAAGAAAAACAATAGTATAAACAAATAAACAATAAATATTGAGAACCCAACCCAAGGTATTGAAGTAAACATTGTCATTGTAAATATTGAAACTGTATTGAATTAACTGCTGTTACCTTTGATCTTAAGGGTATAAAAATATGATGTACCTTCGGGTTTGTGAGCCTCTACTGAGAGTATTTCCAGAATGATGCCTGTTTGTTGTGATGAATAAGGATTTCTCTATCACCAGCTTCATTGTCTCTCCAGAAACTTTGATCACAATCACAACAACAGGCACCAAGTTCCCCATCATTAACATGAAGAGGATCACAATGACTAGAATCCAAACAGCTATACAAGTGGAAATATAAGAGCGGTAAGAGACTGGGTATCTTGTGGAAAGTGTTTAACCCCATGACACTCAAAGCTTTTTATTTGCAAGGTGCAAGTCAGGAGTGTAATGGAATCCTTTCGCATTGCCTGAATGAGTGTAGCACCAACAACTCTCAATAAGCTTAACCTACAAAGCAGTTCACAAGATGAGTATCTGATATCATCACAAACATTTTACCTCCTTCACCACTGACACACAGTGACTGCAGTGTGTGCCATCTGCAACACAGTTACTCACCGAGGCTACTCCGACCCACCAGCCGCTATACCAGGAAGATCAAAGGAAGCAGATACATGGGAAATCCAATGCATACAGATTCCCAAAGTGACAGATGATCTGGTTGGAAAATATGTTGTCAATATTTCATTGCCACAGAGTTTCAATTCTGAAACTCCTTCTCCGATAAATAGCATTGTTAGAGTACCTTCCCCAGATGGACCAGAGAGGTTCAAGGGCATCTTCTGAAGGGTAATGAGGGAGGAACAATAGGAGTTGACCTTTCAGCAATGCTCATATCCTGTAAAAACAAACAAATAGTAAAAGATTTGGCTTGTTGTATAAAAACATCAAACGCCCTGAGATACTGGGAAAGGCTGAGTCCTAATTAGAGGCAGCAGGACTTGGTCCAAAAAAGATTTGCATAAAATGATGCCTAAATCGAGTTAATGAGGCAGATTTTACAGAAAGAGAAAAAGGACATTGGTTTAAGGAGAGAATTCCCACACATTGAGCCTAGCTAATGGCAAGAGCAATGAAGTCATGCATGTATAATAGGAAATAATTAAAGCAATTGGTAAATTCCTACCCAAACATTTATTAAGGAGAGAAATGAACATAATAACCTGACCAGAGTTATAGGGTGCTGTGATTTACAATAATATTGTAATTCATTTTTATTACCCGTGGCTGGGGATAAACGGATAATATACCGGCAATGATTGCAAAACATTGCTTGAGCAAGCAGGAAATTAAACCAAAAAGGTGAGGCCAGACTGATCCCTGTGTCAAGCCTCCGTTTCAGCAAACAGTGAAGGATGAAGAGCAATTGAAGATATGGATATGATTAATGTTTTTCAGTGTGCAGCTTGAAAGACAATAATCATATCCAATCAGTCACAGTCCATATGCTGTATTATCAAAAGGGTCAAGAAGCCACTAATCTATGAAAGGCCTGGGTCTTGTTAAATAAAAAAAAAGATTGGTACTTAGTGCACAATGTCCATACTCTCAAGATGCCCCAAACTACTTCACAGCCAACAAAGTCAAAGGTAGAGTGATTTTGAAGCAAATCCGTATTGAACCACACGGAACGCATTGCTCAAGCTGTGCACAGTGAGATCCCACAAATGACAAAGAAATAAACAGCCTAGTGGTCTGCTTTTGGTGTTGGCTGAGGAACAAGCCTGGAGAATTGGAAAGTAGGAGCAGGAGTTGAACCTACATGCCTGCTCTGCCATTCAATATGACAATTGATGACCCTCTTTTAATACTATTATTCCCTCTTCTCCCATTTCCCTTTGATCCCATCTGTGTCTGGAAACCTATCTATCCACCTCTTAAATAAATTCAACAACTTGGATTTCATGACTTCAGTGGTAGAGATTCGTCATTCTCTATAAAAGGAAATTTCTCTTCTCCTTCCTAAATGTCTTTTCCTGTATCCTGAGACTTTGACCCTGGTCTGGATCCGTTACCAGGGGAAATATCCCCAGTTCATCCAGTTCAATCAGATCCTCTCCCTGCATCTCTTAAGGAGACCCAGACACTCAAGTCCCTTTGCACATCATTGTTTATTTTCCTCATCCCAGTCATTGATGTGTATTATGGCCCCAGACAATAATAAGTAAATAAGAAATAAATATCAAGAACATGAAAGGAAGAGTCCTTGAAAGTGAGTTCATAGGTTGTAGAATCAGTTCAGTGCTGATGTAAGAGAAGTTATCCACTTTGGTTATCCTGATGGTTGAGGGGTAATAACTGTCCCTGAATCTGGTGGTGAGGGAGCTAAAGCTCCTGTACCTTATTCCTGATAGCAGCAATGAGAAGAGAGCACGACCTGGGTTGTGGGGATTCCTGATGAGGGATGCAGCTTTCCTGCAACAGCGCTCCATGTAGATATGTTCAGTGGTGGGGAGGACTTCATCTGGGATGGACTCAGCCGTATCCATTACTTTTTATAGGCTTTTCCATACAAGGCATGGTGTTTCCATACCAGGCTGTGGTGCAACCAGTCAATATACTCTCCACCACATAGCTATAGAAGTTTGTCAAAATTTAGATGACATGCCAATTCTTCACAAATTTCTAAGAAAGTTGGGGTTCCGCTGTGCTTTCTTTGTAATGACACTTGCATGCTGGACCCAGGACAGATTCTCTGAAATGATAACACTGAGGAATTTAAAGCTGCTGACCTCTCCACCTCTGATCCCCTGATGAGGACTGGCTCATGACCCCCCAGTTTCTACCTCCTTTCATTCCTTGTAAGTTTACGCTTACATTCTATTGTTCCTCTCTTAATAAAATCTTTTTTCTTTTTTTGCTGAATTTTAAACTGCTCCTAGTCTTCAGGCTTGCTACTTGTTTCTTTAATTACATAATAAATTAAGGTTAATATTAGATTCAAAGAAAGTGCTTTCTCTTTCAATCTAATATTGAACTTAATTTCTTATGTAAGTTATGGTTAGTTTTTTTATGCACTCTAGAAATTAATGTATAATGATAGTAATTCCTACATTTATTGCTTAAATCTTAGCCATTTGTTTTCCACCCTCATTTCTTTAAATGAAACTCTCCAGTCTATTAAAGCCTATTCCTTGTAGCTTCACAGTTCCCTTTTTTGACATTTAGGACTCTAACTGCATATTGAACTACTTAACTTTCCATCATAATGGAGAATTCTAATATTGTTATAGTCATTCTTCCTTAAAAGATGCTAATAGGTTGTTAGCAAACTAATTGTAGTAATCTACAATTAGATTACTGATTACCCCTTACTAATAGTTATCACTCCTGTTGTAGGCAGCATTTCAGCTGGTGACGAGAGGGTGTACAGGGGCAGGATATATCTGCTAGGTGAGTAGTGTCACAGTAGTAACCTTGCACTCAACATTAGTGAGACCAAAGAACTGATTGTGGACTTCAGAAAGGGTAAGGTGAAAGAATGCAACCAGTCCTCATAGAGGGATCAGAAGTGGAAAGAGTGAACAATTTCAAGTTCCTGGGTGTCACTCCTCTGCGGATCTACCCTGGGCCCAACATATCAATGCAACTACAAAGAAGGCACAACAGATGTATGGTGCAGAGCATCCTAACTGACTGCATCACTGTCTGGTATGAGGGAGGGGGCTACAACACAAGATCGAAGTAAGCTGCAGAGGTTTGTAAACTTAGCTCTAACATGGGCACTATCCTCTGTAGTATTGAGGACATCTTCAAGGAACGATGCCTCAAAAAGGTGGCATCCATCATTAAGGACCGGCATCACCCAAGACATGCCCTCTTCTCACTGCTACCATCAGGAAGGAGGTGCAGGAGCCTGAAGGCACTCCTTCAACTATTCAGGAAGAGCCTCCTCTTCTCTGCCTCCTCATTGAACCCATGAACACTACCTCACTACTTTTTTTTATTTTTGCACTACTTATATAACTTTTATATATATTTACTGTAATTCACAGTTTTTTTCTATTATTATGTACTGCATTGTATTGCTGCTGCAAAGACAACTAATTTCACAGCATATGCCAGTGTTACTAAATTTGATTCTGAACAGTACTAGGATAGTTTGTTATCTGGACAACTCTTAAATGTACTGCTGTAAAAAATCCCATTTGTATGTCAAAAATTCATCCTCTCATCTTTTAATCTACAATCATTGCTGATTGTAGACTAAAGTTAGCCAAGACTACAAAACTCTTGTAATAGGCATTTCTAATTTTTTGTTTGATACATCCTGGAGATCAGCAGCCTCTGAGATATTCAAACCACCCCGTATGGCATTGACAATCATTTCATAGTCAGTCATTTAGATCGCATTTCTTCCCCATTCTGATGTTTCTGGCGGCCCAGTCAGCGGCAGGAGCAAGCCACAGCAATGAGGTTTCTCACAGGTCAGCGACACTTGTTTGAAAGTACAGAAAGGACAAGAGGTATAGCCATTGTTGGGAGTAGGCCAGTGGTGAGAGTAGAAGTGTCAGGCTTTGGCTCAAAAGAGACTTTGGCTTGAAAGTGGCGTTGGCTTTGGGTAAGCTTCTGTTAAGGCTTCCTTTATTTCCTCTCTTACTGTACCTAATATAGTAAATGGCAGTTGTGTGTTCTTCATGCCAGATGTTGGAGCCCTGGGAGACCCAGAGTCTCTCAGGGAGCTACATCTGTGTGAAGTGCATCCAGCTGCAGCTCCTTGAAGACCGTGTTAGGGGTCTAGAGCAGTAGCTGGATGACCTTCGGCTTGGATGGGAGAGGGAGGAGATCATTGATCAGAGTTACAGGGAAGTAGTCGCCCTAAGTTGCAGGAGGTGAGTAGCTGGGTGACTGTTATGAGAAATGGAAATGTGAATAGGCAATTAGCACAGAGCACCCCTGTGGCCATTCCCATCAATAATAAGTACACTGTTTTGGATACCGTTGTGGGGGATGACCTCCCAGGGGAATGCCACGGAGACCAGGTTATTGACACTGAGCATGGGTCTATGGTGCAGAAGGGAAAGACGGAGAAGAGGGGAGCAGTAGTGAGAGGGGACTCGGTAGTCAGGGGAACAGACAGGAGATTCTGTGGATCTGAACAGGACACCCGGATGGTATGTTGCCTCCCAGGTGCCAGGGTCAGGGACGTCTCAGATTGCATCCACAGCACTTTGGAAGGAGGGAGAGCAGCCAGATGCCTTGGTACATATTGGTACCAATGACATAGGAAGGAAAAGCAATGAGGTCCTGAAGAGAGAACTTAGAGAGCCAGGCAGAAAGCTGAGCAGCAGGACCTCCAGGGTAGTAATTTCTGGATTGATGCGTGTGCCACATGCCAGTGAGGGTAGAAACCAGGATGATTTGGTAGATAAATGTGTGGCTGACAAGCTGGTTCAGGGGGTGGGGATTCAGGTTCTTGGATCATTGGGATCTCTTCTGGGGAAGGTATGACCTGTTCAAAAATGATGGGTTTCATTTGAACTTCAGGGGGACCAATATTCTTGCAGGCAGGTTTGTTAGAGCTGTTAATGAGGGTTTAAATTAATTTGACAGGGGGTGGGAACCAGAGTGAGGGGACTCAGGGTAGGACGGATGGTAAAAGAGCAAAGATAGTGTGCAGTCGGACTGTTAGGAAGTGCAGGCAGATGATAGGACAAAATTGCAGCCAGCAGGGTGAGTATCAGTGCATTAGATATGCAGAATCAGAAAGGGTAGCAAATACAGTACTTAAGGTGTTCTATGGATGATCTTGTTGCACTATTATAGATTGTCAGGTATGATGCTGTGGCCATCTCTGAATCGTGGCTGAAGGATGGTTGTAGTTGGGAGCTGAATGCCCAAGGTTACAAATTGTATCAGAGGGATAGGAAGGTAGGCAGAGGGGCGTGGCATGGCTCTGCTGGTAAAGAATGGCATCAAATCAGTAGAAAGATGTGACATAGGATTAGAAGAATTTGAATCCTTGTGGGTAGAGCTCAGAATTTGCAAGGGTAAAAGAACCCTAATGGCAGTTATATACAGGCCTCCAACAGTAGCTGGGATGTGGACCACAGATTACAATGGGAAATCGAAAAGTTGTGTCAAAAAGGGCAATGTTGTGATGGTCATGGGAGGTTTCAAAATGCAGGTCAATTGGGAAAATCAGGTTGGTAAAAGAGAGAGTGTACAACAGTGCAAAAATTAGTTGTAAAACAGAGGATTGGGTTTTTAAAAGCTTCCCAGTCCTCTGGCTTGCCACTAATTTTTGCGTTGTTGTATGCCCTCTCTTTTGCTTTTGCATTAGCTTTGACTCTCCTTGTCAGCCATGGTTGTACTATTTTGCCATTTAAGCAGTTCTTTGGAATACATCTATCCTGCATTTCCTCATTTTTCCCAGAAGCTCATACCTTTGCTGCTCAGCTGTCAGCCCTGAGCAGCTCCTTCCAACTTGGTTTGTCCAACTCCTCTCTCATACAACTGTAATTTCTTTTACTCCACTGAAATACTGCAATGTCTATGACACTCTCAACAAATGTCACAAATATGAAGGAGGGAGACCTCAGTGATCATCTCAGCGGTTTTAACTATCCTCTGTAGGGTCTAGCAGTCTGATGCCTTGCAGCTTCCGTACCATACAATGATGCAGCCAGCCAGGGCACTCTCGAAGGCGCTCCTGTAGAAAGTTGTTAGAATGGGGGTGGGGTGCCTTGCATGCTTCAGTCTCCTCGGTAAGTGTAGATGCTACTGTGCCTCCTTGACTAATGAGGAGGTGTTGTGGGTCCAGGCTAGGTCATCTGTTATGTGCACACCAAGGAACTTTCACTCTCTCCACAGCAAAGTCATTGACGTACAATGGAGACTGGTTGACCTGCGCCTTCCTGAAGGTGACAATCATCTCTTTTGTCTTGTCCACATCAAGACTCAAGTTGTTGTTCTCACACCACTTGACAAGCCTCTCTACATGCTAACTCATCACTGTTGCTGATGAGGCCAACTACTGTTGTATCATCAGTGAACTTGATGTGGTTTGATTTGGACCTGGCAGTGCATTTGTGAGTCAACAGTGGGGACAGCATCAGTGATGAACACACAGCCCTAGGGAGCACCATTGCTCAGCATTGGGGGAACTTGAGATGTTGTGGCCAGCTCAGACAGACTGGGATCTTTCTGTCAAGAAGTCCAAGATCCAGTTACAGAAAGGGGTGTCAAGTCCCAACGAGGACAGTTTACCCAACAGTCTCTGAGGAATGATTGTGTTAAACGCTGAATTGAAGTTGATCAACAACATCCTAACGTGAGACATTGTTTTCTAGGTGGGATTTTATATGATCCACCATCAGCAAAATTTCATATTTTGCCCAGAAGCAAACTGGTGTGCAATATAGCTTTAGTGTGCGGAGGGAATCTTTAATGGTACAAACAGGTCCAAACCAATCAGCCAGGTGCCAACAGAGATTTTGCCACTGACAATTTTGAGAAAAGAATACTTTAATGAGAAATGAACTCAAGGAACACAAACAGTTGTAATGGCATTATTTTTCCATGAGAGGACAGCAATAGCACATCCTTCATTGAGGCTTGAATTTGTGTGGTAAACCTACCTGTTGGGGCATAGCCAAGTTGTCTGGTTTCGGTCCCTGTGGAGAACAGGGATGAAAACTCGGCGTATACATCATTTATACTACATTGCACACTCCTCCCCAGAATACTTTACAAGCAATGAAGCTCTTCTGAACTGCAGGTCCTCCAGAAAACCAATAAAAGCATAAACACAAGAGATTTTACAGATGCTGGAAATCCAGAGCAACACACAAAAAAAAACACAAACCAATCCAAATCAGATCAAATAGAAATAAAAGACAAAGCAAATGAAACCAAAGACATAACATCCAAACTTAAATTTCCTTTATTTTGCTAAAAAATAATAAATCATTTGGGAAGATATTCTGAGCCCACGGATTTCTGCTGTGATTAAATTTCTATTAATGTTCAAAGGTTCATTTCAAATGTAATGGCTTTCCAAACGCCTGGACATCTTAAAGTAGCTTAACTGCTATTGAAACTCATTTCTAGAAAAGCAAAAAAAAAACAAATTCAAAGTTCAAAGTAAATTTATTATCTAAGTACATATACAAATGTTACCATATGCTACCTTGAGATTCATCTTCTTGCAGGCATTTACAGGAAAATAAAGAAGTACAATCAAATTTACTATATGTTACAATATATTGGGTGGGTCGACAGCCCGCCCCCCGCATTTCTAATGACCAGCGCTGTTTATTGTTCTTGTGTTAGAATGCTTTCGTGGGATTATGTTGGGAAGTTGAAGTTCATTTATTATTACATTTTAGCTCGACTATGCAGTTATTCACATGCATGTTTGTGGGTCACCCTAACTGTAACCGGGGTGTGTAATAATCACCTTTCCCCGTCTGTGTGTGGCTGAGTGGGTTCTCTCCCCAGGTCATAGTGTCCGACCTGTTTTTGTGTTTATCACAATAAAAATGTTTGTTAAGTTGAACAAGCTTACTCGTCTGTCATCATGGACTGAATGCTCACCACACTTTAAAATCTTGAATTTAAAAAAATCTCTTCCAGAGGGAGGCCAACAGTACAGTCAGGGGAAAAAAAAATACAATAGAACAGTGGCAGCCAATTTGCACACAGCAAAATCCCATCAGCAACGCAGACAGGATTACTGATGGTGATGGTGCCTGGGGTTGAGTTCCATCATCACTGGAACTTCTGACGCAAATGTAAGAGATTCTGCAGGTAATGGAATTCTTCAGCAATGTATACAAAATGCTGGAGGAATTTAGCAGGTCAGGTAGCATCATCTACAGAGTGATATAAACAGTCCCATGTTTCAGGCCAAAGCCATTCATTAAGACTGGAAAGGAAGGAGGAAGAAGCCCAAATAAGAAGGTGGGTGTGACGGAGGAAAGGAGTACAACCTCGCAGGTGATCCGTGAGACCAGGTGAGGGAGAAGGTGAGCGGGTGTGGGACGGAACAACATCAGTTAGTGAGTTGGGCTGGCCAGCAATGTTGTGCCTTGAATAGAAATGAAGGACATTAGTGAGGGACCAATTGATTCGAAGAGAGAGAGAGAACTTCGCACAGGTCGGGGAGAAGAGTTTCAAAAAGGAGCATTTCACTGGCCTCAGCACAGTAGTGACGGACCAATCAATTTGAGCTTTGCACAGGTTAGGGAGAAAAGTTTAAAAAAGGAGTGTGTCACGGGGCTTGGCGCATTAGCAATGGACCAATTGGTTCGGAGAGAGAAAGCGATCTTTGCACACGTCGGGGAGAAGAGTTTTAAAAAGGAGTGTTTCACAGGGATCGCCGCATTAAGAGCAGACCAGTCGATTCACAATTCATTAGCAGGAGAAAATAAAAGTAAAGCAGGGTAAAAACAGAGCAGTCATTGTGTGAGGAGACCTGTTTAGGAGTGGGAACTTGAGGCTTCGGTGAGGAGGCACAGGTAAGTAGCAAGTAAGGCTTTTGTAGTGGTTGAATAAAAAGTCACTAAATTACAACTAATTAAATAAAGGGAAGATGCAGGATCAGGAGATGTGCTGTAACTGCATGATGTGGTTGCTGGTGGACCCCATTGTAGTTCCTGATGACCACACATCTGCAACAAGTGTTGGCTGCTCGAGGAATACCTGGGGATATGAATTGACAATAAACTGGACTGGTCAAAGAACACTGAGGCTGTCTACAAGAAGGGTCAAAGTGTCTCTATTTCCTGAGGAGACTGAGGTCCTTTAACATCTGCCGGACGATGTTGAGGATGTTCTACGAGTCTGTGGTGGGCAGTGCTATCATGTTTGCTGTTGTGTGCTGGGGCAGCAGGCTGAGGGTAGCAGACACCAACAGAATCAACAAACTCATTCGTAAGGCCAGTGATGTTGTGGGGATGGAACTGGACTCTCTGATGGTGGTGTCTGAAAAGAGGATGCTGTCAAAGTTGCATGCCATCTTGGACAATGTCTCCCATCCACTACATAATGTACTGGGTGGGCACAGGAGTACATTCAGCCAGAGACTCATTCCACCGAGATGCAGCACAGAGCGTCATAGGAAGTCATTCCTGCCTGTGGCCGTCAAACCTTACAACTCCTCCCTTGGAGGGTCAGACACCCTGAGCCGATAGGTTGGTCCTGGACTTATTTCCTGGCATAATTTACATATTACTATTTAACTATTTATGGTTTTATTACTATTTAATTTATGGTGCAACTGTAACGAAAACCAATTTCCCCTGGGATCAATAAAGTATGACTATGACTATGACTATGAACTCAGGCTCAAAGTTGATGACCTGGAGTCTGAGCTTCAAACACTGTGGCACATCAGGGAGGGGGAGAGTTCGTACCTGGATTCTCTGTTTCACACAGAGTCACACCGGTTAGAGTAGCTGCCTCAAATTCGGTCTGTTGTCAGTGAGGTGGGTAGTGGGATCCAAGAGACAGTGCTGGAGGATCTTCAGCCCTTGAGCTTGTCCAACAGGTCTGAGAGTTTTGCTCCCTGTGTGGATGAGAGTGGGGGTTATAGGAAGGATGAGCAACCTAACTGTGGCACTGTAGTTCAGGGAGACATTCAAGAGGGGGGAAAAGAAGAGAGATGTAGTGGTAATTGGGGATAGTATAGTCAGGGGAATAGACAGAGTTTTCTGTCGCGAGGATAGAGCGTCCTAAAGGCTGTGTTGCCTGCCAGGTGACTGGGTTCAGGACATCTTATCCGACCTGCAGAGGAATTTGCAGTGGGAGGGGAAAGATCCAGTTGTTCTGGCCCAAGTGGGTACCAATGATGTAGGTAGAATGAGGAAAGAGGTTCTGCTGAGGGAACTTGAGCAGCTGGGGACTAAATTAAAAAGCAGAACCAAAAAGGTAGCAATCTCTGGATTACTACCTGAGCTATCTGCAAATTGGCATAGGGTCAGGAAGATTAGAGAATTAAATGCATACCTGAAGGATTTGTGTGGGAGAAGTGGGTTTGAATTAATGGGAAATTGGCACCAGTATTGGGGAAGGAGGGAGCTGTACCAATGGGACAGGCTGCACCTGAACTGTGATGGGACCTGGATCCAAGTGAATCACATAACGAGGGATGTGGATAGGGCTTTAAACTAAATAGTAGGGGGTGGGTTCAACAGATTGGAGAAGTATGGATAAAGTAATAAAGAAAAGTGTGGATAAAGATAAAGAAAAACAAAAGATAAAGAAGAGAAGAGTGGAATGAAGAAAAGTCAAGTGCAAAAGAGTAAAAGATTACAAGATTTTAAAAGCACAATGAGTGTAAGGGCACTTTATTTGAATACCCATAGTATTCGAAACAAGGTCAGTGAACTTCTGGTTCAAATCAGTACAAAGAAATATGATTTAGTGGCCATTAGAGAGATGTGGTTGCAGGATGGAGAAGATTGTGTCATGCTCCCGTCTGGCAATTCCCCACCTCCTTAATTGGGCCTTAATCCCCTCGTCTGATTTCTAATCATTCCCGGTTCCACTAATTACAGCACACCTGGTTCCCGTTAGCGAACATAGGATAAAACTCGGACGGCACAGCCATGCTTTGTCAGTGGAGTATTTGATCTGAGGATAAGTCCTTCAGTAGTTTATCTGGTTGTAGCTCCATGGAAGCTTGTATGGCCTGACATAGACTGGCATTTGTTAGAGGTAAAAAGGAAAGAAAGATATAAAACAGATTTGGTAAATGCATTTAACTGTCATGTGATGGAAAAGTATAGTGATTATACTAACATTTATATGGATGGTGTGAAGGAACCTGAAACAGGAGTGACAGGGTTTGGGGTGGTAATACCAGCAAAAGAAATTGGAATCAGCAGAAGAACATCTAATAAGTTAGGGGTGTTTACAGTGGAGATGCTGGCAGTGTTGGTTGCGTTGCAATGGGTGCAGAAAGCCAGACAAGCCAAAGCATTGATATGTTCAGATTCATCCTCAGTTCTAGCAAGTTTAAGGTCTTTTCACACAAACAGTTGGTAAGATGTACTTTATGAAGTCCTTCAGTGAGTTACAAGAATTGCAAATCAGGGAGGTCAAGTAAAATTTCTATGGGTTCCAGCACATGTAGGGGTGAAGGGGAATGAGAGGGTGGATGAGTTGGCAAAGAGGGCGTTAAAGAAGGAAAATGTGGAAATGCACATTAGTATCAGTAAAGCAGAGGTTAAGTGTGTAATCTGGGAAAAAGTCAACCAAATGTGGCAAGAAAGATGGGACAGGGAGGGGAAAGGGAGGCATTTATATCAAATACAAAAGAGTGTTGCAGTTACTAGGGTAGGTAATGGAAACAGAAGAGAAGAAATTGTGTGGTCTAGGTTAAGGCTGGGGCATTGTGCATTAAACAAAACATTGAAAATGATAGGGAAACACCAGACAGGATTGTGTGAGGAATGTCAGGAAGAGGAGTCAGTAGAGCATGTAGTTTTGTGTTGCAGGAAGTATGGGATACAGAGAGAGATGATGAGAAATAAATTAAGGGAGTTGGGGATGCAGGAATTCACATTAAAAGGGTTGCTGGGCATGGGTGAGAGAGCACAAGTCCGGGTATTTTTAGTGTTTTTAAGGGGTACAGGGGTTTTTTATAGAATATGACGAATAAACAGGAATAGGATACTAGGATGGTCAAAGATGGGAGGGTGAAGTGTAGGTTTGTATATATATATGTGTGTGTGAGAGAGATTGGGTGAACGGATTTAGAATGTATGTCTAGTGCACATTCTGGAGCAGAGGGTGGTGGTAATGCACCATTAAGCTGGATGCCAACTGCCGTAAAACAAGATACAGACAGACATGCTTTGCCACTTTGTTGGTTGACTCTAGTGTCAGTAAACCTTGTTTCCTGATTCCTTGGGACTGTCAGTTCTAAGCTCCGCATCATTTCCTGGATACTGTATATGAAGCTTATCTCCGTGTAAAGACTCTCCGGGATACTCGTCCCCTGTTCGTGGTGGTGCTAATGACTCATGATTCTGCCTCTGTGCCTGTGTCCTGCACTTGGGTTCGTCCTCAGCCTCATCCTTGCAACAAATTGGGAGCGTAATATCCAAGGATATCAGGTAATATGGAAGGATAGGCAGGAAGGTAAGGGAGGTGGGGTTGTGCTCTTAATTAAATTTGAGATCAGGGTGATAGTAAGAGATGGTATAAGATCTAAGGAGCAGAATATTGAATCCAGCTGGGTAGAGATTAGGACTAGTAAAGGGGAAAAAATCACTGGTGGGAGTTGTCTGTCGGCCACTGAATAATAACATTACAGTGGCACAGGCAATAAGCAGAGAAATATCTGAGGCATGTAAGAATGGAACAGCAGTTATCATGGGGGACTTTAACCTGCACATAGAATGGGTGAAACAAGTTGGTTGAGGCAGTCTTGAGGAGGATTTCATAGAATGCATCTGTGATGGCTTTCTTGAGCAGCATGTTACTGAACCTACAAGGGAACGTGTTATCTTAGATCTAGTCCTGTACAATGAGTCAAGTAAAATTAGTGATCTTGTAGTTAGGGATCCTCTTGGTAAGAGTGATCACAGTATGACTGAATTTCTCATACAAAAAAAAAGGAGGCAATAGTTCAGCCTGGATGCAATGTATTATGCCTAGACAAGGGAGACTATAATGGAATGAGAGAAGATTTGGCTAGTGTGGACTGGGAACACAAGCTATATGGTGGGACTGTTGAAGAACAGTGGAAGACTTTCAAAGAGATTTTTCACAGTGCTCAACAAAAGTATATTCCAGTTAAAAGCAAGGACAGAAGGGTGGGGACACCCAGACTTGGATAACTAAGGAGATAAAAGAAGACATCAAGCTAAAAGCTCATGCATACAAAGTCTCCAAGAGTAGTGGGAAACTGGAAGGTTGGGAAAACTTTAAAAAGCAACTAAGCAAGCAACAAAGAAAGGGAAGCTAGATTATGAAAATAAACGAGCACAAGATATAAAAAATGGATAGTAAAAGTTTTTATAATTATATAAAGTGGAAAAGGGTCCTTGGAGGACAAGAAGGGGGAATTGATATTGGGTAATGAGGAAATGGCCGAGATTTTGAATGACTATTTTGTGTCCGTCTTCACAGTGGAGGACACATCTAACATGCCAAAGAGAGATGTTATGGATGCCATGGTAGGTGAGGACCTTGGTACAATAGATATCACTAAAGAGGTAGTGCTGAGCAAACTTGTGGGACTGAAGATAGACATGAATTGGAAGATGGTGAATTTCACCACTGTTCAAAAAAGGACGCAAGCAAAAAGCAGGTAACCATAAGCCAATTAGTTTAACATCTGTAGTTAGGAAAAAGCTTGAAGCTTTCATTAAAGAAGAAATAGCGAGGCATCTGGAAAGAAATGGATCCATCAGGCAGACAGCACAGATTCAGCAAAAGCAGGTCCTGTTTGACAAACTAACTGGAGTTCTTTGAGGATATAATGAGCGCAGCAGATAGAGGGGAACAGATGGACATTATTTACTTGGATTCCCAGAAGGCATTCAATAAGGTGCCACATAAAAGACTTATCCAGAAGTTAAGGATGCATAGAGTTGGGGTTGAAGTATTAGCATGGATGGATATTTGGTTAACTAATAGAAAGCAGAGAGTTGAGATACATGAGTGTTACTTTGGCTGGCAATCAGTGGTGAGCAGTGTGCCACAGGGGTCGGTGCTGAGCCTGCAACTGCTCACAATATACATAAATGATCTGAAAGAGGGGACCAAGTGTAGTGTATGTAAGCTTGCTGACGATACTAAATTGAGTGGAAAAGCAAATTGTGCAGAAGATACGGAGAGTCTGCAGAGAGATATAGATAGGTTAAGTGAGTGGGCAAGGGTCTGGCAGATAGAGTGCAATGTTGGAAAATGTGAGGTCATCCACTTCTGAAGAAAAAAATAAAAGAGCATATTATTACTTAAATAGTAAAAGAAAATTGCAGCATGATGCTGTGCAGAGGGACTTGGGAGTTCTTGTGCATGAATCACAAAAGATTAGTTTGCAGTTGCAGCAGGCTATCAAGAAGGCAAATGGAATGTTGGCCTTCATTGCTACAGGGATTGAATTTAAGAGCAGGGTTTATGCTGCAACTGTATAGGGTACTGGTGAAGCCACACCTGAGTACTGCATGCAGTTCTGGGCTCCTTACTTGAAGAAGGATATACTGGCTTTGGAGGTGGTGCAGAGGAGGTTCAGCAGGTTGATTCCAGAGATGAGGGGGTTAGACTATGAGGAGAGACTGAGTCGCTTGGGACTACACTCGGTGAAATTCAGAAGAATGAGAGGAGGTCTTATAGAAACATATAAAATTATGAAAGGGAAGAAAAGTTGTCTCCACTGCTAGGTGAGACTAGAACTAGGGAACATACACTGTAGCTTCAAGATTCGGGGGAGTAGATTTAGGATGGAGATGAGGAGGAACTGCTTTTCCCAGAGAGTGGTGAATCTGTGGAATTCTCTGCCCAATGAAACAGTGGAGGTTACCTCAGTAAATATATTTAAGACAAGGTTGGATAGATTGTGGCATAATAGGGGAATTGAGGATTATGGGGAAAAGGCAGGAAGGTGCAGATGAGTTCATGGCCAGATCAGCCATGATCTTATTGAATGGTGGAGCAAGCTTGACGGGCCAGATGCCCACTCCTGCTCCTATTTCTTACATTCTTAAGACACCTTTGGAATCTCTCCATTTCAATTAGCGAGTCAGGTAAAGCAGTGTAACTGGTGTCTAATGCTTGTTTAGATGCATATAAGCATGTTGTATATTGGGTCTCTTTGGCAGAATGCATTTCTTTCCCATCTCACCCTTTGCTCACCAATGAATAAAAAAACATTTGAAGAAAATGTAAGTACACATTGTCAGCAAATTGGTTACCTCACTTTTTGTTTCATTCCTCAAAAAGGAATGAAACAAAGGAATATACTCTGTTATAACATCCCCATAATCTTTCTCCAAGATTTGTTTGCAAGAGTGCCCTGGGACATTAATCTCTTTGTTCCTGGTAACTCTAGGACAGTCTTTGTGGTTTAGTACAACCTACTGTGCAAAAAGAAAATCCCAATACACATGTTGCTTTTTGTGTGAGTTCTACTGTTTCCTCTGAAACAAGGGTTTTGTTCCCACTATGATACACTGCATGAATACTAATTGGATGGGCAGGAAATAACTAAGGGCGAAATGAGTTGAATGTTATGAGACTTTCCCAGAGGTAATCTGGGTCCTAGTGTTCCTGGGTCCTATGAAGCAGTGATTCACGACAAAACAATCCAGAGGCACAACACACCATAGCTGGAGAAATTTAAAGTGGCGGGTGATAGGTTTTTGGTTAGTAAGGGTGTCAAAGCTTACGGGGAGAAGGTAGTATAATGGGTTTGCGAGGGGAAAATAAATTAGCCATGATCAAATGGCAGACCACACTTGATGGGCCAAATGGCCTAATTCTTCTCTCATGTCTTATTGTCTTAAATCCAGATTCCAACACTTAATAGTGGGGTGAAATGTTGCCAATTGTGCACACAAAATGGCATAATGTTTTAATAACCCACATTTTGGTGGAGGGTTAAATAAGCAAGAGACAAAGAAAGCCTTCCACCTCCTTCGAGTCTTTTGAGACTTTTTGCATTCACCTTGAGGGTAGAGCTGGCCTTTGACAGGCATCTCAATTATGCAGCGTCCCCCAGTGAAGGGATTGTCAACCCTCATGTCATCTCTATAAACCCATAGCCTGGCAACTCAGTGCTTCCTCTGGGCATGTTTCAGCCGACATTTCTAAATCCAGCTATTGTACTGATCCGTCAGGGAAAGGGAAACAGCTGCACCATAACTACTCTGGGCTTTCATGTCGCTGTTTCGACCTGATAGAGACGATGATATCTTCAGACAACAGTGAGGGCGCTAATGTAACCTTGTCAGTTTTGTGTAACTCTAAGAAATTTTAAAATGTTACTGTCTTTGCAGATGCTGGAATCTGGAGCAAGAAACAAAATGCTGAAGGAACCCGGTGGGTCTGCCATTATCTGTGAAGGGAAATGGGTAATTGACATTTCATGTTGAGACTCATCATTTGGACCGAAAGAGCAGAGGGATGACAACAGGTATAAGGAGGTGAGGGAGAGGGGTGGGCAAGAGCTGACAAGTGATAGATTTACAGTGATACTCGATTTACAAAAAGAATTGGAACTGGAATTGGCTTCTTATTGTCACATGTACCAAGGCACAGTGGAAAAACTTGTCTTGTAGACTCTTCATATAAATGAATTTATTGCACGGTGCATTGAGGCAGTACAAGGCAGAGCAATAACAGATACAGAATAAAGTGTAACAGCTGCAGAGAAAGTGCACTGCAGGTAGATGATAAGTGAAAGATCATTAGATTAGATTCAACTTTATTGTCAGTGTGCTGAGTACAGATACAAAGCCAATGAAATGCCGTTAGCATCTAACCAGAAATGCAAAGAATAATGTTATTTCCAAAATAACTGCGAATAAAACGTAAGTGCTACAGCACACAAATATAAAAGTACTGAGACAGTACAATATGGGTGCAATACTGCTTCGCACTGTGTTGTGAGGTTCAGCAGGGTCACAGCCTCAGGGAAGAAGCTCTTCCTGTGCCTGTTGGTGTAGGAGCGGAGGCTCCTGTAGCACCTACCGGATGGGAGGAAAGTAAAAAGCAAGATTGATTGTGAGATCAAAAGTCCATCTTAGCACCATAGAGAACCATTCAATAATCTTATAATAGAGTAGAGGCTGTCCTGAGGCCTGGTGCAATGTGCTTTCAGACTTTTGACTCTCTTCCCCACGGGAGAGCAGAAAAGACATGAATGTTTGGGGCCAGTGGGGACTTTGATTTTGCTGGCTGCTTACTGAGGCAGACAAAAGTATAGACAGAATCCAGGGAGGGGAACTTGGTTTCCATGATGTGCTGAGCTGTGTCTGTCAGGAAATGTAGACGAGGCTTGACCCAAAAGCAGAGCAACAAAGACAATTTAGCAGTAAACAATATTTTACCGATAAATTGCAAAATAGCAAGCCATGAGGGGTCACAGAACAAGAGAGAGCAGATATGTAACACAACAGGGTAACTGAAGGCTAGGAGCAACTGGATGATGCTGGCTGGTTCACATGCATGAACAAGAATTGTGGATGAGAGCTGGGTTTAAATGGTGATAACTTGGATATGAGTGCCAGGTGACTCCTGTTAGCTGGGTGGAGACTGGGAGATGCCTACCTGTGCTGGCCTGACTGGACTCGCCCTACCCACCACAGACCCAGCCCCCTATGGCCAGCTCCTGACAGCCCAGAACAATCTGGATGTGTCTGGTAGAACTCTTTGATAAGCAATTGATCCAAGATGAAACTGGTTTGTACCCAAGACCGTACCCCCCCCCCCGCCACGGTCGACCAGGTACTGCACACCCTGTCCACAATGACGTGAATCTGTTAACTGGTGAACTATGTACACTGGACCACCTTTCACCATTCTTGCTTCCAAGAGGTGCAGGCCCAGGTGAGTTGAGTGGTCCATGGACAACGGGCTTGAAACAAGACACGTGGAAGGTAGGTGTGATCCTGAGAGATGGTGGCTGCTGGAGATGGCAAGCGGCTGAGTTGATGTGATAAGTAATCTTAAACAGACCAATGAACCAGGCTGAGAGCTTGCCAAAGTCTGTGCGTAGGGGCAGATCTTGGGTGTATGGTCCTCAGGCCAGAGTAGTCTCATTGGCACCAAAGGTAGTTAGCCAGGTGGCAGTAGGTACAATTGACAGCTAAGTTGGCCCTCCGTGCCCTCTTCCAAGCTTTCTGTCATTAGCAAACGAGCCTTGGTGGACAAGACCGCCACCGTTGGCTCCACTCTGGGGAACAGCTGGGGGTTGGTAGCCATGAAGTACTTCAAAGGGTGGCATATCTGTGGTAGAGGAGATGTGTAGATTGTGGGACAGTTCAACTGAGAGCAGATACTTCATCCATGTGGAAGGGGTAGAGGCGGCAAAGCATTGAAAATTCGCTCCTTCTGACCATCCATTGGTCTGTGGATGGTAGCCAGAGGACAAACTCACTGAGGTATGGAGGACAGAGCAGAAGGCTCGCCAGAAGTGGAGATGAATTGTGAGCCCCGGTCTGACTCAGTATCCTTGGGGGAAGTTGTGGAGGCAGACTATATGTTGGAGAAGCAGGTCTGCCGTCTAGGTGGCTGACAGAAGTTTGGGGAGGATAATGAAGTGGCCAGCATTGTCATAAATCACCCTGGGCCCTGACAGAAGGTGTTAAGTCTGTAATGTGGGACCATGGTCACTGAGGGACCAGCAGGGGCTGCAGGAGCCCAGAGGGCCTCTGGTTGGAGGGATTGTATTGGGCACACTGAGGGCAGGCCGTGATGAACTGATGTACATCTGTGACCACAGTGGGCCACCAGAACTGACATCACAGAAAATCCAGGGTCCGTTGTGTGGCTAGATGGCTGGAAAGGAGCAAGGAGTGGGCCTACTGGAGTTCTTCAGAGTGCTTGGCCTTTAGCATGTGTGTGCGGTTGTCAGGTGCGCTGACTGGAGCAGGCTTGGCAGGTCTGGTTCTCAAGGTCACAGACAACTGGGGCGAAGATCTGGGAGGATAGAGTGGTGGGCTGAGGGTCATTCTCCATTTCTGCTGGGTCGAACTGTTGTGATGGGCCACCTGCCTTGGTGTTCTTGGAGCTGGGTCGGTAGGTGATGGTGAAGCTGAATTTCTCAAAGAAGATGGCCCAGCAAATCTGACATGGGTTGAACTGATGAGACATTTGAATGGATATAACTTTCTGGTGGACAGTCCAGATCAGGAAGGGCTCGGTGTTTCCCATCAGCCAATGCCTCCATTCCTCCAAGGCTCGTTTGATAATGAGTATCTCCCTGTTTCTTATTCCATAACCACGCTGTGTAGAGTTGAACTTGCAGGAGAAGGCACAAGGGTGTATCTTTCCATCCGGTCCTCGTTGGGAGAGAATGGCTCTGGCACCCACATCAGATGAGTCCACCTCTACCAACAAAAGATCTGGAGGGGTTTGGATGGCAGAGAATGGGAGTGGTGGTGAAGCATCTCTTGAGCTCCTCAAAACAGCAGACCAGGTTATTTATGAGCAGTGATTTGGCTGTAGTTCCTGATGAAACAGTTGTAGAAGCAGGAGAAGCCCAAGAAGTGCTGTAGCTGTTTGAGGGAGTGTGGTGGGGCCATTCCATGAAGGCACACACTTTCTCTGAGTCCATGGTTATGCCCTGGGACCCAGCTGAAAGCATGCAACCCAGGAAGGAAATGACTGGGGTGTGGAACTGACATTTCCCTAACCTGCAGTAGAGCTGCATTTTGAAGAGATGTTAGAAGGATAGAATGGTCTTGATGGACATGGTCTTTAGAGTTCTTGGAGAAGGTGAGCCTGAGGTCAAGTTAGATGAACACATAACCTGTGTAGCATGTCTTAGAGGATATTGTTGATGAAGGCTTGGAAAACAGCTGGACTCTTGGAAAGTCAGAAAGGTTTTACCAGGTATTCAAAGTGGCCAGTGGGTATTATGAACACTGTCTTCCACTCATCCCTCTGGCGGATGCAGATCAGTTTGTATGTGCTCCATAGATCCAATTTAGTGAAAATCTTGGCCCTGTGGAATGCTTTGAATGCACTATCCATTGAGGGGAGAGGGTAGCTACCAGTTCTTTATGGTGATGGTGTTGAGTCCACGATAGTCAATGCAGGGACTAAGACCCCTATCTTTCTTTTTGATGAAAAATCCTGCACTGGCTGGGGACTGGATGGTCGAATGAAGCTGTGATGTAACGGTTTGTTGATGCAGTCATTTATAGCTTGGGTCTCAGGAGGGGAGAGGATGACGGGCTGCAGGTAGTTTATCAGATAGAAGGCCCTTGGTTCTACCTGGTGGTGCCATTTTCCCACACACATTGGGCATTTGATGCATAGGTGATTGGCCGCTCCGCAGTAAGCACACACGTTGTTTCTCCACCTGTGCTCACGCTCTTATGACGTTAAAGAGCTCTCCCTAGCTGCCTGGGTTCTGGAGGTGTTTGTAATGAGGGTTCCGCAGCCTGCAATGGCTCTGGGAATGGAACTGGAGTTCTGGCTGATGAATTGGAGGGTTGTCAACACAGAGGGTCAAAGTGATGAGGCTTTTGAGGTCAGTGGGCATCTCCTGGATAGACAGCTCATCTTCCAGGCATTCCGAGAAGATATGATGGTTATAAGCCAGCAATGCTTCTGCATTCTGACCACATTTTGCAACAAGGGTCCTGAATTCCACGGTGTAATCCAGTACGGACGGTGAACATTGAAGCAGATAAAGTATCCAATCCACTGCCTCCCATCCACTTCCTGGATGGTTGAAACCCTGGGGCATCTCAGCGGTAAAATTTTCATATTTATTGCAGATGGTGGTTTTGTTGTCTCAGTTAGCAGCGATCTAGGTCGAGCTCGCTCAGTCAAAAGAAAAATGACAAAGGTAATTTTGGCTCAGTCCGTAATGTACAGAAATGACTGGAAGTCAAAGTGCAAGGCACACTGGGACAAGAAGTTGCAGCATCGGGTTGGGGGAATCTGCTGAAGTGTTCAGGCACTGGAATCCCAGGCTCAGTGAGATGAGGTTGACCTGCATGGAGTTGCTGTATGGAGATGGAGGGTTGGTTGAGAGTGGCGAGCGGATTTCTGCTCTTGTTGATCGATGACCTTCTTTAGGCGAGCATACTCTGTTGAGTCAATTGCTGGCTCACTCATCCTGTCACAAAATATAGACGAGGCTAGATCCAAAAGCAGAGCAGCAGAGACGATTTAGCAGTAAATGATATTTTACTAACAAACTGCAAAATAATAATCCATGAGTGGCCACAAAACGAGAGCAGATACTTAACACAACAAGATAACTGAATGCTCAGAGCAACTGGCTGAGGCTGGCTGGTTCATATGCGTGAACAAGGCTTGTGGATGAGACCCGGGTTTAAATGGACTGCAGGTGATGGTTTGGAAGCTAGCGCTAGATGACTCCTGTTAGCTGGGTGGAGTCTGGGATGTTTCTGCCCGTGCAGGCCTGACAGTGTCTACAAATCTTTGCAGACACTTGCGGTCACGGGCAGAGTAGATGCCATACCAACCCGTGATGCACCCAGAGAGCATGCTTTCTATGGTGCATCAATAAAATTGGTAAAGGTCAATGAAGACATGCCAGATTTCTTTAGTGTCCTGAGAAAGTGGAAGCATTGGTGAGCTTGACCGTGTTGCCTGCATGGTTAGACCAGGGCAGGGTATCGTTGATGTACATTCCTAGGAATTTGAAGCTTTTAACCCTCTTGACCTCTGCACTGTTGATATAGACAGGAGTATGAGTATCTCCCTCCTTTCTGAAGTCAGTAACCAGCTCTTTAGTTTTGCTGATATTGAGGGAAAGGTTGTTGTCATGACACCATGTTACTTTCCTCTTCTTCCTATACTCTGACTCATTATTTGAGATACAGCCCACTCAAGTGTTCCTAGAAAATGTTTCATAAGCAAAATTTTGTAGATCAATAAGGATGGGTGAACCTCATGATGGAATTATGGTATTATGTATTCCCATGCACTGAGAGTGTTGTGCTGTTATAGTGAAAGGTGTTTTCATAACAGGAAGACACTTACTCTGGGATTCTAGTGACAATCTGTCAATACAGCCATTGGTGAATAGAGGACTCTGAGTGTTAAACTGAATGAGTTTAGAAGATTGGTGACTCAGGACAATGCTTCACCCTCCAAATAAACTTTCCCAAATTAGTTTTTTTTTCTTAATGTGACTTGTAATTCTTGGCATATTGCTCACAGGATTTTCCTGTAAGCAAAGTCATTTATCATGTTTGACTCCATCGCAAATCAGCCTTTCTTGAGAAACAAGTTGCTGGTGAAGGCTTTTCAAAATAGTGTGTTTCTTTAAATATTGGATCAATGCATGAGCTGAAATTCTCAGTCTGTGCAAATACAGAATAAGTTATGATATGTTATTTATCAGCCAAATTCCGGCTGGCAAGGACATTGTTCTTGGAACACTAATTAAATAGAATTTACAAGACCAAACCAAGATATTTGACAGACATAGTCATAAAAGCATTCTAGCACATTATATGATTCTCCCTCCTCCCTTCTGTATCTATTCAACATCTCTTTTTATGCTTCTACACCATTTGCAAACAACTGCACTTTGTACAAACGATCTGCTGAAGGATCTCAGTGGGTCAAACTGCGGGGGAAGGGAACTGTCAACATTTCAGGTAGAAATCTTGTACCAGGACTCAGGCTGTCTGTGATAGTAAATTGATAACTACATCTATCCTTTCCAAACTGAATCAGGTTTATTATCATTGACTCATGTCCTGAAATCTGTCATTTTGTGGCAGTGGTACAGAGCAAGGCATAATAATTACTGTAAGTCAAAGGCAAAGTAAATTTATTATCAAAATATGTATATTTCACCATATACTACCTTGAGATTCATTTTCCCATAGGCATTTACAGGAAAATAAAGAAATACAATAGAATATATTAAATAGATTTTTCTATATGTTGCAAAAAAATAAAAAGGAACATTAGAACATAAGAAATAGGAGCAGGAGTAGGCCATCTGGCCCATTGAGCCTGATCCACCATTCAATAAGATCATGCCTGACCTGACCATGGACTCATCTCCGCCTACCTGTCTTTTCCCCAAAACCCTTAATTCCCCTACTATGCAATAATCTATCCAACCTTGTCTTAAATATATTTATTGAGGTAGCCTCCACTGCTTCATTGAGCGGAGAATTTCACAGATTCACCATTCTTGGGAAAAGCAGTTCCTTCCACCTGATCTCCACCCTAAATTTGTTCCCACAAATCTTGAGGTAATGTCCCCTTGTTCTAGTCTCACCTACCAATGGAAACAACTTTCCTGCCTCTATCTCATCTATCCCTCTCATAATTTTATGTTTCTATAAGATGTCCTCTCGTCCTTCTGAATTCCAGCGAGTATAGTTCCAGTTGACTCAATCTCTCCTCATAGTTTAACCCCCTCATCTCTGCAATCAACCTGGTAAGCCTCCTCTGCATAAATAAATAGTGTTCATGACTTTAAAATCTAAATTTAAAAAACATTCTCTTCCAGACGAAAGCCCACAGGGTGGTCAATCTGTTATCTTAGTTATGATGTGCATGCGATATGCAGATTGTTGCAAGTGTCTTGTGAAATATTAGTTGGACGATACGGTGGTGAAGAAGTAGAGAGATTGTCTCTCAGTTCCAGAAGTTAGGTTCAATCCTGACCATCAGTTGCACTGGTAGATCAAAAATCTGCTGTAAATTACATGTTCTTCTGGGTTATAGCAGGGTTCCGTTCCTGAGAACTGTTTGTATGTCAGAAGTGCGGCTGTGAACCGAGTTCCCAGATGACAGATGTCTGCAGCCACACAGCATTTGAAAAATCCACCCCACTAAATTTCAAAACGCTCACTCCTACGTAGTCAAGGAGTCCATTGTCCCTTGTGTAGGGGGATGGCAGAAGAATCAGAGAGCAGTTAATAGACATGTGAGAGAGTAGATTACAGGGATCTAAGTAGGGAATGGGACTGATAGAATTGCACTCAGAGCCTGCTTGGACTCAGTGATGTCCTTCTAATTCAAAAGCAAATATTTGAAATAAAAGCAAGACTGAAATACTGGGGTGCTCAGAAATTTTGCGACAAAAGATCTGGCTAAATTCCGTGCCTTGGAATTATGCAACATGCCTGGTCAGGTGAACTGTGAGGCTGTTGTAAGGTTTCTTTTTGAATACTTATGAAAGAAATGCTTCCTTTAAAGGGAGCTTGGTGCCATTTATGAATGATTAACTTACCTATCAAATATAAAAGCTTTTAGTGCCATTTCCAAGTAAACTCGAGGGGAGATGACTCGTTTTGAAGTCAAGATCTTGTTTTATATTCAGGATCTGGATGTAAGTCTGAGAGTGGAATAACATAAAGTTCATTCCCCAGGAGGAATCAGCAACTAACAGATACAAGCAGAAATTGGCAAATAATAATGGGCACATTTATATAAAATATTGAAAAATTTGGGTTTCCTCAGTTCTTCTCATGACCTGATGAAATGCTTTAAAACTGTAATCACAGTTGCAACGTGGGCATCACAGCAGCATGTTTGTGTCCCCCTCCCCAAAAAAAAATCATCTATCCTCAATTGAAGTGCAGTGCAGCTGGTAAAGCAGCTGCCTCTTGCCTTCAGTGATCTGGGTGACTTCAAGTGCTGACTGTGAGAAGTTTGCACGAACGCATGATAACATAGCAGTTAGCACAATGCTTTACAGTGTGCAGCTCCAAGACCGGGGTTCGATTCCCATTGCTGACTAAGGTGTTTGTGCTCCCTCCCAGTGATGATGTGGGATTCCTCTGGGTCCTCCTGTTTCCCCCCACATTCCAAAAGTGTATGGTTAGGATTAATAAATTGAGGACATGCTATGTTAGTGGTGTAAAGGCTGATTTATACTTGTGCGTCAAATGGAGGTCGTAACCTACGCAAGTGGCCTATGCGCATGGTGAGCACTTATACTTGTGCGTTGGTGTGTCTGTGTTGCTCTGCTATTTGGGCACGACGCGCATGCGCACACACCTGCCTGCGCCAGGCTTCATGGTCATGGTAGTCTTTCTTGGGGTAAGCAAGTCTGAAGCGAGCATCTTTTTTCGTAAAAGCAAAATGTGTCCTCCATAATTTCGGAGGTCTGTAAAGCTTTATGGAAAGCGTTGCAACTAGAGTTCCTTCCCTGCCCTTCAGTCGGCCAATGGGAAGCTATTGTGGCATAGGAGGAAATGTGATGCTACCAAGCGGACCAATCAGTTGTTACGGTCTGCGTTGCTGCGATGCGCAGTTACATTTTGGGAGAGGTACGCATCAGGCTGCGGCGTAGGGATCCGCATAGGCACTGCGTAGGGTTCACAGCTACGCGGTACCTACAGCATCGTGTTGACGCAGAAGTATAAATCAGCCTTGAGTGAGGTAACACTTGCAGGCTGGCCAGCACAATGCTCACTGATTTGATTTGACACAAATTACAAATTTCACTGATGTATGTGACAAAGCTAATTTTCTTCTTCATCCTGTGACTGCAGGGGATTCCTATGGGTGCTCTGGCTTCCTCCCATATCCTGTTGGTCAACTGGCCACTGTAAATTGTGCCTAAAATGTAGGTGCATTGTAGAATTTGGGGAGAGCTAGTGGGAATACTGCTTCTGTCTATACCTCTCCATTACTGTAGTTTGTACCTGTTGTTATGTCCCCTCCATCCCTTCCAACTCAAAACCAAGGATATGGAACCACCTTTTCAATTAACCGAATGTCACAATCATACACTGGCAGCATTCACTTGGAAAAGGGTGGGATTTGCAAGAGTTTGTTAATTTGGCAGAAATGGAATTTCAGTGCTGACAGATATAACAAGGGAATGATTTGAGGTGCAGAGTTAGGGTGACGGCACTGGGAGCCCCCAAGTGGCCCATAACATATTCCCATGTACGGCGGCTAGAACTGGGGAGTTGCAACTGTTGGAAAAGGGTGCTGTTCGTTATGAAGTTGTCGAATAGGATGGCACAGGTACAACTTGCACAAAATTAGGATCTATTCAGGAGAAGCCTAGATGCAATCTTACCTAAAGAATTGTGAATGAAACTTGCTCCAAATGGAATGATTCAGGTGACTATCCAGATGTAGTTAAGGAAGAGCCATTTAAGAATACAAAGGAGAAAGGGTCCGAAAGCACATTGGTGAAATGATGTGGAGAATACAATTGTTGAGCTTCAGCACTTGGAGTAGTTGGGCAGAATAGCCTGTAAGTGTGCTTTGTATTATACCTTACAGAACAGCTGCCAAACATAAGAGTTGTACACTCATATAATCAGATGTGTTGTGAATAAAAATGCTTCCCCTGTGCTTCACGCCAGGAAGCTTTGTTTTACCTCTCCCTGCTGGATCTGACATTATCTTCTGGAGACACATACTCTGGAGATTGGGACCGTATTCACTCCACAGTGCTCAACTAGCCACACTGAAATGTTAAACAATCTGCTTAAACCATTTAGGCTGCTCATTTTGACTCCACTTCCTTCAAGCTTGATGCAAATCAGTTTTGACTGAGAGGCCATATGTGCTGTATATTGCAACAACTATTTTACAGTTTGATGCACTACAATAGATGCTTTCCAGCCCTATAAATACAGTGGTGTTTGCAATATTATGAAAGTGCCCACCAGCCTAAAAACATGTAGTCAGTTCCTGTATCCTATTCAGTCTGGAACCATTACACCATTCAACATCTCGGGTGGAGAAGATCTTGGCAAAGTTCCACAAGAACAATATGTTGTAATCAGATAAAAGCCCAGAATCTGTGGTTGGTAGTCATCTACTTAATTTATGAGAAAAGATTGCACTGAATGTTTTTCACACTCCCCACTGAAACCTCAACACCAAGACCCCGATCCCTGCTGGTGGTGATCTGGGGTAGAGTTGAGTAGGGGAGTAGTGAGCAATGAAGCAGAACAAGCCCTCCTTGTTAAAGTGCAAAAAAAAAGATTTTGACAGTGATCTGCTTAGCTAGTTGTCAATGCTATACTCATACCTTGAATGTTTCTGACGGTCCTAACACCTTCTGTAGCACGTGACAGAAAACATGTAGTGGTGATCCTGTTGTGCCTTGGAAATTTGCTTCAGTAGTCCCTAGATCAAACAATCATTGGATCACTGCACAATTACCATAGAGCCTAAATCTCACGGTGCAAAATTTTCAGGCTATCTATTACACATTGTGGGAGATTGCTGGATACCAATTGGCTACAACATTTCCTAGATTACAAAAAAGACATTGTTAAAATATAAAGTATATTGTGATATCTTGATATCAAATACATTTGATAAATAAAAGACTTTCACTGACATGACTGCATCTAGCTTTCTCTACCTATCACATTGTGATCAATGACTTGATTCCAAGCTCCATTAAAATGGCTCCAGCAGATAGCTTTCACCCAGACCCTAATGCTGCTGAAAACTTCCATTCATCCTGACTTTTGGCACTCCTTGATCCCTGGCTGCTTCAAGATGATAATCAAGTAAGCCACTCTGGGAGTGCTTCAGTGTGTTTCTTATCAGAAATTCAGAACTTTATCACAACTTCTGCTAAGATCACAATGAGAGCAGCAACATCATAAACTGTTCCACAGATCCAAACATGAGTGTTAATTCATACTATATCACAGCAATGACTCTTATTTCCTTCTTCAAGAACACTGCTTAAGTATCTATTCACCAAGCATCCAAATTTCTCATGTGTAATAAACACAGAAAACGGTGGAAATACTCAGCACAAACAAGAGAAAATCTCCAGATGTTGGAAATCCCTCTCTCACCTGATGTCCTTACCTGCCCATTACCTCCCTCTGGTGCTCCTCCTCCTCTTTCTTTCTTCCATGGCCTTCTGTCCTTTCCTATTAGATTCCCCATTCTCCAGTCCTATATCTCTTTCACCAATTGACTTCCCAGCTCTTTACTTCACCTCTCCCAGTTTCACCTATCTCCTCGTGTTTCTTCCTCCCCTTCCCCTACCTTCTAACTCTACTCCTCATCTTTCTTTCTCCAGTCCTGCTGAAGGGTCTCGCCCTGCAACGTCGACTGTGCTCTTTTCCATCGATGCTGCCTGGGCTGCTGAGTTCCTCCAGTATTTTGTGTGTGTGTTGCTTGAAATACTCAGTATGTCAGGCAGCATCTGTGGAAAGAGAAACCATGATACTATAATGTTTTGGGTCAAAGAAGGGTTCTATCAAAGAATCTCAGATCTGAAATGTCAACACTTTGCCACTTTCTACAGATACTGCCTGACCTGCTGAGTGTTTTCAGCATCTTCTGTTTTAATTTCAGGTTTCCAGAATCTGCAGTCCTTTTGATAGCCATTTATTTCTGAATTTCTCATTGTTCAGCTTTGACCTCCAGCGTTTAAGATGTTGTCATCTGAGTATTGATTTGCAGCAAATAAATTAAAGAAGACCTGACATCAGTAAAACAGATCATGCAGCCAGCACTACCAAGGGAGCTAGGAAAGGCCTAACATTTACCTACTTCACAATGTTAACTACACTTCATATGGAGTTTACTGATTGCAATATGATTTGCAACATGATTGATGCTGTGTAATCCAAATCCTTTGAGTATGAAAGGGAACACTGATATGTTGTGTGTGGATTGGCTGATAATCTGAAATAAAAATATTGTCTCTCAATTTGCAGTGTGAGGACATCAAATTGATTTCCCAGTAAGGGGCAAAAGAATGAGCTTAGTCATTAGCGAAGGAATTTGAGGCATTGGTTTGATCTGGGATTGTTTGAGTCTCAGTGGTGTCAGTGAAACTTGTTCTGACTGGCCTTCCTCATTCAAACTGCAACTGTTACTAACATTAAAGACATTGTACAGCACTGATCTGCCAGAGTTCGGGGAAGTTTTAGCAGACAGGCTGCATTGCTTATTAGCCCTGCTGAGGAGAGCATGTTATCAAATTGTTCTGAAGTTGCTCCATGCCCTAAAATGGATTTACAAGCAGAACGCACAGGCTGAGATGACAGTGCTCTCGTGCATCACATTGATAGTGATCGATATTCCAACTTCACACCATCACCCAATTCTAGAGGGATAGACTCGGACCCCCAAGATCCCTCTGATCCTCCACACTGCCAAGAGTCTTACCATTAATACTATATTCTGCCATCATATTTGACCTACCAAAATGAACCACTTCACATTTATCAGGGTTGAACTCCATCTGCCACTTCTCAGCCCAGTTTTGCATCCTATCAATGTCCCGCTGTAACCTCCAACAGCCCTCCACACTACCCACAACACCTCCAATCTTTGTGTCATCAGTAAATTTACTAATCCATTCCTCCACTTCTTCATCCAGGTCATTTATAAAAATCATGAAGAGTAAGGGTCCCAGAACAGATCCCTGAGGCACACCACTGGTCTGGTCAAGTCAAGTCAGGTCACTTTTTATTGTCATTGCAACCCTAACTGCTGGTACAGTATACAGTAAAAATGAGACATCGTTTTTCAGGACCATGGTGCTACATGAAACAATACAAAAACTGTACTGAACTACGTTAAAAACAACACAAAGCTACACTAGACTACAGACCTACCCAGGACTGCATAAAGTGCACAAAACAGTGCAGGCATTACCATAAATAATAAACAAGACAATAGGCACAGTAGAGGGCAGTAGGTTGGTGTCAGTCCAGGCTCTGGGTATTGAGGAGTCTGATGACTTGGGGGAAGAAACTTTTACATAGTCTGGTCGTGAGAGCCCGAATACTTCGGTGCCTTGTGCCAGATGACAGGAGGGAGAAGAGTTTGTATGAGGGGTGTGTGGGTCCTTCATAATGCTGTTTGCTTTACAGATGCAGCGTGTGGTGTAAATGTCTCTAATGGCGGGAAGAGAGACCCCGATGATCTTCTCAGTTGACCTCACTATCTGCTGCAGGGTCTTGCGATCCGAGATGGTGCAATTTCCGAACCAGGCAGTGATGCAGCTGCTCAGGATGCTCTCAATACAACCTCTGTAGAATGTGGTGAGGATGGGGGTGGGAGATGGACTTTTCTCAGCCATCACAGAACCTGATGATGTGGTTTGAGCTGTGTCTTGCAGCACAGTCATGGGTCAGCAGAGCGAACAGCAGTGGACGGAGCACATAGCTCTGGGGGGGCCCCGTGCTCAGTGTGGTGGTGTTGGAGATGCTGCTTCCAATCCGGACTGACTGAGGTCTCCCAGTCAGGAAGTCTAGGATCCAGTTGCAGAGGGAGGTGTTCAGGCCCAGTAAGCTCAGCTTTCCAATCAGTTTCTGAGGAATGATTGTGTTGAATGCTGAACTGAAGTCTATGAACAGCATTTGAACATACGTGTCTTTTTTATCCAGGTGGAGGGTGATGGCAATGGCGTCGTCTGTTGAACGGTTGGGACGGTACGCAACTGCAGGGGGTACAGTGACAGGGGGCAGCAGGGTCTTGATGTGCCTCATGACGAGTCTCTCGAAACACTTCAAGATGATGGATGTGAGTGCAATGGGATGGTAGTCGTTGAGGCAGGACACTGAAAACTTCTTTGGCACGGGGACAATGGTGGCAGCCTTGAAGCACGTAGGAACAATGGCACTGCTCAGGGAGATGTTGAAGATGTCAATGAGAATCTCCTCTAGCTGGTCTGCACATCCTTTAAGCACTGTGCCAGGAATATTGTCCGGTCCAGCAGCCTTCCGTAGGTTGACCCTGCACAGGGTTCTCCTCACATCGGCCATGGTAAGACACAGCACCTGGTCGTTTGGAGGAGGGGTGGTCTTTCTCGCCGCCACGTTATTTTCCGCCTCAAAACGAGCGTAGAAATTATTCAACGTATCTGGGAAGGAGGCATCACCAGCACAGGCAGGTGGTGGTGTCTTCTAGTTGGTGATGTCCTGAATGCCCTTCGACATGTGCTGCGTGTCGCCACTGTCCTGGAAGTGGCTGTGGATTCATTGGGCGTGTGCACGCTTTGCCTCTCTGATAGCCCAGGATAGTTTGGCCCTCGCTGTTGTTAGGGCTGCCTTGTTGGCTGCTCTGAACGTGGAGTCACGGGTCCTCAGCAGCGCACGCACCTCCGCGGTCATCCATGGCTTCTGGTTAGCATGTGTAGTGATGGTCTTGGCCACAGTGACATCATCAATACACTTGCTGATGTAGCTAGTCACTGATGTCGTGTACTACTCTAAGTTGGTAGAGTCGCCATTGGTTACAGTCTCCCTGAACATGTGCCAGTCAGTGTGCTCAAAGCAGTCTTGGAGAGCAGAGATGGCTCCTGCTGGCCAGGTTTTCACCTGCTTCTGAACTCTGGAGTGTCTGATGAGTGGTCTGTATGCTGGGATTAGCATAACAGAGATGTGGTCTGAGTAACCGAGGTGGGGGTGGGGCTCCACCCAGTACGCATCAGGGAATGTTTGTGTAAACAAGGTCCAATGCGTTCTCCCCTCTCGTTGCAAAGTCCACATACTGAGGGAATTTGGAGAGCACTGACTTAAGGTTTGCGTGGTTAAAATCACTGGCGACAATAAACAGTCCATCAGGGTGTGCATTCTGCAGTTCGATAATAGCCCCATACAGTTCACAGAGTGCCTCCTTAGCGTTAGCGCTGGGGGGAATGTACACACCAACAATAAGAACAGTGGTGAATTCCAGACCTCCATACGGAGTATGACCATCTACAACCACTCTTTGCCTTCTGTGGGCAAGCCAGTTCCGGATCCACAAAGCAATGTCCCCTCGGATCCCATGCCTCCTTACTTTCTCAATAAGCCTTGCATGGGGTACCTTATCAAATGCCTTGCTGAAATCCATATACACTACATCTACTGCTCTTCCTTCATCAATGTGTTTAGTCACATCCTCAAAAAATGCAATCAGGCTCGTAAGGCACGATCTGCCCTTGACAAAGCCATGCTGACTATTCCTAATCATATTATACCTCTCCAAATGTTCATAAATCCTGCCTCTCAGGATCTTCTCCATCAACTTACCAACCACTGAAGTAAGACTCACTGGTCTATAATTCCCTGGGCTATCTTTACTTCCTTTCTTGAATAAAGGAACAACGTCCGCAACCCTCCAATCCTCCGGAACCTCTCCCGTCCACATTGATGATGCAAAGATCATCACCAGAGGCTCAGCAATCTCCTCCCTCGCCTCCCACAGTAGCCTGGGGTACATCTCATCCAGTCCCGGCAACTTATCCAACTTGATGCTTTCCAAAAGCTCCAGTACATCCTCTTTCTTAATAACTATATGCTCAAGCTTTTCAGTCTGCTGCAAATCATCTCTACAATCACCAAGATCCTTTTCCATAGTGAATACTGAAGTAAAGTATTCATTAAGTACCTTTGCTATTTCCTCCAGTTCCATACACACTTTCCCACTGTCACACCTGATAGGTCCTATTCTTTCACGTCTTATCCTCTTGCTCTTCACATATTTGTAAAATGCCTTGGGCTTTTCCTTAATCCTGCCCACCAAGGCCTTCTCATGGCCCCTTCTGTCTCTCCTAATTTCCTCCTTAAACTCCTCCTTGTTAGCCTTATAATCTACTAGATCTCTAACATTACCTAGCTCTCTGAACCTTTTGTAAGCTTTTCTTTTCTTCTTGACCTAGATTTATTACAGTCCTTGTACACCACGGTTTCTGGAGCCTGGCTACCATAACTTCCCTTTCTCATTGGAATGTACCTATGCAGAACTCCACACAAATATCCCCTGAACATTTGCCATATTCCTCCTTGTTCTAAGATCATACGGTAGGAGCAGAATTAGGCTATTCAGCCCATCGGGCCTGTTCTAGTGAGGATGTCTCATGATGCTCACAGCATTGACCTTTCTGCTCTGTGTCTTTGCTATTTTCTGTGCTTCTTTCAAGGGTTGTATGTCAACAATGATATACCAGCTGAGAGAGGATGGTAGTAATCAGGAAAAGGCTTCCTTGTCCATGAGATATTCAGAACCGATGTTTGTCACAACCAGGGGAAAATATTTATTTCATTTAGTATGTGGATTGTATTTTCTTTGTGTAACCTTGTGTGTATGCAGTGTTCTTTGGATTGTTTACCTTTTATGTCTAATTGTTTGTCTTTGGACTAGCTCTGGGTTTTCATTTTGTGTTGCCGGTGTCTCATTTGGTATTATGGGGATTGCTTAACTCTCTTTGTACTTTACCCTCCCTCCTTGTCACTACTCCATGCCCACTGCCAACATCGAGAGTGCTGACTTACCACAGGGGTTGAAACATCAAGTCCTAGTAGCTCTACTTACCACTTTTATTGAATTTGGGATAATGGAATTAGTATGGGGATTTTCAATGACTTGCATTGTAGTTGTTGTCTTTGGGGTTTATTGCCTCAGCTGGACACTGAGGCTGTCTGATCGAATCCTTTGTGCTCCAGGGTGTATTTTAAGGGGGCTAGCCAATCCCTCTTTACTTGGTCGTTGTGGATCCTTGTCCGGTGAAAATCCGACCAAGTCCTTCTGTGCATCATGAGTCATTTCAGCTCTTCGAGCTTCTGCTCAGTTTGCCTGAGTGCTCGTTAGTTTTGCTGGTTAATCTCTGTAATAAATCTTTTATTTGGTTTGAATTGCTGAAGTCACTGGGATTCCTGCACTCCAGTTCACTAGTAACCCTGACACTCAGACCAAGCAAAAAATTTACTCAGTAGGATATGATGTCTGATCAGATCTGGCAAATCTGAGAGCCACGGTCAGTAGGCATGAGCAGCAACTGCAGGAAATACCTACATCTCTCTCTGCCATCAAGGAAAATCTAAAAGCCCAGAAATCAGGTATGCCATGACCTCAGGAGGAGAGTGCCGATAGCTCCCTAAATCTGCCTACTCTGGAGTGCTTTGACAGGAGTCCTGAGTCTTGCTGTGGGTTTATAACACAGTGTTATAAGTCCCCTGGTCCTGATGGAATGCATCTCAGGGTACTGAAAGAAATGGCAGAAGTTATAGTCGAGGCTTTGGTAATGATTTACCAAAATTCTCTGGACTCTTAGCAGGTCCCGGCAGATTGGAGGAAGGTGAATGTCACGTCACTGTCCAAAAAAGAATGTAGGCAAAAGGCAGGTAACTATAGTCCAGTTAGTTTAACATCTCTAGTTGGGAGAAAGCTTGAAGCTATCATTAAAGAAGAAATAGCGAGGCATCTGGAAAGAAATGGATCCATCAGGCAGACGCTGCATGGATTCAGCAAAGGCAGGTCCTGTTTGACAAACTTACTGGAGTTCTTTGAGGATATAACAAGTATAGTGGATAAAGGGGAACAGATTATTTACTTAGATTTCCAGAACATTATTTACTTGGATTTCCAGAAGGTATTCAATAATATGCTACATAAAAGACTTATCCATAAGATAAGGATGTATAGAGTTAGTAGTGATGTATTAGCATGGACAGAGGATTGGTTAACTAATAGAAAGCATCGAGTTGGTACACATGGGGGTTTCTCTGGTTGGCAATCAGTGATGAGCGATGTGCTGCAGGAGTCAATGCTGGGCCCGCAACTGTTCACGATATAGATCAACGATCTGGAAGAGGGGACTGAGTGCAGTGTATCTAAGTTTGTCGATGACACTAAATTCAGTGGAAAAGTAAATTGTGGAGAAGATACTGGAAGTCTGCAGAGAGATATAGATAGTTAAGTGAGTGGGCAAGGGTCTGGCAGATGAAGTACAATGTTGATAAATGCAAGATCATCCACTTTGGAAGATCAGATTATTATCTAAATGGTAAAAGATTGCAGCATGCTGCTGTGCAGAGGGACCTGGGAGTTCTTCTGCATGAATCACAAAAGATTGGTTTGCAGTTGCAGCAGGCTATCAAGAAGACAAATGGAATGTTGGCCTTCATTGCTACAGGGATTGAATTTAAGAGCTGGGAGGCTATGCTGCAACTGTTCTGATGAGGCCGTGTGCAGTTCTGGAGTACTGCATGTAGTTTTGGTCTCCTTACTTGAGGAAGGATTTACTGGCTTTGGAGGCAGTGCAGAGGAAGTTCACCAGGTTGATTCCAGAGAAGAGGGGGTTAGACTATGATGACATTGAGTTACCTGGGACTGTACTTGCTGGAATTCAGAAGAATGAGAGGAGATCTTATAGAAAGTTATAAAATCACGAAAGGGATAGATAAGATAGAGGCAGGAAAGTTGTTTCCACTGATAGGTGAGACTAGAACTAGGGGACGTAGCCTCAAGATTCAGGGGAGTAGATTTTAGGACGGATATGAGGAGGAACTGCTTTTCCCAGAGTGGTGAAATTTGTGGAATTTTCTGCTCAATGAAGCAGCAGAGGCTTCCTCAGTCAATATATTTAAGACAAGGTTGGATAGATTTTTGCATAGTATGGGAATTAAGGGTTATGGGGAAAAGGCAGGTAGGTGGAGATGGTCAGATCAGCCATGATCTTATTGAATGACAGACCATGCTCAATGGGCCAGATGGCCTTCTATTTCTTATGTTCCTATGCTCTCGTGTGTTAGATAACACCGGAAGTCACAGTCTCAACTCCTCCACAGTCACCAACGATTGTGCCATCGCTCCTGAGGACTCTTCTTCTCTCCTGATCTTTGCAAGTGAAGAACCAGCCATCAGCCTGAAGAGTGGCAGCAATGGTAGGAAGGAGCTGAGCATCCGTTTGTTGTATGGACAGATCATAAGAATTTAATTTATCGAAATGCCAAGAGACTTAACTCAGAACAAGCCTGTTGGGCATTGTTTTTTAACCATTTTAATTCTGTCATTACTTATCATCCAGGTTCCAACAACCTAGAGCCTGAAGTCCTATCGAGGAAATTTGATTTTTCCAATTCGATAGATAGGCTGGAGTCGATACTCTTGGGGAATAAACTTCTGGCTCCTGTCATTTGGGATATTGATTCCCAAGTCAGGCAAGAAATCAAGGGGAATAATCTAGTTCCCAGTAATGTTCCCCTACATCACCTTCTTGTGCCACCCGAACTTAGGTTGGAGGTTTTCAAATGGGGGCATGCATCCAAGACAAGTCAAGTCAAGTCAAGTTTATTGTCATTTCAACCATAAGCTGCTGGTACAGTACAGAGTAAAAACAAAACAACGTTCCTCCAGGACCCTGGTGCTACATGAAACAACACAAAACTACACTAGACTATGTGAGACAGAACAAGGCTACACGACATTACGTAAAACAAACGTAAAAAACTGCACCAGACTACAGACCTGCACAGGACTACATAAAGTGCACACAACAGTGCAGGGCAGTACAATAATTAATAAACAAGACAATAGGCGCAGTAGAGGACAAATTACAATGTAATAATAAATGATGTAGATGTCAGTCTAGTCTTTGAGTATTGAGGAGTCTGATGGCTTGGGAGAAGAAACTGTTGCACAGTCTGGTCGTGAGAGCCCGAATGCTTCGGTACCTTTTGCCAGATGGCAGAAGGGAGAAGAGTTTGTGTGAGGGGTGCGTGGAGTCCTTCACAATACTGTTAGCTTTGTGGGTGCAGAGTGTGGTGTAAATGTCTGTAATGGCGGGAAGAGAGACCCCGATGATCTTCTCAGCTGACCTCACTATCCGCTGCAGGGTCTTGCGATCCGAGACGGTGCAATTACCGAACCAGGCAGTGATGCAGCTGCTCAGGATGCTCTCAATACAACCTCTGTAGAATGTGGTGAGGATGCAAGGTGGGAGATGGACTTTTCTCAGCCTTTGCAGAAAGTAGAGATGCTACTGGGCTTTCTTGGCTATGGAGCTGGTGTTGGGGGACTAGGTGAGATTCTCCGCCAGGTGAACACCAGGAAATTTGGTGCTCTTAACAATCTCAACGGAGAAGCTGTCAATGTTCAGCGGAGAGTGGTCGCTCTGTGTCCTCCTGAAGTCAACAACCATCTCTTTTGTTCACATTCAGAGACAGGTTGTTGGCTCTGTACCAGTCCGTTAGCCACTGCACCTCCTCTCTGTATGCTGACCTATTGTTCTTGCTGATGAGACCCACCACAGTCGTGTCATCAGCGAACTTGATGATGTGGTTTGAGCTGTGTATTGCTGCACAGTCGTGGGTCAGCAGAGTGAACAGCAGTGGATTGAGCACACAGCCCTGGGGGCCCCCATGCTCAGTGTGATGGTGTTGGAGATGCTGCTCCTAATGCGGACTGACTAAAGGTCTCCCAGTCAGGAAGTCTAGGATCCAGCTGCAGAGGGAAGTGTTCAGGCCCAGTAGGCTCAGTTTTCCAATCAGGTGCTGAGGAATGATTGTGTTGAATGCTGAACTGAAGTCTATGAATAGCTTTCGAATGTATGTGTCTTTTTTGTCCAGGTGGGTGAGGGCCGGGTGGAGGGTGATGGCGATGGCGTCATCTGTTGAGCAGTTGGGACGATATGTGAATTGCAGGGGTCCAGTGAGGGGGGCAGCAGGGTCCTTATGTGCCTCATGATGAGCCTCTTGAAACACTTCATGATGATGGATGTGAGAGCAACGGGGCGGTAGTCGTTGAGGCAGGACACTGAAGACTTCATCGGCACACCCTGGGATTTCATGCACGCTAGAATCCATAAAAAGACATTCTAGGTGGCCTGGTATTAATAGGGATGTCAAGTCATTTATCCAAGCATGTGATGTTTGTGCCCGTTCCAATTATTTCACTTAATGTCCCCAGGGTCTTCTCCATCCCCTCCCCATCCTCTATCACCCCGGTCTCACCTCTCTGGATTTTATCACTGGTTTGCCCCCTTCACGCTCCTTAACTGTTATGTTAGTCGTTGATCAATTTTCCAAAGTTTGTAATTTTTCCCCTCACTAAATTGCCCACAGCCCATAAAACTGCAGACATTTTTTTTTTGCAGCAGGGGTTTTAGGGTACATGGAATTCCTTCTGATTTTGTCTCTGACAGGAGTCCACAATTTACTTCCAAGTTTTGGCAAGCATTTTGTATACTTATTGGAGCCTTTCTTCTGGTTTTCACCCACAGACGAATGGTCAGACTCAGAGGACTAACCAAGTTTTGGAGCTCACTCCTCGTTGCCTTGTTTCTGGTAACCAGTCCTCCTGGAGTGACCAGTTAATCTGAACAGAGATGGCTCATAACAATCTTCTCCAATTGCCTAACATGTCTCCTTTCGAATGTCAATTTGGGTTTAAGCTTCTCTCTTTTCTGAGCAGGATGTGGAAGTTGGTGATCCATCTGCTAAACAGTTTGTCGAGTGATGTAAGCAGTGATGGCTTAAAGCCAAGAGGACTTTGGAACTTACTCTGGTGAGGCAGCACTTCCATGCCAACATGAGGAGATGACTGAGTTTCTTCTTTTTGTGTGGGTCAGCAGGTTTGGCTCTCTACCCAAAACCTCCCCCTTAAAATATAATCCGCAAGCCAGCTCCTCACTTCATTGGACTCTTTAGGATTGTTATGAGGATCAATCCTGTTCCTTATAAATTACAACGTCGCAGGTCTCTCCTAATCCACCCCACCCTTCATGTCTCTAAACTTAAACCCTTACCCTATAGACCTTTAGTTTCTACTCCTAAACCTCTCCCTTCCAAGAATCATAGATGGAGAATCTGTTCACACTGTCCATAGATTGCTTGACTCCCAGAAAGTTAAGGGGCATTTCCAGTATTTGGTTGATTGGAAGGAGTATGGCCCAGAGGAGGGGAGTTGGGTTCCGATCTGGGATATTTTGGATCCTGACCTGGTTACTGATTTTCATTGGCTTCACCCTGATTGCCCTAAGCTGCTGAAAGTCAGCTTTAGAAGAGGGATGGGGGTTCTGTCACAATCAGGGGTCACTTTTAAACAAAAAGAAAAAAAATTCAGTTAGTATGTGGATTATATTTTCTTGGCTTAACCTCGTAAGTATGCAGCGTTCCTTGGATTGGTTACCTTTTATGCGTAATTGTTTTTGGACTAGCTCTGGGTTTTCACTTTGTGTTGCCGGTGTCTCATTTTGGGATCATGGAGATTGTTAAGCTCTGTTTGTATTTATCGCTTTTATTCAATTTGGGATAACCGAATTAGTATGGGATTTTCAATGTCTTGCATTGTAGTTGTTGTGTTTGGGGGTTATTGCTTCAGTTAGACACTGGGGCTGTCTGATTGGTCTTGAATTCCTGCACACACCAGGGTGTATTTCAGGGGGACTTGCTTGGTCATTGTGGATTCTTGTCTGGTGAAACACTGACCGAGTCCTTCTGTGTACCATGAGTTATTTTAGTTCTTCTAGATTCTGTATAGTTTGCCTGAGTTCTTGTTAGTTTTGCTGGCTAATCTCAGTAATAAATCTTTTCTTTGGTTCGAGTTGCCAGAATCTCTGGGATTCCTGCATTTGAGTTTGCCAGTGACCCTGATAATGTTGAGGATCCCAGGAGCTATTTCCTCCAACTTGTGCATCACCTTACATCGCTTTGGTGGGGATGTCCTGCTGACAGGATAAGGTATAACCAGGGATTATAAGGGAGGTGTCTGGCACATTGTCCATAGAGTGTGAGTATGGCTGCATCAGGTTGTTGCTTGAGTAATCCAGGAGACAGCTCTCGTAAATTACACACAACTTCTGAAGAGAACCTTGAAAGTTTGAATGCACTAACAGTGTCTTTGTTGTGATTGAAGTTCTGAGTATTCTGTCTTGTTATATTCCTTTCTGCTATTATATACCATTGAACTTCTCACTAGGTCACACCAGAGTCAACTGCACTCCTGTAGACCTGGAGCTATACATAGGCCAGGCCACGTAATAATGGGAATCTAAAAGCTGCAGACACTGGAAATCTGAATCAAAAGCATAAGGTGCTGGAAACAGTCAACAGGACCGCATCTGCTGAGAAGGAACCCTGTTATCAGAACCAGCTGAGTGATTCCAATCTTTATTTTATTTTTGTATTGTGGATTAATGGCATATTTTTCATCCCTGAGGCACAGGTGAACTGGACAGGTTTTTACCACAATTTGTTATTTTGATGGTCTTGATTACTAATGATCAGATTACAAATTTTTAAAAAATTCCTGATTGTGAACTGAAATTAACATCCATGACTGCCAGACAGTGATTTAAAATAATGCTTTTGAATTGTTTATCTAGGTGTCTGAGTTATAAGTTAATTATGTGTGAAACCACTGCTGATTTGCTGTTTCTTTGCACCACTCTCAATCCCTTAAACCTCTCCAAAAGCAGCTAATCTCTGGGATATTAAATCCTGCCTTAAAAGTGGATGTGATTGCTGCCCAAGTACTTGAAATATTCCACATTGCTACTACTCTATTCTTTGTCTCCATAACCAAGCAATTCCTAAACAAACTTTCAAACATGTAAAAGGACAAAAAAAAATCTTGTGCATGCATTTTGTTGCTTCGGGCAATTTGACTCTCCTGCCAGCTGTATCTGACTGAACAGACAGCTTGTCCCAACTTGAAACTGCCCTCATCTTCATCCTGTAGCTTTCAGATTCTAAGAAGCATCCCAGAAGTAGTGGTTGAAAGGTGGTGGGACTTGGCCCATTTACCAATACCTGCCAAAAGAACATCTGCAGGCATTCTGTAAGGGACTGGCAGCTGTTGGTGAACCTCGAACGGCAGCTGAAGTTCCCCAACCATATCGCAGCCACGACCCTGCGACCAGACATTCTCCTAGTGTCTGAGTCTACTAAGCAAGTGGTGCTGCTGGAGCTGACAGTCCCATGGGAAGATAGCTTGGAGGAGGCCTTTGAAAGGAAGCTCTCCAAGTATGCAGGACTGGTCAGCAACTGTCAGCAGGCTGGATGGAGAGTGAGATGTCTCCCAGTGGAGGTTGGTTGTAGGGGGTTCGTAGCCCGTTCTTTAGTTAGAGCCTTCAGCAATTTGGGCATCGAGGGAGAGAAGAAGAGGAGAGCCATCCACAGTACCACCGATGCGGCAGAGAGGGCCTCAAGATGGCTGTGGCTCAAAAGAGGGGAGCCATGGAGTCATAAGTAGGTAGCCATCTGGACACAAGCTGGGGTCTGATCTGCCCCGGCTGGGTCACCTGGAGGAGGTTGTATGATGTTGAAAGACCTGAACCACCCGATGATTCCAGGAACATCACTGAAGATGTGTCCAGAAGCATCAGTAGATGTATGTACACAGCTACCTGTCGATTCAGTGAAAAGGCTGAAGAACTCAAAATGTAATTTAGCAGCATTATTTCAAAGAACAGCATCGTTCTTAGTGTATCCTGACCAATATCAACACAGCTAAAGGACTGATTTTCTCATCATTATCTCATCTGTAATCTCATTGTTGCTGTTTTCTGTAGATAGATAGATTGATAGATACTTCATTGATCCCTGGACAAGGCCATCTCTGTCCCCCTTCTGCAATGTGAGCACGTATGATGGTGAGGCCAGAAGCGTGCAGGTCTCCATTACCCAACTGCTCATTAGCTCTTGATTGAACAATCACCAGAATGACTGCATCTTCCCAAGCAGCATTAAAGCGGCATTAGAAGGGGAACTTGTTGATACTCTCATGGTCCCTCACCCGTCTCTTTCAAGATAGTCGGGCCTTCTGTCTTGGGAGGTTTCAAGGTTTCAAAGGTACATTTAATGTCAGAGAAATGTATACAATATACGTCCTGAAATTCTTTTTCTTCGCAACCATCCACAAAAACAGAGGAATGCCCCAAAGAATGAATGACAATGAGATGGTAGAACCTCAAACCCCCCCCGCAGCTCCCCCCATCCACGCATAAGCAGCAGCAAAGCAACGATCCCCCCCCACCAGCAAAAAAAAGATTCGAGCACCGAGCACTCAAGCGTGCAGCAAAGCATCAATAAAGATACAGACTTGCAGTACCCCAAAGACTACTCGTTCACCCAGTATTTGACATACCACAGGTTCTCTCTCTCCTTACTAAGGGAAAAAGAGGTGTCTCGTTTCACAGTGAGAGGAGAGACATAAAAATCAACTCGCTGATTTATGATGTTAAAAGTCTGTTGCATCGCCTTTTTCGAGTGCTGTGCCCAAAGAACTCAGGTCTCTGGGCACATAGCGAGCAGCCAACTTGCTGCTTTCAATCTCCCGTGTACTCCCACGGCACACCAGTTTCCTGTGGAGGCACTGACCTCGAGTCCAGCCGCCTCCAGAGCCACGAAATCCCGGAACCCTGAAGGCGCACTAGTCTTTTAGGCTGCGTCCTTAGTATATCGAATAGTGGCCAGTTGTGAAACCTCGAGAGCAGGTCCCATTCCTGTGAAGAACTGAAGTCAGTGTGTAAATCTAGGTCAGGGTCTTCAAAAGAACCCTGAAAGAGAAAAATAGAGATATTAAAGATAGAAGCAGAGCTGTTTCTGAAGATGCAAGCAAAGTTAGGTGCCATCCTCCTCTTAAGGTGATGCCCTTATTTTGTCATTCATTAAGATCAAGGTTGACCTTTTACCTCAGGGTCCTGATGAAGGGTCTCGGCCCAAAACATTGACTGTTCATTTCCATGGATGCTGCCTGACCTGCTGAGTTCTTCCAGCGTGTTGTGCGTGTTACCACAGGGTCTCTTATACTGTACTAAATATTTTCCATCATGTTCCCTTAAAATCCAAAATAATCATTACTTTTGTCTTGAATATATTCAGAGACTGGAACCCCACACGGATAGGGAATAGGTGAACGAGTGGTACAGCTAGAACTAGTAGAGCTGCTGCTTTACAGCCCCAGTGACCCACCTTCAATCATGATCTCAGGTGCTCTCAGTGTGGAGTTTGCATGCACTCTCTGTGGAACAAGCTGTCAGAGGAGGTGGTAGAGACAGGTGCAATTGAAACATTTAGAAAGACACTTGGACAGGTACATTGAGAGGAAAATTTTAGAAAGAGATGAGTCAAAAATAGGAGTAGCTTGGGGAGGCACCTTATTCAGTACGGAGGAATTGGTCTGAAGACCTTGCTTTCATGTGGTACAAATGTGACTCTTTGACCAAATGGGTTTCCTCCAGATGCTTTGGTTTCCTTCTAGCTCACAAAGGTAGTGGGTTAATTGTCCACTCTAAACTGCCCCTGGATTGTTAGTGAGTGGTTAAATCTGAGGGAAGGTGATGGGAATGTGAGAAGAATAACATAGACTAGGGTGGGATTAGTGTATAAATGGGAGGGAGGTGTTGATGGTCAGTGTGGTCTTAGAGGGCTAAAGGGCCTGTTTCCGTTAATTACAACTCAGTAAAAGATTTCTTCTCTTCATTACCCTGAGTGGCTGGCCTTTATTCTGGGCACTGGCCACAACTGAGGGAAGGAGCCATAGAATCAATAAAGCAGAGAAAGAGTCCTTTTGGCCAACTGGCCCACGCCCACCATTAGTCCGTATCACTCGAGAGCACCCACCACTTTGGTGCTACGGTCTGCGCAAGGTTGCAAAACAATACAGGGACAAGATTGAGTCAAGATTCACAACAAACAGCACACGTGACTTGTGGCAAGGGCTGCATACCATCGCAGACTTCAAAGCGAAACATTGTGGTGGCTCCAACATCACGGCCTCTCTTCCAGATGAGCTCAATCGCTTTTACGCTCAGTTTGACATCACTAACTCTGAGCCTCCGAGGAAAGCCACCACTACAACCTGCAACCTGGTCATCTCTGAGGCCAAGGTACGCAGATGTTTCGAACGAGTGGACAGTCGCAAGGCTGTGGGACCGGATGGCATCCCAGGTTGAGTACTCAGGATGTGCACAGCACAACTGGCAGGTGTGTTTACTGACATTTTTAATCTCCCAGTGTAGAGTGCCCTCCTGCTTCAAATTATTTACTATTGTCCCTGTACCAAAAAAGACCAAGGTAACATGCCTGAACGATTGGCGTCCTATTGCACTCACCTCAATAATAAGCAAATGCTTTGGGAGGCTGGTCAAGGATTACATCTGCAGCTTGCTACCACCCACACTGGACCCCCTACAAGTTGGCTACCAACACAACCCATCGACAGACAACAAAATAGCTATGCTCTACATACCGTCCTTACACATCTGGAGAAGAAAGATGCTAATATGAGAATGCTGGTCTTGGATTACAGTTCACCATAAGTCTATTCAGGCTTGACAGGAAGCTCAGAGACCTCGGCCTTGACCCTGCTTTGTGCAGCCGGATCCTGAACTTCCTGTCAGATTACCAGCAGGTGGTAAGAGTGCGCTCCCTCACCTCTACCTCTCTGACTCTCAACACAGGAGCCCCTCAGGGCTGTGTACTAAGTCCTCTCCTTTACTCCCTGTATACCCATGATTGTCTCGCCACCCACAGCTCTAATCTGCTTATTAAATTTGCAGACAACACTACATTGATTGGACTAATCTCAAACAATAACGAGGTGGCCTACAGGGAAGAAGTCATCTCTTTGACAAAGTGGTGTCAAGAAAACAACATCACCCTCAATGTCACAAAAACAAAGGAGCTGGTTGTGGATTACAGGAGGAATGGAGACGGGCTAACCCCTATTGACATCAATGGAGCTGGGGTTGAGAGGGTGAACAGTTTTAAATTCCTCAGCATCCACATCACAGAGGACCTCACGTGGTCTGTACACACCAGCTGTGTGGTGAAAAAGGCACAACAGCACCTCTTTCACCTCAGATGGTTGAGGAAGTTTGGTATGGGACCCCAAATCCTAAGAACTTCCTACAGGGGCACAATTGAGAGCATCCTGACTAGCTGCATCACTGCCTGGTATGGGAACTGTATCTCCCTTAATCGCAGGACTCTGCAGAGAGTGGTGCGGACAGCCCAGTGATGTGAACTTCCCATGATTCAGGACATTTACAAGGACAGGTGTGTAAAAAGGGCCCGCAGGATCGTTGGGGACCCAAGTCACCCTAACCATAATCTATTCCAGCTGCTACCATCCGGGAAGCAGTACCACAGCATAAAAGCCAGGACCAACAGGCTCCGGGACAGCTTCTTCCACCAGGCCATCAGACTGATTAACTCAAGCTGATTTGAGTGTAATTCTATGTTACATTGACTGTTCTATTTATTATAAATTACTATGATTGCACTTTGCACATTTAGACGAAGACATAACGTAAAGATTTTTACTCCTCGTATGTGGAGGATATAAGAAATACGAGGGTTGATTGATAAGTTTGTGGCCTAGGGTAGAAGGAGTCAATTTTAGAAAACCTAGCACATTTATTTTTCAACATAGTCCCCTCCTACATGTACACACTTAGTCCAGTAGTCGTGGAGCATGCGGATCCCTTCTTTGTAGAAGTGGTCCACAGCAGGGGTGATTGATAAGTTCGTGGCCTAAGGTAGAAGGAGATGAGTTATACAGCTTTCGTTACATGCACGTGCAGTTCAACTCTTTGAGTGAAAATGCAGAAAGTTTGAAGTTAATAACTCATCTCCTTCTACCTTAGGCCATGAACTTATCAATCACCTCTGCTGTGGACCACTTCTGAAGGTCCAAGATGCCAACTTCTACAAAGAAGGGATCCGTATGCTCTATGACTGCTGGACTAAGTGTGTAAATGTAGGATAAATAAATGTGCTAGGTTTTCTAAAATTGAGTCCTTCTACCTTAGGTCATGAACTTATCAATCACCCCTTGTAAAGTCAATTCAATTCAATTCACTCTATCGTGCACAGACTCATCTTAGTACTGAGGCAACACAGGTTACAGCCTAGTTGGTCAGCTGACATTGGACATTGGACTGTTAATGCCAAGGTGAAAGCTCAGCTTCCCCAATCCCCACCAGACTGTTCCACTGGTCATGTGACAGCACTCCCAGGCACTTGGTTTATGTCTTCTCTCTGACCATTTATGGCAATAAATATTAAAAACATGATAGGCTGTCAACAGTACATACCACCAGCCCAATGTTATAATAACCAGGAAAGGGTGCCACTCTTATCGTTAGGCTCTTCCATTTATTTCCGGTGAGTCAACAGCAACTGGCAGGCAAAGTATGGGAAAGAAAGATTCCTGTCTTCTCAGGAGGTTATACATTCTTTATAGTAATCTCACAAAGCTATTAATCTAGTTAAAAATGTGATAAAATATGTTGAATCTAAACATGGTACATCACAGAGCAAGAGAAACGATGTTGCTTGTTTGCAATCTGGCAAAACATCTACTGTATTTAACAAAAAATGGTTTTCTGAGAAAAAAATCACTCCACACACATACACTCTTATCCAAACTAGGAGCATCTCCCCTCCCTCCATAACCTCGACAAGCTCTCTGAATCCTCATTCTTGACCTTCTCTACACACCAGTTCCTTTCATCCCACCATAGCTGTCAATGCTATAGCCATCCATTCTCTGTCCTAGCCTCTGCCCCCCCCACCTCTCTCTTCCTTTAAGATGCTCACTAGAACTGATTATTTGACCATCTTACATCTCTATCTTTGGTCCATTGTCTGCAAGAACCATGAGACAGTATGCCTTGGGGGGTGGGGGGGGGGTTTGTTTAAATGCCAGTAGTTGCTTTCCAGATACAGCATTTGTTGGAATCCTTCCAGTTCCTATCCAGTATGTTTTCCACATTAGTACATTAGCTATACTCCACAACTAGTTTGTTGGCTTTAGACACCCTGGGCTACAGTAGTACAAGTTCTTCATATGTTGTGCCATCTATTGAATTTGGAAATAGTGCGTGGATCAGTAGGGCATTAGCAAAGAAAATTGCAACAGAGTTAGATCTTGCACACTTGACGAGCACCCTCAGTCAAACCCCCTCACAGAATGGGCAGAGTCTGGATTTAGCTTTTGTGCCTCGTTCAATGTAGAACATTCCACAGGGATTACACCAATATTTGGAATTGGAATTGTTATGTATTTAATATTTAAGTTATGTTTGAGTAATCTTGTGTATATGTATATTGGCTGATTAAGCATTCCTGTTTCTTAAAAATAATTTATTATAGACTATATGTGAATTGCAAATGTCATCCCATCGCCATGTGATACTGTACGTGTGCGCCTCACTAAAGAGTAAACACAAAGTTGAATCCACATTCCCGGATTCCTGAGTCTTCCTTTGAATTAGTTTAAAGTTTTGAAGTTACATAAGATAACAGGTTTATTATTGTCATGGGTACTGAGGTACGGTGAAAAGCTTGTCTTGAATGTTGTTCATACAGATCAATTCGTTACACAGCTACTGAGGTAGTGCAAGGTAAAACAATAACAGAATGCAGAATAAGGTGCAACAGCTACACAGAAAGTGCAGTGCGGGTTGACAAAAAGGTGCAAGATCATAGTGTGAGGTTAAGAGCCTGCTCTCTTTGTAACTGTACAAGAGAACAATGGTGGAACCTTCTGGAATATGGACTGGTCCCAGATCCATTGCATCTTCATTGCTTCCAGCCAAAATACCGCTCATCCCTCAAAGGTGGGCATCCTCGAAATACTGAATTGACTGACCTCAGGTTTCACCTGAGACCAGCTACCGAATGCATTCGTAACAAGAAATGACTGAAGACTGTACTCCCCACCCCCCACCACCCCCCGATACTCACCTTTCCACCCCGCTCTCCACAGTAAGATCATAAGGAAAAGAAGCAAGAATGTGCTATGTGGCCCCGCATTTCTGTTCCATCATTAAATGAGATCAAAACTGATCTTTTACCTCAGCACAATTTTCCTGAACAAACCCAATATCTTTTAGTTCCTTTAATAATTTAAAAATCTTGTGATCCTTTTTCATCAACTGAGCCTCCACAGCCCTCCTGGGCAAAGCATTCCAAAGATTCACTGTTCCCTGACTGAAGAAATTTCTCCTCATCTCAGTCCTCAGTAGCCAATTATTTTGACCTTGTGTTCCAGATATCTCAAAGAGGGGACGCATCTACTCCACATCTACCCTGTCATAGAAGATAGAGCAGAGAATAGTACAGCACAGTACAGGCCCTTCGGCCCACAATGTTGTGCCGACCCTCAAACCCTGCCTCCCATTTAACCTCCCACCTTAAATTCCTCATATACCTGTCTAGTAGTCTCTTAAATTTCACTAGTGTATCTGCCTCCACCACTGCCTTAGGCAGTACATTCCTCACCCCAACCACTCGCTGAGTAAAAAACCTTCCTCTAATATTCCCCTTGAACTTCCCACCCCTTACCTTAAAGCCATGTCCTCTTGTATTGAGCAGTGGTGCCCTGGGGAAGAGGCGCTGGCTACCCACTCTATCTATTCCTCTTAATATCTTGTATAACTCTATCATGTCTCCTCTCATCCTCCTTCTCTCCAAAGAGTAAAGCCCTAGCTCCCTTAATCTCTGATCATAATGCATACTCTCTAAACCAGGCAGCATCCTGTTAAATCTCCTCTGTACCCTTTCCAATGCTTCCACATCCTTCCTATAGTGAGGTGACCAGAACTGGACACAGTACTCCAAGTGTGGCCTAACCAGAGTTTTATAGAGCTGTATCATTACCTCGTAACTCTTAAACTCTGTCCCTTGACTTATGAAAGCTAATAACCCATAAACTTTCTTAACTACCCTATCTACCTGTGAGACAACTTTCAGGGATCTGTGGACATGTACCCAAAGATCCCTCTGCTCCTCCACACTACCAAGTATCCTGCCATTTACTTTGTACTCTGCCTTGGAGTTTGTCCTTCCAAAGTGTACCACCTCACACTTCTCTGGGTTGAACTCCATCTGCCACTTCTCAGCCCATTTCTACATCCTATCAATGTCTCTCTGCAATCTTTGACAATCCTCTACACTATCTACAACACCACCAACCTTTGTGTCATCTGCAAACTTGCCAACCCACCTTTCTACCCCCACACCCAGGTCGTTAATAAAAATCATGAAAAGTAGAGGTCCCAGAACAGATCCTTGTGGGACACCAGTAGTCACAACCCTCCAATCTGAATGTACTCCCTCCACCACGACTCTCTGCCTTCTGCAGGCAAGCCAATTCTGAATCCACCTGGCCAAACTTCCCTGAATCCCATGCCTTCTGACTTTCTGAATAAGCCTGCCATGTGGAACCTTGTCAAATGCTTTACTAAAATCCATGTAGATCACATCCACTGCACTACCCTCATCTATTTGCCTGGTGACCTCCACAAAGAACTCTATCAGGCTTGTTAGACACGATCTGCCCTTCACAAAGCCATGTTGACTGTCCCTGATCAGACCACCTTGTGGAGCAGCCTGGGGAATATTCTGTCAGGCCCCGGGGACTTATCCTTCCTAATGTATTTTAACAACTCCAACACCTCCTCGCCCTTAATATCAGCATGCTCTAGAACATCAACCTCACTCATATTGTCCTCACCTTCATCAAGTTCCTCTCATTGGTGGGAGGGAGGGGAGGGGAATGTCGACTCAGACCATGAGAGGCCTATGTCGGGCATTTTCATGCCTTACAAGGCGCAGATTGGAAGTCTGTGTGGGGCGCCACTCCTCGCACAGACTAGAGCAATGTGTGATTAAGTGCCTTGCTCAAGGGCACAAACACGCTGCCACAGCTGAGGCTCGAACTAGCAACCTTGAGGTAACTAGACAAATGCCTTAACCACTTGGCCACGTGCCCAACACTCACTGAGGACCTCGCTCACTTCCACAGCCTCCAGGCACATCTTCCCACCTTTAGCTCTAATCGATCCTACCTTTACTCCTGTTATCCTTTTGTTCTTCACATAATTGAAGAATGCCTTGGGGTTTTCCTTTACCCTACTCGCCAAGGCCTTCTCATGCCCCCTTCTTGCTCTTCTTAGCCCCTTCTTAAGCTCCTTTCTTGCTACCCTGTATTCCTCAATAGACCCATCTGATCCTTGCTTCCAAAACCTCATGTATGCTGCCTTCTTCCACCTGACTAGCTTTTCCACCTCACTTGTCACCCATGGTTCCTTCACCCTACCATTCTTTATCTTCCTCACCGGGACAAATTTATCCCTAACATCCTGCATGAGATCTCTAAACATCAACCACATATCCATAGTACATTTCCCTGCAAAAACATCATCCCAATTCACACCCACAAGTTCTAGCCTTATAGCCTCATAATTTGCCCTTCCCCAATTAAAAATGTTCCTGTCCTCTCTGATTCTATCCTTTTCCATGATAATGCTAAAGGCCAGGGAGTGGTGGTCACGGTCCCCCAGATGCTCACCCACTGAGAGATCTGTGACCTGACCCGGTTCATTACCTAGTACTAGATCTAGTATGGAATTCCCCCTAGACACTTAACAAACTTTGTCCTGTCTAACCCATTGGAACTAATCAGGTGCCAATCAATATTAGGGAAGTTAAAGTCACCCATGATAATAACCCTGTTACTTTTGCACCTTTCCAAAATCTGCCTCCCAATCTGCTCCTTGGTATCTCTGCTGCTACCAGGGGGCCTATAGAATACCCCCAATAGAGTAACTGCTCCCTTCCTGTTCCTGACTTCTACTGACTCAAAAGAGGATCCTGCTACATTACCCACCCTTTCTGTAGCTGTAATAGTATCCCTGACCAGTAATGCCACCCCTCCTCCCCTTTCTCCCTCCCCTCACTATCCCTTGTAAAGCACTGAAATCCAGGAATATTGAGAATCCATTCCTGCCCTGGTGCCAGCCAAGTCTCTGTAATGGCCACTACGTCATAATTCCATGTATGTATCCAAGCTCTCAGTTCATCACCTTTGTTCCTGATGCTTCTTGCATTGAAGTACACGCACTTTAGCCCTTCTACCTTACTACCTTTACACCCCTTATTCTGCTGCTCTTTCCTCAAAGCCTCTCTGTATGTTAGATCTGGCTTTACTCCATGCACTTCTTTCACTGCTCTATTGCTCTGGGTCCCATCCTCCTTGCAAATTAGTTTAAACCCTCCCAAACCATGCTAGCAAACCTATCTGCAAGGATATTGCTCCCCCTCGAGTTCAGGTGCAACCCATCCAATCTGTACAGGTCCCACCTTCCCCAGAAGAGATCCCAATGATCCAAAAATCTAAAACCCTGCTCCCTGCACCAACTCCTCAGCCATGCATTCAACTGCCATCTCCTCCAATTTTTACCATCACTGTCACGTAGCACTGGCAGCAATCCTGAGAACGCCACCCTTGAGGTCCTGTTCTTCAGCCTTCTGCCTAGTTCCCGAAACTCACACTTCAGGACCTCATCCCTCTTCCTGCCTATGTCATTGGTACCAACATGTATCATGACTTCTGGTTGGTTTCCCTCTTGTACCAGGATGTCCTGCACCCGGTCAGAGACATCCCGGACCCTGGCACCCAGGAGGCAACAAACCATGCGGACCTTCTCACGTCCACAAAATCTCCTGTCTGCTCCCCTAACTATAGAGTCCTCAATGACGACAGCTCTCCTCTTCTCCGTCCCACCCTTCTGCACCACAGGGTCAGACTGAGTGCCAGAGGCCCTGCCATCTTGACTCACCCCTGGTCGGTCGTCCCTGCCAACAGTATCCAGGACGGTAAACTTATTATTCAGGGGAATGGCTACAGGGGTGCTCTGCACTACCTGTCTACTCACCTTCGCTTTCCCCCCATCTGACTGTCACCCAACGACAGTCATACCCCATGAAAACTCTGTATTTTTCAACAGGGCCACCCACTCATTGTTTAAAACTCACAAGAGTATGGGTCCAGTTTCCTCCAAGTACAAAACCCATCCCAGGAATCAAGTGGTGAAGCTTCCCTGCCCTTTCTCCCTTCTTCACCCCTGAAGTGTTGAATTAACTATCACAGAGAGCATTTTACGTAAATGCAAGAAGGAGTTAGATACTGTCCTTGGGTCTACATGGATCAAGAGGTATGGGGAGAAAGCTGGCACAGGACACAGTGGCATGGGTGGCAGAGAGCTGCACCACATCTCCAGTGACCTGGATTCAATCCAGACCTTGGGTGCTGTCTGTGTGGATCTTGCATGCTAACCCACAAATGCATGGATTTCGACTGAGCACCCTAATTTCCTCCCACATCTAAACACATCCATGCATATTGGTGGTTAATTGACAACTTTAAATTACCCCTGTTGTGTAAGTGAGTGTTAGAATCTGGGAGATGATGGAAATGTGGGGAGAATAAAATGGGTTTGGGTAGAGGTAGAGGGTTGATGGTCAGCATGGACTTGATGGGCTAAAGGGCTTGTTTACATGCTGTATGGCTCCACAAATTTGAATGATTTTCCATGATTATTGTGAATGATAGAGCAGGTTCAAAGGGCCAAATAGCCTACACCTTTTTCTCTGTTTTTAAGTGTACACTGCCTTAGGTGTGAAGACCTGATTTGTGCATAGTATTTCCAAGTACACTCTTACCAGGACCCTATATAATCGAAGCTAGATACTGAGCTTTCTTTTATTATTTCTTGAGTTTTTCTTATCTGCCCCAGAGGTACAATGTGCTCTCATGCTGATTGCCACATTTTCAAACTCTGAACAAACGGCCCAACATCTATAAGATGGATGTCTGTTCAATAACTACCAGACCTGATTGTGCATTTGGATTTAAATTTCTTCAGCTTCTGAGTGGCACTTCAAACACTCAGGTGACACGTGTGCACATGAATACATTTTTGAAGGTGCAACTCAAAATGGGAATTGAGTGTAGTGGAAAATTAGCACAGAGGAGAAGATGAAGTCTGGGGTAGATCAGATATGATCGTATTGAATGGAGAGGGGATCCTTGCTGGGTCTGGCAGCCTAATCCTGCTCCTAAAATAACATCACATCATGCTGGAACACTCAGCTGGCCAGGCAGCTTCCGTGGGGGAAAAAAACTTCTGATGTATGACCTTCTTCAGAACTGGGAAAGAGAGTTTAGTTTTCTGTAGAAGAGAAAGCTGGGGAGGGGTAGAACAAAGGGAAATGCTGTGATTGGATGTTGAAATGGCTTTATGGCATTTTTCATCCCATGCTATTTCTGATAAAATTTTCCTGTGATTTCTGTACGTGAATTCCTGCTGCACTCCTGACGCAGCTGAGAGTAAGGCATAGGACTCAGCAGTTCTCATCTTCACAATCCCACACTGTGTCTTAACTGGTTCTAATGTTCTTACCTTCTTCTCTCTTCTATCTGACACTCTCTACCCCTGATTCTGCACCATAGGAACAAGCCGCTCACTCTCTCTACACCAATGGCTTTATGGTGAACGATGGTTCATCACAACCTGGTGTGGAGCCTCCAAAGCACAGGACTGCAAGAGGCCAGAGGGTTGAAGATTCAACCAACTCCATCACGGGCATAACCCTCCTCAGCATCAAGGAAATCTTCAAGTGGTAGTGCCCCAAAAAGACGACATTCTTCACTAAGAATCCAGGACATTATCCAGGACATGCCCTCTTTTCTTTACTACCACCTGGGATGAGATACAGGAGCCTGAAGACCCAGACTATTTTTTAAAAACAGCTTCTTCCCCTCCACCTTCAGACTTCCAAACATGAACTCGTGAACACTATTTCATAAATCCTTTTTTCACAATGCATTTACATTAATCCTACCTTACCCCTTTGACTCTCCCCACATGACCATCAACGCTCCCTGAGATTCGACCACACACCAACACACTAGGGGCCATTTGACCTGCTAACCTCCACATTTTCCTGCAAAAATGCACGCGGAAGAAACTCAGACAGTCATATGGAAAATGTGCAAGCTCCACACAGACAGTACTGGAGGTTGGGATTAAACTCAGGTTGTTGGAGTCGTGTGGCAGGGGCGCTTCTAGCTGTTTCCCTGTGCCAACAATTTTCAGACTTTGCAACAAATCTAGTTCTAATATTAAATTAATGTTTAAGAAAAATTCACGAACAACTAGAGTCAAGGAATGCAATTATCTTTATTAATAAAATCCTTGATACAGGAATTTAGAGAATTTACCATGTCCAAGTACACAGCATGAGGGAATTTTCATTTATATAGCATTGCTCATAACTTTCAGGCATCCCTGTGTACTTTACAGTCAATTGGCAGCATGGAAAGATGTGAGCCTGAATGCAGGACGATTTCACAATGCTGCTGAGCCATTGGGCTTGTGGGATAAACATAGTCCAGCACATTGAGACCATCTCCCCGCTGCTCCTCAAGTACAGAGTCACGGAGTTTGTTTAACACTGCGGCTAAAGCGCAACGTGTCCAAACGTGTAAGAGATTGGAAGGTGGGATTTGGACAAAGAAATCAAAGAAACAATATCATAACTCGGCTGAGGAATTCAAGAGGTTCTTAGACTGGCACATGGCACATGAATGTGCAGGAAATGCAAGAGTGTGTGCGTCGTGTAGGCAGAAGGGATTACTTTGGTTAGGCAGTTGATTACTAATTTGGTTAGTTCAGACCACATTGTGGGCTGACGACACTGTTCCTGTGCTGTCCTATTCTACGTCCTTAATAACTACCTGAGACATAGCATCTAAATGGGCCTCAAGCCACCAAGTTATTCTCACTACATTTGCCTGCCCAGTTCCCGCATACCTGGCAATGTTAAGGTTAAGGTTACAAACGATGTTATTCAGTCTTGGGCAGTGGCCAGAAGGGGTGGGGGAGGGGAGGAGTAAATGGCAGTGAGAAAGAGTTTGTGGCAGGGATAAAGACCTGCTTTAGTATCAGGTAGTGGGAAACATGACAAGCCCTTAAAATAAAACCAGACATCGGGACTTTGTGAAGGAAAAGCAGCACCCAACAGGTTAATGCTGTGATGGGAACTCCCTGCAGCAGGTTACGTTTTTTTACTATGCTGCAAGCGTATGACAGGACTGTGTGTAGAGGGAACTTCACTCAATGTTAATTCCACTGCCTGGAAGTATGATGGGACTGTGTGGAGGAAGGTTCACTCTGTGTCTAACCCGTTCCCTCGGTGAGATAATGGTACTCTTATTCATTCCGTGTCTAACCCTGAGAGTGTGTGACACTGGTGTGTGCCATTCTGCGGAGCGTTGATGGATGGATGTAAGTGGTAACCCTCCCCCAACAGCTGTGTGGTCCCACATTGTTTAAATATTTGCACTGAACACATTCCCAGCAAACATGTCTTTGCAAAGACTGTGGTTCAGTGAGTCCGCATTGCCTGTATTGGTTCTCTAAGACTCTCTCCTCTTTCTCGTGGAGCCTTAGCATTGGCTACAGCTTCAGTTCATCCCTCAGCATGTGCTCCTGCAGCCTGGACTGTGCCAGTCTGCAGCACTTCCTTACAGAGATCTCAACGTGCTGATAGACTGCTTTAAAGTCACAATCATTGTTCACAACCATTGAATCATGAAGTGCCATACAACACGGAAACAGGCTCACGATATCTCTAATCACACCCTTCCTGTGCTGTGGCAATCAATATTATAAATAATACACCGCCAGACATTGCTGAATATTGAACAATGTTGGTTAGGCAAGGTTGAAGCACCCATGTCATTCTGAGGGAGTGCTGCACCTTTGAAAGTGTTATCTTTCCAATGTGAAGTTGAATCAAGGCTCTTGTGTCTCAGTAGAAGATGTGAGGGATTGCTTTATGCTGAGAAGATTGGGGAAGTTCCTGATTTCCAGTTTAAAATGGTGCTACTGAATGTGTGCGACAGCTCACTGGTAGTTAAAGGCAAGAAATTTGGCTAAAACATTACTAATGACACCTTTTCTGAAGTAAATTGTGGTAACTTATCACTGCAAGCAATGAAGAGGCGAGAAAAGACAAAGCGAGTTCACGGGATGAACCATGCTGGTATGTTGCGGAATTGACGCAGGTGGAGTGAGCCATTCGGAGAGGAGAAGTCAAGGCAGAGGAATTTCGATGCCCGTACAACTGGCCCAGGTGTGAGATTAGATCATTCAAGGTGTCGAGCTGACGAGAGTGGCTTCAGGTCAGACGGCAAAATCTGGGCCCAGAACAAGTTGCTGGACGGTGTGGTCTAGGCCCAGAGCCTTTCGTTGCAGTGGTGCCCGGGTCATAGTGCAAGGTATGATACACAGTTTGGACAATTTAAATGCTGGCCCAGATAGACTAGAAAGATAGGCGGGAGCTGATTTCAGGCAACACACATTAAAGTTGCTGGTGAACGCAGCAGGCCAGGCAGTATCTCTAGGAAGAGGTACAGTCGTCATTTCGGGCCGAGACCCTTCGTCAGGACTAACTGAAGGAAGAGCTAGTAAGAGATTAGAAAGTGGGAGGGGGAGGGGGAGATCCAAAATGATAGGAGAAGACAGGAGGGGGAGGGATGGAGCCAAGAGCTGGACAGTTGATTGGGAAAAGGTATATGAGAGGATCATGGAACAGGAGGCCCAGGGAGAAGGAAAAGGGGGAGGGGGGGAAAAACCCAAGATGATGGGCAAGGGGTATAGTCAGAGGGAGAAAAAGGAGAGAGAGAGAAAGAACGTGTGTATATAATAAATAACGGATGGGGTACGACGGGGAGGTGGGGCATTAGCGGAAGTTTGAGAAGTCAATGTTCATGCCATCAGGTTGGAGGCTACCCAGACGGAATATAAGGTGTTGTTCCTCCAACCTGAGTGTGGCTTCATCTTTACAGTAGAGGAAGCCGTGGATAGACATGTCAGAATGGGAATGGGATGTGGAATTAAAATGTGTGGCCACTGGGAGATCCAGCTTTCTCTGGTGGACAGAGCGTAGGTGTTCAGCAAAGCGGTCTCCCAGCCTGCGTCGGGTCCCGCCAATAAATAGAAGGCACATCGGGAGCACCAGACACAGTATAGCACCCCAGCCGACTCACAGGTGAAGTGTCGCTTCACCTGGAAGGACTGTCTGGGGCCCTGAATGGTGGTAAGGGAGGAAGTGTAAGGGCATGTGTAGCACTTGTTCCGCTTACACGGATAAGTGCCAGGAGGGAAATCGGGGGGAGGGATGGGGGGGACAAATGGACAAGGGTGTCGCGTAGGGAGCAATCCCTGCGGAAAGCAGAGGGAGGTGGGGAGGGAAAAATGTGTTTAGTGGTGAGATCCCTTTGGAGGTGGCAGAAGTTACAGAGAATAATATGTTGGACCCGGAGGCTGGTGGGGTGGTAGGTGAGGACCAGGGGAACCCTATTCCTAGTGGGGTGGCGGGAGGATGGAGTGAGAGCAGATGCTGGAGTGGGAGCTGATTTCACTCATTCTCCCATGATATTCACCCCTCTCTCCATGGCGCTAAAGCTATGAAGACTGTCCCAGCTGCTGTGCTCCATACCCACTAATATGATAAACTGATACCGAGACTTGGGTCTACTCTGGGCTGCTCTGAGTCTCAGAGCGAAGAATTCATTTTGGTTCAGAGTGTTGTTGCTATTTTCTATTGTTTGTGTGATTTGTGTTTTTCTTCCCCTTCCTCTGCACATTGGGCGTTGGAGTGACAAGAATGAATGGCTTGGACCCAAATGCTGGAGTATGCGCTGCAAGAATCGAGACACAATTTCAAACTGGATCGAGTATCTGAGCACAAAACAGCTGGCTCCTGACGGCCCTGGCTGCCCGGAGAGATGAGGGTTGTAGTCATGGATGAGAGCCAGATCCAAGATGTCTCTTTCAGGCACCCAGCACCTCTCCTGTGGTCGAAGTCCTTCCCAGTCCATGAGATAGTGCTGAACACCTCGAACGGTATGCGAGTTGAAAGTTCTCCTCAAAGTGAAAACCTGTATCTTATCGACAAACCTGGGTGGCAGCAGGACTGGTGGCAGTGGGGCTAACAAGCTGGTCTTCACAGGCTTTAGCTTGGCAACGTGGAAAGTGGAATTGATCTCGAGGGAGCTGCAAGATGTAGACTACCAGGTTTGCTTTTCTAAGAATCCCGAAGGGCCCAATGAACTGAGCACCAATTTCCTGGACTCCACTCGCAAAGGCAGACCTGTTGTTCAGGCTGCAAAATTAGCCTTTACTTCAGTCTTCTGCACAGAAGCTAACAAAATCTCGCTTGCCCTAGTCCAGCTATTCTTGCAGCGTCGGACGAGATCTAGAGCCACAGGGACCCCAACCTCTGCCTCCTGCTCAGGGAAGAGTGGCAGAGAAAACCCAGACTGGCATTCGAAAGGCGGCATCCCGTGCACCACATGCCATAAAGTGTTGTGGGTGATCTCAAATGGTCACTCCACTAGTTTGGTCTTTCAGAGGCCAGGTACATTTCATATCTTGATTCACCTGCTCTGTCTGGCTGTTGTACTGAGGGTGAAACCCAGAGGAAAGACTTGCTGTTGCCCCAATCTGCTTGCAAAACGCCCTCCAGAAACATGATGCGAACTGTGGACCACAATCTGACACAGTGTCCATTGGAAAACCAAGGATCCTGAAGACCTGCTACAGGACAATCTTGGCCATCTCCACTGTAGATGGACGTATGTCCAAGGCGATGAACTTGCAGGCCTTCGAAAAGCAATCAACAATCATCATAATGGTCTTCCCCTTGGAAGGACGAAGATCCGTGACAAAGTCCATGGAGATATGAGCCCATGGTCTTTCCAGAGTAGGCAGAGGGTGAAGAAACCCTTGGGGTTGGGTACAAGCCTCCTTGTTCTGGGTAGACACCTGGGTGAGATGTCAATCTCGATGCATGTCCCCATTGAAGACCCGGAGACTGGACTGGACTAGGAACAAACAGCCGATCCGGAGGACAGTACTGAGGAATATCTCCTTGCGCTTTGGCCTTGCAAACAAGTGTGTCGATCTCCCAATGAATGCACGTTATCACTTTGGCTTGGGGCAAAATGGCGGCAGGCTGCTTTCCCTGTTCGGCTTCATCGAACTGACGGGACAAGGCATCTGGCACATTGTTCTTAGATCTCGGTCGATAGGTCAGGATGAAATTAAAACGGTTAAAGAAAAGGGACCACCTGGCTTGCCTGGAATTGAGCCTCTTGGTCTCCTGAATATAAGTGAGGTTCTTGTGGTCCGTCCATACAATAAAAGGGTTCTTGGTCCTTTCGAGCCAGTGACGCCATTCCTGTCCTTCTGTACGAAGAAGCAGCCAGAGGTGGAGGGGCGAATGAATTCCAGGGCAAGAGCCTCCTTAACATACTCCACTACAGTGTTTCTCTCTGGCCCCAAGAGCGCGAAAAATCGACCCCGCGGAGGACACGTACCTATTGCACAGTCGTAGGGTCAGTGTGGTGGAAGAGTCGAGGCCTTTCCCTAACTGAAGACCTCTTCCAAATCCTTGTAAATGGAAGGGATTTCTACCAGCTGGGTGCTGCAATTATCCCCGAACCTTACTCCGAGGGTGACTCCTGAGACTCTGTCGGTAGCGGGGGGTTATTCAGCAGACCCCAGTCTCCCCCATAGGTCCACAAGAATCTTTAGTGAAAACAGAACTCAATTACAGTCCAAATCCTCGTCCGTCTCCTCAGACATCAGCAGCGAGATGTGACAAATGGTTTCTTGTGCTCCTGGGACCAGGCTCCAAGGTGTCCGTTTTGGAACCTTCCCCTGAGATGGAACCCGGCAACCGGAGCCCTTTGGCTTAGCTGCTGGACTTCCATACTGCTTGGACACCTCCTTGGTTTGCTCCTGAACTAGAGATCTTGTTCCAGGGCACCCCCGACTGGACTGAGTCTGGACTCACACGGGCCTATTGGCTGGAGCCAGCTTGTCTTCCCTTGAAGGTAGGACTGGGTTTCCTGAAGGCTCTAGGTTACCCTGAGCAGAAGTCTATTCCCTTGTTGGCTACTGGTCTCAGGAAAGTCTGGGGGTTGGAACACCAAGCCGAAAACAAACCCTCTTACAATGGCTGGACCAAGCAGAGATCCTCCCCTCACTCCAGTCCACGGATGTGTTACGCCGAGACAGCAAGGGTACCTGAGGATCAGGGATATGAGTGGAGAGTCAATAATGTAGAAACTAACGTCTTCCACATGATCCCCAATCCTCATCTGCAAAACATGATTACCAATTAGCGGGACTGCCCTGAATCTTTAAAGGGGCCGTGCCAGCTACCCATATTCCGGAGAGTTAGAGCCCCTAGACCTCGGAAGCTGGCGCGGATGGGTGCATGTCCTAACAGTTGGTCTTTATTTTATTTCTTTAAATTTCTTTAAATTGGGTTCTTTTGGGCTTCTTGCTTTGTAGCTGCCTCAAGGTTGTATCATTTATACATAAATGTGCTTTTGAATTTGAAATAGGGGTTGCAGAATCATTGAATGGTCACAGGACAGAAAAGGGCTGTTCGAACCATTGTGTCTGTGCCAGTTTTCTATCTATTCTTATAGATCTAACCTTTCCCCTTGGCCCTGCACATCGTTCTGCACTGTATATTTATCCAGTTCCCTCATGAAGGTCACTGCAGGGACCACCTCCATCACATCTGCAGCCAGTGCACTCCAAATTCCAACCAATCAAAAAAGTTTTTCCTCAGGTTACTCTTAGTTCTCTTCCCCATACCTGTGGCTTCTGTTCCTCACATCCTCCAGCAGAGTAAATAATCTCCCACTACCCTGTGTGTTCACACTCCTCGTTATAGTACGTGCTTCGATCAGCTCCCCCCTCCACAGAAGACACAGTGCCAGCCTCTCCACTCTGTTTTCCTGACCATTATTTCCCTCCTTTGCTGACATCATTGGAAACAGATTATCACTTGTGAGATTTTACTGTGCTCAAAATGCCTACTACATTTTCTCTTGAGGTAAAATTCATAAATCCACCTCTTTATTTTTCCCTTCCCTCTTCTTTTCCTGGTTGGGAATTCAAAGAAAGAGAAGCCACAGGGATTTGCTTGCATTAACCATTCCCTAAACACTTTCAGTGCCCTTGTGAGTTCGCCTTGCTGCACAGACCCTGTAATGAATGGGAAAGAGATGACTGAACAATCCCTCTAAATAGAGGCAGGTCCTGTGAAGCTTTAACAGTGGCAGTGATCTAGTTCAGAAGTTCGAAGGCAACCATCCTGAAAAGGTCAGGGCACGAGAAACACTTGAAGTTATTAGTCTTTGACATTCAGAACAACCAAGAGAGGGAGCAGGCTGAAGTCTCTGGCAATTCTGACCTAGGCCCCACACACAGTCTCCCACATTCCAAGGATTGCTGATCTGTGGCATTCTTATGCCTCAGCCCAGACACTCACTCAGATACTATTGATCAATGAGCAAGGGGCACCTTTTCAAACCCAGCATAACTGAGAGATTAGCTCAGCACTACGATTCGGAATGTGTTCACACAAGGGTCCTGAAGCCTTGTGTTTCAGACAAAACTGAACCTTGCTTAAGAATGGTATGTAATTGCAAAAACTGCTTTCCCCTGCCAAATGGGTTTCTAATTCACCTTAAAAATCATGCCACCCTGATGTCAAATGCAGTCCACTTTGGACTGGCTTTTGTGGGGCTTCCTTTCCCAACTTCAGGGTGGGCCAAAGAACCCTATACACAGTCAAGAACATCAAGTAACAAACAAACCCAGAGCACCACAAGATCCCCAAACTGCAAAGAGAGTAATGGCCAGATATCTGTATTGGCGTTGTTGGTTGAGGATAAACTTTGCTCCAAGAGAATTCCCTTCTTCACTTTGATCGAGTTCCTTCAGAATAGTCATAGTCATAGTCATACTTTATTGATCCCAAGGGAAATTGGTTTTCGTTACAGTTGCACCAACTAAGAATAGAGTATAAATATAGCAATATAAAACCATAAATAATTAAATAGTAATATGTAAATTATGCCAGGAAGTAAGTCCAGGACCAGCATATTGGCTCAGGGGACTCTCCAAGGGAGGAGTTGTAAAGTTTGATGGCTACAGGCAGGAATGACTTCCTATGACGCTCTGTGTTGCATCTTGATGAAATGAGTCTTTAGCTGAATGTACTCCTGTGCCCAACCAATACATTATGTAGTGGATGGGAGACATTGTCCAAGATGGCATGCAACTTGGACAGCATCCTCTTTTCAGACACCACCATCAGAGAGTTCAGTTCCATCCCCACAACTTCACTGGCCTTATGAATGAGTTTGTTGATTCTGTTGGTGTCTGCTACCCTCAGCCTGCTGCCCCAGCACACAACAGCAAACATGATCGCACTGGCCACCACAGACTCATAGAACATCCTCAGCATCGTCTGGCAGATGTTAAAGGATCTCACTCTCCTCAGGAAATAGAGACAGCTCTGACCCTTCTTGTAGACAGCCTCAGTGTTCTTTGACCAGTCCAGTTTATTGTCAATTCATATCCCCAGGTATTTGTAATCCTCCACCATGTCCACCCTGACCCCCTGGATGGAAACAGGGGGCACCGGCAGATCATTCTACATCTGCCTTTGAGAGCAGGTGGATTGCTGATTTAACATTGACACCACTGCAATGCACTCTCGATATGCCTTTCAACATTAACTTGGATTTTGTGCTTAGATCTATGCACTAGGGCTTACACCTTTTCTACTATGTGTTATATTCAAAGCCTTGAGGTACTTAACATTACAGGATAACAGGGATTCTAAAGGACCTTGGCTGGGCATGCAACTTTGATAGGAGAAGAGATAATAAGAATTTAATGGGTTGCTGAATCCGACTGTCCAACTTTACACTGGAGAAATAGTCATTTATATGAAACAGACGAGAAATGTTAGCTTTGAAACTCAGAAACATGTTGAGTCATCACAGTCATCATCGGAAACTAGATAAAGAGAGTGAATCCAGAGATTGCGTAATGGAAAAAGGAATATTTTGTTCTGAGCCAAAAATGAGCTGCTGGAGGAACTCGGTGAGTCGGGCAGCATCTGTGGAAGGAAAGAGGCAATTGACATTCTAGATCAAGTTCCATTTCTAGGCTGTAATCGATTACCCTCCACAAATGCTGCTGACGTGCTGCAGGTCATCAGATAGTATCTACAATCCCTTGTGCTTCCAGTTTGAATCTTCAGTGATATCATTTGGAACAGTAAAGTTGCAGTTCAGCGTGAAGCTTCCTCCACATTTTCTGAGTCATGTCCCTTAAATTGGACTACTTCTTCAACTTGGCTCCACTGTGTCAAGTGTCTGACAAAGCATCCTGCGTTAACCGCACAGCACTACACTAACAATGCTGAATCATTCCCCTTTCCACACATCATAACAACACCTGTGACATGTTAGAGACAGCCCCTCACTCACTGGGAACTGAACAGCCATCAAAGATGTAGCTACAGCAATAGGGGATTTTCATTCCCTCTGCCCGTAGCAAAGTATCGCCCAGCTCATTGTCCTTAAAGCAAAATGGTAATCTGGAGTTCATGTTAGCAGAAACAGGTTTCATTTTACAGAATCTGAATTAGCCTATTGTCTTTAGGTTATGGCTAAATAGCAGTCAGTGGGATGCATGTCTTCCACCAGTAACACATGGGACAGCATGAGGTTTGGCAAGATATTTCTGCTGAAGCAAAAGAGATTTCCGCCTGTTATTTTTTAAACTAATACACAGATGTCAGTTTTTTCCCTTCCTGACCTATCATTTTATTTCATGGTTGACTAAGCCCAAATTCCCTTCAAAAAAAGAGCTAGGTTTTGCCATATTTTGCACTTGAAAGTGGCAACGAACTTGGGCGTCCCATTTGAACGCGAAGGTTGGAATCTTACTGGCCGAGTCTGCTGGTGGCTTCCTGGCTGTGCTGTACCGGTGGACTCCACATGCGGTCCAGGAGGAAGCAGGAGATGGTCGGGCAACTTGCTTCAGATCCTGTGCTGTGGAGGAACTGGTACACAGTCAACACAGTCCAACCACCTGAGTCATGATTTCATAGCTGTAAGGTAGAAGCTCAGAGAGATACAGCATAGAAACAGGGCTGTTCAGCCCACAGAATCTGCATCATCCAACAGAAATTCATTTCCACTAATCCTATTTTTATTCTCCCCACACTCCCATCAATTCCCCCATATGAGACAATAATGGGCAATAAGACATAAGGCAGAGGTATAGAAAATGAGGGGAATCTCATTGAAAATGATCAAAAATTGGAAGTCCTAGAGAGAGTGGACTTTGAGAGGATATTTCCAATAGTGAGAAAGTCAAGGTCCAGAGAGCACAGCCTCAAAATACAAGGACGTCCCTTTAGAACAGGGATGTGGAGGAATTAATTTAGCCAGGAGAGTGGTGAATCTGTGAAAGTCATTGCCTCAGATATCTGTGCGAGCCAAGTCATTTTAAATGGAGGTTGATATGTTCTTGATTGGTCAGGGTGTCAAAGGTTACGGGGAGAAAGCAGGAGAATGGGGTTGAGAGGGATAAAAAAAATAACCATAATCAAATGGTGGTGTAGACTACTTTCAATCACCTACATGTTCGGGATTGTTTACAACAACCAATTAACCTTCCAACCTACGTGCCTTGGGGATGTGGGAGAAATCTAGTGAACCCAGAGGAAGCCCATGAGGTCAAGGCGGGAACAAGCAAATTCCACACAGCCACAGGCAAGGATTGTACCCATGTCACTGGAGAAATGAGGTAGCAGCTCTACTAGCTGTGTTAAAGTACTGCCAAATTGTGATCACAGTAATGTTACTGATGATTTTGAGACATTTCAGATGATTTTTATTATTTAAAAACTATCTTAATAATTTTTAATTGTAAGTATTTGATTTTTTAATGCCGCTTAAATGTTTCTGAATGTGCTCAACACCACTGACACAAGTTAACACCTTTGACAGATGGGAGTGCTGGGAACTTAGTCGTTTCCTCTCAGAGTTTTATAACACAGAAATGAGGCCTTTCAGCCCCTCATATCCATGATGACCTTTTGCCCACCTAAACCTAGCTCCGTTTGCCCTCATTAGGACCATATCCTTGTATGCCTTGCCTGTTTATCTGCCTGTCCAAATTTTTCTTAAACATGGTGATTGCATCTGATACCATCACCTCCTCTGGCCACATTTTTGAGATATCAACCACTCTCTGTAAAAAGAAATCACCCCTTAAATCCCCTTTAAAGCTCCTTCCTTGCATCTTAAACCAATGTCCTTTTGTTTTTGCTACCCCTACCATGGAAAGAAGAATCTGATTATCTCCCCTATCTATTGCCTCATATTCTTGTACACTTCTATCAACTTCTCAGAGAGTTTGATGGACAGAAGTTGCAGCTTATTATGTCTCCCGGTTTCACTGTCATTCAGACACTCATTATATGGGGTCTGTCAATAAGATCACCTCATCCTTTTGGTTGCAAAAAAGGTAGATGTATAATGTTGGCATAGTCCAGTTAGCAGGGTTGCAGAACCTATACAACAAGTCCTGGAACATAAAGGAACTGATTTTATTCATTAATAGAGAGCGGAAAATATGGCTGTTTGCCTGGGAATCACAATTAACCCTGTCAGGCAGAAATCGTCGACTTGTTTTCCAATTAAAGGGGAAGTTTGTGCAGCTTTATTGATGTTTGGTTGGACCAAAGGGTAAAGCTTTTAGCCAGATGTGTTCTATTGATATCAAACTCCCCCCATCTCACTGTAGTACTCTGTACAGCAATGCATTAAAAGTCAAGATACATATGGTTCTTAGCGGTATACAGACACAATATATAATATAAACACCAGAGATTCAACCTGATGAAGGCCTCAGCCCGAAATGTCAACTGTTCGTTACCCTCCATAGATGCTGCCTGACTTGCTGAGTTCTTCCAGCGTCTTTGTGTGTTACATAATATACACAACACTGCTTTCTTCTAAAAGATGAAAAAAGCTCTTTCAGCCCACCATGTCCCTACTGAGCATCAAGCACATATATTCTCTGATCTAATTTTCCTCTTGCTCCCCCAGAGATTCACTAGAATTGCATAATGTATAATCATCAATTAACCTCCCTATACACTCACATGATTTATAGTTATCAATTAACCTTCCAATTAACATTTTTTTTGAGATGTGGGAGAAACTGAAGGACCCAGAATACAGTCAAAGGGAAAACATCTAAATTCCACACAGATTAACACACACAAAATGCTGGAGGAACTGGACGAATCAGGCAGCATTCATGGGGAGAAATAAAGAGACATATTTTCGGGTCAAGACCCGTCATGACAATTGGAAAGGAAGGGGAAAGAAGCCAGAATAAGAAGCTGGAGGAGGGGAATGGTAGGTTGAAGACGAATGTCGGGTAAATGGAGGAGATGTGAATAAGGACAGCATCAATGGTAGAGGAAGGGAAACCCTGTTCTTTGAAGAAGGAACTCCACACAAAAGATGCCTTAAATCAGGTTCTTTCTTGTCCTTGGAGCTGTGACACAGCAGTGTAACCTGAGTTGATTGCATAACTGCATTAACTCTCTCTGGTAAATTATTTTCTAAATATACATCAAAAACGGGACCTCTCACACTTGAAAATCAAGAAACTGCAGTAGGTTCTTTGGCTTAAAATGTAAAATCTATTGCTCTTTCCATAAACGCTGCCTGACTTCTCAAGTGTTTTCAGCATTTTATGTGTTTAGCTTTTATACTTTTACAATTCACTAACATATCCTCCACCTAATCAAGAGGCAAATAAATATGAAACTGCAGAGTTGGAAATATGATAAAAACGCTGAAAATGCTGGAAATATGCGATGGGTAGTGCAGCATCTGTGGAGAGTGAAAAAGAGTTAACATCTCAGATTACATACATCAAAGTTGCTGGTGAACGCAGCAGGCCAGGCAGCATCTATAGGAAGAGGTGCAGTCGACGTTTCAGACCAAGACCCTTCGTCAGAGTCTTTAACTTCAAACTTTCTGCATAATCACTCAAAGAGTTGAACTGCACGTGCATGTAATGAGAGCTGTATAACTCAACTCCTTCTACCTTAGGCCACGAACCTATCAATCACCCCTCATAGGATTCCTAAGATGGAAGGGAAATGCGAAAGGCAGGAATATTCCCAAGGCAGGAACATGCCCAAAGACAGACAAGCTTTTCTAAGGTAGACAAATTCCCAAAGTCATCAGGAGGTAACAGTTTTTTAAAGAATTTCTTTGCCACCTCCACATCTTGCTTCGGATATATTCCATTTCGAAGGTTCTTGTAAATTCAAGTTTTTGCAGCTGCTAAAGTTGTGATATATGGAGAAATGTAAATTACTTAATAGAGCCAGGTAAGATAACAGAACAATATTATCAGATAAGCAAAGGCCAAGCAGACACAGGTTGTGAGCCTTGAAAGAGAAGATTTGGAGAGCTGCCAATGCTTAGGGAATTTGCGGCAAAGGGATTGTACTTGTTTAAACCTCAGTCAGGAGTTGTGCCATGAAGACAGCAGGGAGGGAACTATGAGGAGTCCTGGAACTCCTCAGCCTTGTAAGGTGGAAGGCTGATTAAGATATGCTGAGGCTGATTAGTTTTTATGGGGACCATTTTAGGAACCAGGGACAATCACTGGGAGTACTTTAAGTGGCGGGCAGCCCACCAGGGCCTCCCTGGTGCTGTTGTGGGTGGAGGCTGTGCTCCAATATGAATCTTAAAATTAGCCCTGTTTATCTATAGATAAACAGGTTCTGTCAAAGGAACATGTAGTCATAGAGCCGTGGTGAGACCCAGAACAGATACAAGCCCTTCAGCCCATTGAGTTTATACCAACTGTTAAACATCTATTTACACCAATCCTACATCAATCCATTTTATTCTCCCGAAATTCTCATTAGCCTCTCCCTGGATTCTAGTACCCACACACTAGGAGTTATTTACAGCAGTCAATTAACCTATCAGCTTGTATGTCTTTGGGAGGTGGAGGAAACCAAACACACAGTCACTGGTAGAACATGCAAACTCCACAGAGGTAGCTGCCAACGTCTTGATGGTACCTAGGTCTCTGGTGCTATGAGGCAGCTGCATCATTGTACCAGTTCTGGGCCCCCACTAAAAAGAGGATGTTTAGAGATGGAAATAGGGAGGTGCTGAGGGCAATACAGAGGGACCTGAAAGCCAGGATCAGGGAGGCTAAAGACAGGTACAGGAGGAAGCTTGAGTGGAAACTCCAGCAGAACAACATGAGAGAGGTCTGGAGGGGGATGAGGACCATCACTGGGTTCCGGCAAACTAGCAGCAGAGGAGCTGAAGGCAGTGTGGACAGGGCCAATGAACTTAACCTATTCTTTAACAGATTTGACATTGTGGCCGCTGCCCATCCCCCACATGAGCCAACTGCTGTCGACCCCCAACCAACACATATTCCACTCTCCACTCCTACCCCTCCTCACAGTCCCCCACCCTGCTCTCATGACTATACCCCTTCCCCACATGAAACCACCATGGTGGGCTTCACAGCTGAACAGGTGAGAAGACAGCTGAAACGTCTCAACCCAAGCAAGGCTGCAGGACCAGATGGTGTCAGTACCAGGGTGCTCAAAGCCTGTGCCCCTCAGCTATGTGGAGTATTTCCCCATGTATTCAACCTGAGCCTAAGGCTCCGGAGGGTTCCTGTACTGTGGAAGACGTCCTGCCTCGTCCCTGTGCCGAAGACGCCACGCCCCAGCGGCCTCAATGACAACAGACCGGTGGCATTGACCTCCCACATCATGAAGACCCTGGAGAGACTTATTCTGGAGCTGCTCCGGCCTATGGTCAGGCCACACTTAGATACCCTCCAGTTTGCCTACCAGCCCCGACTAGGAGTTGAGGATGCCATCGTCTACCTGCTGAACCGTGTCTACGCCCACCTGGACAAGCCAGCGAGCACTGTGAGGGTCATGTTTTTTGACTTCTCCAGTGCGTTCAACACCATCCACCCTGCTCTGCTGGGGGAGAAGCTGACAGCGATGCAGGTGGATGCTTCCCTGGTATCATGGATTCTTGATTACCTGACTGGCAGACCACAGTACGTGTGCTTGCAACACTGTGTGTCCAACAGAGTGATCAGCAGCACTGGAGCTCCACAGGGGACTGTCTTGTCTCCCTTTCTCTTTACCATTTACACCTCGGACTTCAACTACTGCACAGAGTCTTGTCATCTTCAGAAGTTTTCGGATGACTCTGCCATAGTTGGATGCATCAGCAAGGGAGATAATGTACTGGGTGGGCACAGGAGTACATTCAGCCAGAGACTCATTCCACCGAGATGCAGCACAGAGCATCATAGGAAGTCATTCCTGCCTGTGGCCATCAAACTTTACAACTACTCCCTTGGAGGGTCAGACACCCTGAGCCAATAGGCTGGTCCTGGACTTATTTCATAAGTTACTGGCATAATTTACATATTACTATCTGACTATTTATGGTTCTATTACTATTTATTATTTATGGTGCAACTGTAACGAAAACCAATTTCCCCCGGGATCAATAAAGTATGACTATGACTATGATTTCTCTGAGGAAGGATATGATGGCATTGGCGAGGGTCCAGGGAAGTTTCACAGGAATGGTCCAGGAATGAAAGGGTTAATGTATGAGCAGCATTTGATGGCTCTGGTCCTGTACTCGCTGGAGCTTAGAAGAATGAGAGGGTATCTCACTGAAACCTATTGAATGTTGAAAGGCCTAGATAAAGTAGACATGGAGAAGATGTTTGCTATACAGTAGTGGGGAAGTCCAGGACCAGAAGGCACAAACTCAGAATAAAGTCCTTTTAGAACAGAGGTGAGGAGACATTTCTTTTTCCAGAGGGTGGTGAATCTGTATAATTCATTGTCACATGGCTGTGGAGGACATGTTATTGGGTACATTTAAATCGGAAGTTGATAGGTTCTTGATCAGTAAGGGTGCTAAATGTTTTGGGGAGAAGACAGGAGAATGGGGTTGAGAGAGCAAACTTGATAGGAGAAATTTCATTTCATTTTTAAAATCTTTTTATTAATAGGAGAAATGACCCAATTCTGCTCCTCTGCCTCATGGTCTTATTGGTTCACCACAGTGGTAATTTCATCTGATTCAAATGTCAAGGGTGTGGAAGTCTTTTGTTTTAAATATTATTGCATATCTACTAAGATATAATAAAGTATATTTTATGAATTTACTACAAATTTAAATAACATTCATCTACAGTTAAAGCATAATTAAGGTGTGGCAGTGAAATGCTGGATGCTGAAGGTGTTGGCTTTAAGAAAGGATGTTGATCTAAGATTGTGCATGCCTTCTGACAAAGTCCTGACAGCTTTTTGGTATTTCTTTATTATCTCTTTACAATGAAGGAAGAAAAGGGCTGAGCTCTTTTTACTTATCATCCAGGTTCTAGCATTTCCTTACCAAGTAGTCTCTAACCCTCTTTTCCTGCAAGATGACCCTTTCAAACTCCCTGCTGGGTCTCACCACGGCTTTATGACTACGTGTTCCTTTGACAGAAACTGCTTATCTATAGGTAAACAGGGCTAATTTTAAGATGCATATTGGAGCACAGCCTCCACCCACAACAGCATCAGGGAGGCCCTGGTGAGCTGCCCGCCACTTAAAGTCCCACTAAGCCTTTCCTATACAAATTTTGATTGACAAGGCTTCTTGGAAGGCTTCACCATCTTAAAGACTGGAAATTGTTGCAGATGGAGGTATGACGAAAGGAAACAGCTTCAGGAGAAGGTCTCTGGTTAACAATTTAATGAACCAAATGCCTGAAATTTTTTCTGCTCCCGTTTTCAGACTGCTCGCTGCACTTCCCAGGCATCTGAAGGGAAACGTGCACAGTAGGGGTATGTGTCCAACACTGATTGTGGGCCATTACTGCACATTTCCCCTGCTTCTGTAGCTACCTGACCAAATACCCAAGGATTGAACAATCATCCCAGCTTGAGTGTGTGAAGCCTTTCTTTTCCTACCATGAACTTATCCAAAACCTGCCCTGAAATACTGCTCACACCACTTCTCCTAGTATCTCAGGACTTCCTCCATCCATGTCCCTGCAACTGACAGCCTCTACTATCTAGCCAAGGTCTATTGCCAATGTTCATTGCCCAATTTCTACAGGACCCCCCCCCCATCAGTTACTTTATCTCTGACTTATCTGCATCTCCCTCCTGAGCACCAGGAAGTTGCCCCTTGACTTTCTTTCCCACAAGACCTATCTATTTAGTTACTTGAAATTTACTTCCTCACTTGCCTTGGTAGGATTTGAGCTCATCTCTAGAACCATAGAACATTACAGCACAGAAACAGGCCTTTTGGCCCTTCTTGGCTGTGCGGAACCATTTTACTACCTAGCCCCACTGACCTGCACCTGGACCATATCCCTCCATACACCTCTCATCCATGTACCTAAGTTTTTCTTAAATGTTAGAAGTGAGCCCACATTTACCACTTCATCTGGCAGCTCATTCCACACTCCCACCACTCTCTGTGTGAAGAACTCCCCCCAATGTTCCCTTTAAACTTTTCCCCCTCCACCCTTAACCCATGTCCCCTGCTTTTTTTCTCTCTCAGCCTCAGTGGAAAAAGCCTGTTTGCATTCACTCTATTTATGCCCATCATAATTTTATATACCTCTATCAACTCTCCCCTCATTCTTCTATGATCCAGGGAATAAAGTCTGAACCTATTCAACCTTTCTCTGTAACTCAGTTTCTCAAGTCCCGGCAACATCCTTGTAAACCTTCTCTGCACTCTTTCAACCTTATTTATATCCTTCCTGTAATTTGGTGACCAAAGCTGTACACAATACTCCAGATTCGGCCTCACCAATGCCTTATACAACCTCACCATAACATTCCAACTCTTATACGCAATACTTTGATTTATAAAGGCCAATGTACCAAAAGCTCTCTTTATGACCCTATCTACCTGTGACGCCACTTTTAGGGAATTTTGTATCTGTATTCCCAGATCCCTCTGTTCTACTGTGTTCCTTAGTGCCCTACCATTTACCTTGTATGTTCTACCTTGGTTTGTCCTTCCAATGTGCAATACCTCACACTTGTCTGTAGTAAGCTCCATCTGCCATTTTTCAGCCCATTTTTCCAGCTGGTCCAAATCCCTCTGCAGGCTCTGAAAACCTTCCTCACTGTCTACTACACCTCCAATCTTTGTATCATCAACAAATTTGCTGATCCAACTTACCACATTATCATCCAGATCATTGATATAGATGACAGATAACAATGGACCCAGCACTGATCCCTGTGGCACACCACTAGTCACAGGCCTCCACTCAGAGAAGCAAACTTCCACTACCACTCTCTGGCTTCTCCCATTGAGCTAATGTCTAATCCAATTTACTCCCTCTCCATGTAAACCTAGCGACTGAATCTTCCTAATTAACCTCCAATGCTGGACCTTGTCAAAGGCCTTACTGAAGTCCATGTAGACAACATCCACTGCCTTCCCTTCATCCACTTTCCTGGTAACCTCCTCGAAAAACTCTAATAGATTTGTTAAACATGACCTACCACGCACAAAGCCACGGTGACTCTCCCTAATAAGTCCCTGTCTATCCAAATACTTGTAGATCCTATCTCTTAGTACTCCTTCTAATAATTTACCTACTACCAACGCCAAACTTACCGGCCTATAATTTCCCGGATTACTTTTAGAGCCTTTCTTAAACAAGGGAACAACATGAGCTATCCTCCAATCCTCTGGCACCTCACCCATAGATACTGACATTTTAAATATATCTGCCAGGGCCCCTACAATTTCAACACTAGTCTCCTTTAAGGTCCGAGGGAATACCCTGTCAGGTCCTGGGGATTTATCTACTCTCATTTGCCTCAAGATAGCAAGCACCTCCTCCTCTTCAATTTGTATAGGTTCCATGACCTCACTACTTGTTTGCCTTATTTCCATTGACTCCATGCCAGTTTCCTTAGTAAATACAGATGCATAAAACCCATTTAAGATCTCCCCCATTTCTTTTGGTTCCATACATAGCTGACCAGTCTGATCTTCAAGAGGACAAATTTTATCCCTTACTATCCTTTTGCTCTTAATATACCTGTAGAAGCTCTTTGGATTATCCTTCACCTTGACTGCCAAAGCAACTTCATGTCTTCTTTTAGCCCTCCTGATTTCTTTTTAAGTATTTTTTGCACTTTTTATACTCCTCAAGCACCTTATTTGTTCCCTATTTCCTGTACATGTCATACATCTCTCTCTCCTTCTTTATCAGAGTTCCAATATCACTTGAGAACCAAGGTTCCTTGTTCTTATTCACTTTGCCTTTAATCCTGACAGGAACATACAAGCTCTGCACTCTCAAAATTTCTCCTTTGAAGGCCTCCCACTTACCAATCACATCCTTACTAGAGAACAACCTGTTCCAATCTATGCTTTTTATATCCTTTCTCATTTCTTCAAATTTGACCTTTTTCCAGTTTAGAACCTCAACACGAGGACCAGATCTATCTTTATCTATGATCAAGTTGAAACTAATGGTGCTAAGATCACTGGAACCAAAGTGTTCCCCTACAAACACTCCGTCACCTATCCTAACTCGTTTCCTAATAGGAGATCTAATATTGCATCCTCTCTAGTTGGTGCCTCTATATATTAGAAAACTTTTCTGAACACATTTTACAAACTCTAACCCATCTAGACCTTTAACAGTATGGGAGTCCCAATCAATATGTGGAAAATTAAAATCCCCTGATATCACAACTTTATGTTTCCTGCAGATGTCTGCTGTCTCTCTGCAGATTTGTTCCTCCAATTCTCGCTGACTATTGGGTGGTCTATAATACAACCCCATTAATGTGGTCATACCTTTCCTGTTTCTCAGCTCCACCCATATGACCTCGGTAGACAAGCCCTCTATCTGTCCTGCCTGAGCACTGCTGTAACATTTTCCCTGACTAGCAATGCCACCCCCACCCCCCCCCCCACCCTTCATCCCTCTGCCTCTATCATGTCTGAAACATTGGAACCCTGGAACATTAAACTGCTTCCAGTCCTGCCCCTCCTGTAGCCAAGTTTCACTAATGGCTATAATGTCGTAATTCCATTTGTCAATCCACACCCGCAGCTCATCAGCCTTCCCCACAATACTCCTTGCATTGAAATAGACACACCTCAGAAGATTATTACCACCACACACAACCCTTCTGTTTGTGACTTTGCATGAACTTTTAACATCATTTATTTTCACCCCCGCTCCTCTATCTGCTCTGGCACTCTGGTTCCCATCCCCCTGCAAATTTAGTTTAAACCCTCCCCAAAAGCACTAACAAACCTCCCCGCAAGGATATTTGTCCCCTTGTAGTTCAGGTCCCACCTGCCTCTCTTGTACAGGTCCCACCTGCCTCAGAAGAGGTCCCAATGATCCTGAAATCTGAAACCCTGCCCCCTACACCAGTTCCTCAGCCACGTGTTCATCTGCTAGAGCATCCTATTCTTACCCTCACTGGCACGTGGCACAGGTAGCAATCCTGAGATTACCACCCTCGAGGTCCTGATTTTTAACTTCCTACCAAGCTCTCTATACTCACTCTCCAGGACCTCCTCACTCTTTCTTCCTACGTCATTGGTACCGATGTGCACCACGACATCTGGCTGATCACCCTCCCACTTCAGAATGCTGTGCACACGATCAGAGACATCCCTGACCCTGGCACCCGGGAGGCAACAAACCATCTGGGAGTCTCTGTCACGACCACAGCACCTCCTTTCTGTACCTCTAACTATCGAGTCCCCTATCACTACCGCTTTCCTCTTTTTCCACCCTCCCTTCTGCACTGCAGAGCCAGACTCGGTGCCAGAGATCCGGCTACTGCAGCTTGTCCCAGGTAAGTCATCCCCCTCCAACAGTATCCAAAGCGGTATACTTGTTGTTGAGGGGAATGGCCACAGGGGAACCCTGCTCTGCCTGCCCTTTCCTCTTCCCTCGCCTGACAGTGACCCAATTTCCTGTGCACTGCTCCTTTGGCGTAACTACCTCCCTGAAGCTACTATCTATAAACTCCTCATTCTCCCGAATGATCCCGAGGTCATCCAGCTCCTGCTCCAGTTCCCTAACGCAGTTTGTCAGGAGCTGCAGCTGGATGCACTTCTTGCAGGTGTCATTGTCAGGGACACCGGAAGTCTCTAGATAATATATTCCAGTCTTCTTATCCAGATCTTAACTAGTATTGTGTAACCGCAGCAGGAGCATCAATATCATGATCCTGGGTATCCTGGGGTGTGGTGCTTCGTCATTTGGCACAGTGACACAGATAGCAAATCTGCTGCCTCACTAGAGTTAAGGACCCAGGCTCAGTCCTGAGCTCCTCCATTGCCCTGTCCTCTCTGAGACAACCTGGGTTTCCACCGGGTGCTCTGCTTTCCTTCCTTATCCTAAAGGCCTGCTGGCTGGTCGGCTAATTGGCCACTGTAAGCTGCTCTGGCTGTGTGGGTGAGTGGTCGAGTCTGGGGGAAATTAGTGGAAGTGTCTGGAGAATAAAATGGGATCAGTGTAAGTGAGTGGTAGAAGATCAGCATGGACTCGATGGGTCGAAGGGCCAGCATCCATTCTTATGACTCTATAACTCTCTTCTCCTTTGTTCGATAGATAACAGAACAAGGAAAAAGAGACCCTCTCCTACATCGCTCTGTCATGACACCCAAAGTTATCCTCCATATTAGTGGAAATTACCAATTTTGTATTTCTGTTTGATCTTGCTCCTTTCAGTTTAATTGTTATACCTGGCAGAATCACAAATATACAAAGAAGAACAAATCTGCAGATGCTGGAAATCCCAGCAACACACACAAAATGCTGGAGGAACTCATCAGGGCAGGCAGCATCTGTGGAAAAGAGTACAGTCGACATTTTGGGCCGAAACACTTTGGTAGGACTGGGGGGAAAATGTGGAGGAGTTGAGTTAAAAGGTGGAGGGAGGGGATGGAGAAACACGGGCTGATAGGTGAAAATGAGAAGGGGAGATGGAGGGGTGAAGTAAAGAGCTGGGAAGTATATACACAAATATACTGTAGGTTAGCCAGTCCTTTCAGGTCTAAGCACTCAAAGTCTGGAAGGATAAATCAGCATTTCTTCATTTTGTACTGTCTGATCTTAGCCAGACTGTAGGACTGCTCAGTGAATCTAATGAGGTGCCCCGTAGCAAAAGGCAATGCTGCAAATTTCCATGGCTGAGCCAATATGGACCACCTCCAGCCAGTTGCTTGCAAATATATAGAGAAATGATATGCTTGAAGGATTGAGGCTATTATTGTGCTTCATAAAGTGTATTTTATGAAGGTTTTCATAGCAGGAGGAGGTAGTGGGGATGAGCTCCCACTACCTATCAAATGTTCGCAATGGCATGTGCTTCAAATAGCCTCTGATAATCAAGTTCATCTCCTGGCCCCCATTTGTGGCCTAGCTACTAAGCCTGGCGGATCCACTTCTACAGACAGGAGAAGGGGCGAAGGCGGGTTACTGGCACCTTAAAACCAGTCAATTCAGTCATCAGCAGCTCATCTAGGAAAAGGAAAACTCTAATTTCAAACCTCCACTGCCTTGCAGCTATGCTCACTTATGGGAAAGGCTTCGGGAGTAAACCCCAAAGAAAAATCTGGAGCTGGAACCCCTAAGGCAGTCCTACATTGAGTTCAAAACTGACTGGCAACTCCTGTGACGCCATTGGTCCCAAACTGTGCCGGTCTCTGATGTTCCTTTAGTTTCATCAGCTGATCAGCTGTGTGGGGAGGGGGAGTTTGCTCCCCATATCGTACTGCCCTGGCCTGTGGATCGTGCAGATAGCCGCAACACAATGTTCATGGTCGACCCAAACCAACCGGGGCCTCACAATTTTACGAAAGTGTTGCATGTTAGGCTCACAGTTTGTAAAGCAAAGCCCATCAATTTGTCATTATGGTGGCCTAGTGCTGTGCTGTGCAGAGTGAGCACCTCACTGGTAAAGGTGCTAGCTTTGAGATGGAATAGAGTCACGGAAATAGGCCTATTGTCCCACCAGCTCTGCACTGACCATCAACCACCCATTCATACTCATCCTATATTAATGGCCTTTCTCATTCCTGTCAGCTCGGCTTATATTCTGCCATTCACATACACGCGGGGGTGAGGGGGCGAATTACAATAGTCTATATCTTGCAGCCCACATGTTAACCTCAGATCCTGTTTGCCATCTAAGGTGGATTTAAAGGATCTGTTGGCTTTAATTGACAGCCAGAAGAGGAGATCTCACCCGACCAGTCTTTATTCCTCAGCCGAACTCCAACCAAAGGGTGGTTTCTGTGGGACTTTGTTGTGCAAAATGAATTGTTGCCCTTCAAACACTTCAATGATCCCTAATCTTCAAAGGCTTCTCTTGGGCTGTGAAGGACAATCTGAAGTCAGGAGTGTCATTGTAATGTAGCAAGAATTAAACATTGTGACTGGTATGGTTTCAAAGGCAGTTAAATGTGAACAACTATATTTTCTGCTCATCGTTTTTGCATAAAAGAATGCTTAAAGCTAATTCCTTATTATTTCTACTCTAATCTAAAATTATTCTGAAAGGGTTGTTGCACTATATTGTATTGTGATTTAGTGAAAAATATGTACTCCACAGTATAATTCCCTTTGACTGTGAAATAAATAGCTGAGTTGCAACAATGCAATGGAGTTCAAATAATACTGGATCAATCCAGTTTAGGATTAAATACTGTCTCTGTACATTCCATTCATTGTAATGCCCCTGATTGGGTTAATATCCAGGTGTGTTTTGGGTCACATTTCTCAGCATGAAACTGGAGTTCCAGGTAATTGGAGATCCAGTCCTTTCTTGTACCTTAATAACAGGCTGCTGTGGATATGCATTCAGCTTTTAGCTTTTGATGGTCAAAAATGAGGGGCTTTGTTTGAAGCCACTGCCAGGTAAAAGTGTACAGTCAGCACTTGAGATAGATCATATATCCCCCAGAAGCTAAGCAGATGGAAGGTTCGAAGCTTAGTCCCTGCAGTATATCAGTCAACATGATAGGATACATTAGAGAGCACCCTTCCCAATGCTAATTTTTCTCATGTCTGTTCTTCAGATTTTAGTTTGATCGGTTATCTTACCTAAGACACATTTTTCTTTGAAAGTTGTGTAGTGTTGAGTTGTGAAAATCCCATCCAGAGATACAAGCTTCTGGCCCTTCCTTCTCAGTGTGGATCTGTTGTAAATAATAATATTTTGCCCACTGATCCTTCTTCAAAAAGCTACCATTCACCCTGCACACATGTTTAGACAATGGGGAATCTTGATGGCCTCTTGAGATGAATGGATTAGTCGCAAGTGACACTTGCGTCACTCAGATCCCAAGTAAATCATCTCTACAACCAAGGGGCATAACTGACTAATTGTGATTCTTTTTGGATTACCATCATTGCCTCCCTCAATGTCAGTTCACATTTGTCTCCCATCCTGGGTTTAAGGTGCTATATGACCAGACCAGGCTGCTTTCTGAAAGGAGAAAGACACATAGATGAAGGAATGTGGTAAGCCATGCATCTTATGATGTTGGCTCAGCTTTATCTCCTCTCTCCTACTGGTGTTACCCACAGCCATGGGTGCCACAGTAGCTTAACAGTTAACACGACGCTCTTACAGACTGGGGCATTGAAGTTCAGAGTTCAATCCCAGTGTCCTCTGTAAGGAGTGTGTCCGTCCTCCCCGTGGAATGTGTGGGCTTCCTCCGGGTGCTCCAGTTTTCTCCCATAGTCCAAAGACGTATCGGTTAGTAGGTTAATTGATCATTGCGATTAGGCTCCGGCTAAATCAGGGTTTGCTGGTGGTACAGCTGGAAGGCCCAGAAGGGCCTATTCCGGGCTCTATCATTACATAAATAATTAAATTGCCTTGTTATTTGCAGTGTCTTATACTCTTCTTGGTTTACAGCCTACTGTCCCCATCAACCCATTTGGCCAAATGACCACTACAACGTTCCCTTGGCAACCCTGTTCTCACCCCACCAAAGATATTCTCTTTATCCAATCCATTCTTCTCCAACTTTTCCAAAACCTTAACCCCATTCATTTCCCAGCTTTTAAGAAGGGAGTCTGACCTGAAATATTAACTCCATTTTCCTCTCCACAGATCCTGTCTGACCTGCTGGGTGTTTCACTATTTTCAAGTTTTATTTTCATCCAAATACAATAAGATTCTAAGAAATGAGAGTGTGATGATGTCATACAGCTCCTCATGCCTCAACTACCGTTCATCAAGTCCAAGGCAGATCTTTTATCTCAGCACCAATTTCCTGGACAAATCCCCTATTTCCTGATTCTTTTTATATCTAAATTTACTGGCTCTCTAAATTTTTTTGGGAAGAGAACCCAATATTCACTGCTATCTGAGTGAAAAGATTTCTTCTCCCACTGCTCTGAATGGCTGACCCCTTGTACTGATACCATGACCCCTCGGTTTTAAACACTCTAACTAGGTTCAAAGGTTCACTTATTATTAAAGTGTGCAACTTGAAATTCTTCTTCTCCGGGTAACCATGAAACCAAGAAAGAGAAGAAAGGCAGCACAATCTTCAACCACCCCCCCCCACCAATCTCTCCTCCCCCGAACAAAAATGGAACAGGCACATCAACCAAACCCCACTCCCCACACAAAAAACTACAAGAAAGAATGGGTGAAAAACACATTAAAGAATATAAAGAAAACTATAAGACTGAAAAAAGTCTATAATCCAAGTCCACATCCAAAACACATTAAAGGATATAAAGAAAACTGTAAGACTGAAAAAAATCTATAATCCAAGTCCACATCCAAAACGCAGAAGACCTGGGCAACAATCTCCAACATGCCTTTCCCTCTCCATTGCAGTGTGATCAAGAGATAAAAAGTGCGGCGCTCACCCTCCGCACTCACTTGGATGCTTCAGTCTCTCTTGTTGTTTTAATCGGCAAAATGGAATTGAACATCAGCTCACTCCCCATCCTGCACCTTGCCCAAACTCATCACCTCTGCCTCCTGGAATCCTCTTGAGCACTAGATCACCCGAACGATCTCCAAACAGCAAATCACAGGCTCCGACAGTTCCAGAATCACATACAAGATGGAAAACAAACACAAAAGACATAAAAGAAGTAAAATATATGGTTTCATGGTCTATCCAGAAGATGTCGACTGAGGGAGCGAAGGAAAATAATAAACTCCCTGGCAAGCTCCATCAGAATTATGAACATTTCAACAAATTCCCTCTAATTGTCTTAACTCAAAAGTTAAAGCCCAGTCTGCTTATTTAAGGAGTCTGGCATGCCTCCTGTGACCCTTTCCAATTTTTATTGATGCACTATAAAAAAAATCCTATCTGGATGCAATTGCACTGGACGGCAAAAAGCTACAGAGAATGGTGGATGCAGCTCAACACATCACGGGAGCCAGCCTCCCCTCTATTGACTCTGCCTATGCTCCTTGCCGCCTTGATAAAGCAGTCAGCGTAATCAAAGGCACCACCCACCCTGGAATTCTCTCTTCCCTCCCTCTCATGGGCAGAAATACAAAAGGCTGAACGCACATGCCACCATGCTCAAAGGGCAGTTTCTCTCCAACTGGTATAAGACCAGAGGAACTCTTGACCTCACATTCAACATCATTATGACCTTGCACCTGATTGTCGCCTGCACTGCACGATCACAGTAACCGTATCACTTTGTTCTTCATTCTGTTCTTGTATGACCTCGTACGACTCAGTGCACTGCTGTCATACACTTTTGTGTTCTCACTGTAACACAGTACACGTGACAATAATAGCCAATTTCTGTATTTACCTACATGTTAACTTTCACAAGGACACCTAAGTTACAATGCCCATAAGATACAGGAGCAGAATTAGGCCATTTGGCCCATCATATCTGCTGTACCATTTCACCATGGCTGATCCGCTTCTCTCTCAGCCCCAGTTTCCTTCACGTAACCCTTCACACTCATATTGAATGATCTCACATTAGCTCTGTCTATCTCCTTGCCCTTACACCTCACCATTCTATATCCCCTTTGAAAGCTTTTCTACACCATCCTCAAAGCACAGGTTTGCATTGAGAAGAGTGACATTTGAATATACCACACATTTCACTGTATGTTTCAATATACACCTGAGATATAAATGAATCTGTGTTGAATACCAAAATTTGCGAATGGAGTGATATTTTGGAAACAAAAGCAGCACAGTTCTTCAGGCTGTATGCTGCAACTACATAAACAAAAGCATTAGGAGGACAGCAAGAACACTATTTCCACAGTAAAGTCACTGTCAATTCATCGTGCAGTATTTCCCCAGACCTGCCCTACAGGAACAAACAGAAGTCAACAAAATTACACTTGCCCTTAGTGACTGATTCAGTCAGAACATTGGTTCGATCTGACCTAACATTGGTCTCCCTTTTCTGCTCTAAAACCTCACACATTATAACTGCACTTTTTGGTCCTTTCAATGCAGGCCAGGACTACTCAGAGCCCACACTGATGACTTCACAATGAGAGGGCGTACAGGGGTGAGATATGCCAACTAGTGGAGTGGTGCCACAGCAACAACCTGGCACTCAACGTCAGTAAGATGAAAGAGCTGATTGTGGACTTAAGGAAGGGTAAGACGAAGGAACATATACCAATCCTCATAGAGGGAACAGAAGTGGAGAGAGTGAGCAGTTTCAAGTTCCTGTGTGTCGAGATCTCTGAGGATCTAACCTGGTCCCAACACATCGATGTAGTTATACAGAAGGCAAGACAGCGGCTATACTTCATTAGGAGTTTGAAGAGATTTAGCATGTCAACAAATACACTCAAAAACTTCTATAGATGTACCGTGGAGAGCATTCTGACAGGCTGCATCACTGTCTAGTATGGGGGGCGGGGGGCCTACTGCACAGGACCGAAAGAAGCTGCAGAGGGTTGTAAATCTAGTCAGCTCCATCTTGGGCACTAGCCTACAAAGTACCCAGGACATCTTTAGGGAGTGGTGTCTGAGAAAGGCAGTGTCCATTATTAAGGACCTCCAGCACCCAGGGCATGTCCTTTTATCACTGTTATCATCAAAAAAGGAGTACAGAAGCCTGAAGGCACACACTCAGTGATTCAGGAACAGCTTCTTCCCCTCTGCCATCCGATTCCTGAATGGACATTGAACCCATGAACACTACCTCACTTTTTTTAATATACAGTATTTCTGATTTTGCATGGTTTTTTAATCTATTCAGTGTACATATCCTGTAATTGATTTTCTTGTTTATTTATTATTATTATTTTTATTTTATTTTTTCCCCCCTCTGCTAGATTATGTGATGCATTGAACTGCTGTTGCTAAGTTAACAAATTTCAAGTCACACGCCGGTGCTAATAAACCTGATTCTGATTCTGATCCACATGCCTTTAGTTTTGGACCCAAGTCTCCCAGGCTATTGCTCGGACACCAAGCCCACCAACACCAGGGGTAACAAATGCACTTGCAGCTCCTCCTCTGCCTGCCCAGCTCTGAAACCCGGCCTCACAGGAGGAACGTTTCCCACAATGGTGGAGACTGGCACATGTGATGTGAGTTGACAGGCCTGAATTGCCCTTGAGGTCAAACTGCTATTATCATGTAAATAAAGGCCCTTTTATCGCCGCTCACAGAAGCAAAATCCAGCCAGAAGCAATTCTCCACATGTTCTATACGCCTTGAAAACATTTTGAAACCTTCCCTGGTGGAAGTGGGGGAAGGGCAGGAGAAGGGACGATCAGAGATGGGGAAATGGGTAACGTTCACGGCTTCAAGTCAGCCTCAGATGATCTGTAAAGACCAGCCTTTGAAAGTTTAAAAGAGTTTACTCCGTTAAGTTTAGGTGGAGGAAGTGAATGGACCAAATCTCCAGATGCTTTTCAAGGTGGGTGGTGGTCAGTTTGATAGATACTGGTGAGTTAGTGAGGAGGCGTAAGGCATCTACAATGGCAGGGCCTAATTTATCATAAACGGCTAAGTGAGAGTAATCTGGTAGAGGATTAAGCAAGAACATTTGAGCGTCGTCACTCTAGCCAGAAGTACCGGAAGCATAGCCACAATGCTGGAGACCCAGGTTCAGTCCTGATATTGGGTGCTGTCTGTGTGGAGTCTGTACCCTGTCCCTTTGACCACATGGGTTTCCTCTGGGTGCTTCAGTTTTCTCCCACATTCCAAAGACTTGTGGGTTGGTAGGTTAATTGGCTACTGTGAATCACCGCATTGTATAGTGAGTTGATGGGAATGTAGGGAGAGTAAAATGGGGTTAGTGTGAATGGGTAGTTGATGGACAGTGTGGACTCTGTGAAGTGAAGGGCCTCTTTCTGTGCTGCATCTGACACGATGTTTATCAGACTCCACTGAAACAATGAAGGATTATTGCATTGTGGAGATTTTATCTTTTAGATGTGGTGTTACAC